>NC_136262.1:148715097-148767597 GCF_964187855.1 Myxine glutinosa
GTTTTAACCATGGGGCCTAAGAAAGTGAGTGGCAAGTGCAGTGCTGAGAAGAAGAAGAGGATGATGAGCTTGAAACGCCCTGCAAGTGAAAGCGAGGAAAGTGTGGCGAAAAAGGCAAAAGTTATCCCCTCCACCTCCGCCAGCATCTTCGTCTGATCTTCAAGGTAAATACACTTAATAAAACCAGTTTATTTCTTTACATTGTCTTTTATTATGTACAGTATATACGAGGTCGTGCTTGTTTATACATTATTTGTTATTTATAAAGTACATTTTTCTTATTTAAAAACACGTAACAAAAAAAATTGGTGTGGTTTTTTGGGGGCTGGAACGGATTAATAGCATTTCAATGCATTTCAATGGGGAAATTTGATTTGAGATACGAGCAATTTGAGTTACGAGCTCGGTCACGGAACGAATTAAACTCGTAAGTCAAGGTTCCACTGTATATATATATATATATATATATATATATATATATATATATATATATATATATATATATATATATATATACATACATACATACATACATACATACATACATACATACATACATACATATATACTCGGGTGTCTCAAAAAGATGTTTACACATTTTAAAGGGTGTTTCAAAAAGATGTGTGCACACATACTGTGTCTATAAATAATGAATATCTATTCACGTAGCCATGGTGGAACTGTATATGTATATATTGAAATTGAACTGTATATATATATATTGAACTCAATTTTAATGTGCCTCTAATCAGTCCTGCATACACTTAACAGATGGCATTGGCCACAAAGACAAAAGTGAAACGATACCCATAATGCAAATTGCAAACAACATGGCTGAGGGTCGCTGGACGTTTGAACAACACTCAGTAATTACCTCTCTTTCTTTCTTAAGGAGGTAATTCCTTTTCTTTTCTTTTTTTTCTTTTTTTTTGTATACAGGATTGAGGCTCGTCAAAGAGCTAAGTTTTACCACACAAAAAAAATCAAACAGACACATAAAACATATAATAAGGGGAGCGGTAGACAAGATGGGGAGAGAAGGGGAAGGTCAAACACAACATTTGAGAGCAGGGACATCGAGAGAACTGTCGGAGGGAGAGGGCTTGGCGGGGGGGGGGGGGGGCAAGAGGCGTGGGAATGGGGGGGGGGGGGGGAGAGAAGTATAAAACACAAGGACACTGCAAGGACTTCCAAGGAGGAAGTTGGTATTACAAAAAAGTGGATCTGGGGTGAAATTAGCGGGGATAGAAAAGATCAAGGTTTTGGATGGGGGAAGATAAGAAATGGTGGTGAATAGCTGTTTTAAAGACATGGAGGGAGGAGTGGGATTGAAGCGAGTGAGGGAGTTTGTTCCAGAGGCGGGAGAAAAGAGGAATGAAGGAGTGAAGGTGAGCAGAGAGCCTTGATTTTGGCAGTTTAACCATAAGAGGGTTGCAGGCAGATCTTGTGTGACCTGAAGGAATATTTGGGGGACAGAGCACAGAAAGAGCTGGGGGAGCAAGGCCGGAGAGGAGTCGGTAGAAGACAGAAAGACCACCAACCTGCTTGCAGTGAGTGAGAGAAAGGCCCTCACAATCAGCTTCATCGCGGGAGATTCCAATGATTCTGAACACTTTGGTTTCAACAGCGTGAAGCCGAGCTAGGTGTGAGGCAGGAGCACCAGCCCAGAGGGGAGAGCAGTATTCCATTGAGCTGCGGATGAAAGCCTTGTATGTGGTGAGGAGCTCAGGTGTGCCAAGGAAGGACTTCGCACGACGGAGGATGCCCAGTCGGCGACTGGCTTTGGAGGCCAGATTGGAAATGTGGTTTTCCCAGGAAAGATCATGGCGGATAGTGAGACCCAAAAGCTTGAGTTCAGAACATCTTGGAGAGGATTGTAGAGAAAGTAGATGGGAGGGTTGTCCAGTCGGTCTTTTCGGAGAGACATCGTAAGAGTGTGAGATTTGTCAGGATTGAAAGACATGTTCTTCGTGTTGACACATTAAAGACACTTCGTGTTGATCAAATGTTTATCAAGTTGTTCAAAAGATGTTTTCAAGCCTGTCTGTCTGTCTGTTTATTTGTTTGTCCGTTTGTTTGTCCGTTTGTGAACGAAATATCTCAAAAGGTTGTGGATGGAATCGGACGAAATTGGGCAGAAATGTAGCGTATGTGACAAGGACGAAATGATTTTAGTGAAGATCAGGATTCGGATCCGGATACTAGAATTTTTAAAGCGATTCCTCACTATTTGGAGGTAGGGCCAAAAACGATACATAGCTGGATATCTCAAAAGGTTGTGGACGAATTTAGACGAAACTTGGTGGACCGGTTGGGTGTCTGACAAGGACAACTGGATTCCATTTTGGTGAAGATCTGAATCTGGATTTGAGAAGTATTGAATTTTTTCAGTGATTCTTCACCATTGAGAGATCGGGCTAAAAACTATACCTCGCAGGATATCTCAAAAGGTTGTGAACGGATTTGGATGAAACTTGGTGGACCGGTTGGGAGTCTGACAAGGACGATTCAATTCGACGTTGGTGAATTTCTGAAGATGGATTCGCATATGAGAATTTTTTTTTTTTTAGTGATTCTTCACCATTGGGATACAGGGCAAAAAATGATACAGAGCAGGATATCTCAAAGATATGGATAAATTTGGACAAAACTTGTTGGACAGGTTGTGTGTGTGACAAGGAAGAATCCATTCAATTTTGGTGAAGATCCGGATCTAGCTCGTAGAATTTTAAAGTGATTCTTCACCATTGAGTGGTATGGCCAACCAGGTGGAGGTATGCTCTCTACTGAGTGCCGTTCTAGTTTTGAAGTGTATTGGAAATTCGAAAATGCGTGTGAAGTGCAAAGACAGTGCAGACCTGAATTTGCAACGGAACCTCCATCGCGAATAACAATTACAAGAATTTGTGGTACATTTGAGACTGATGGTACCTACAAGATGTGTGCAAGCAACGATCTGGGAGACCCCGCTCATCAACTGGTGGGGAAAATTCTGATATGGTGTCACAACAATTCACATGATCACCACAAAAATCTGTAAGATGTGTTCGTGAGACTGGAATCGGCAGGACAAGTGTACACCGGATTCTCAAATCAACCAAGTGGAAATCTTATGTGCCGAGACATGAAATGATAGAAGACCATCCGAATCGCAGAGCTGAGTTTTGTGAAATGTCTCAAGGGAAGATGGACGAGGATGCATGGTTTGTGGACATGATTGCATGAAACTCAATGGTGCAGTTAACTGACATAATTGGTCCTCTAAAAATCCAAACATTCATGTAGAGGAGGCAGCTATACCAGCAGACACAGTGGTGAATGTTTGTAATTCAGTTGTTCACCGCTGTCACCAGTTCCTAGAAGCTGATGGTGGTAAATTTGAACTTCTGCGATAGTTCACCATGTGCTACAAACGATTGCTTCTGCACACACCAAATATTGACCTGTTCTGAGGTGTGTAATGGCTAGTTTTTCTTTCTTAAAATGTGTACACATCTTTTTGATACACCCTTTAAAATGTGTATACATTTTTGAGACACCATTTAAAATGTGTATCCTTCTTTTTGAGACTCCCTTTAAAATGTGTATACATCTTTTTGAGACACCCTTTAAAATGTGTATACATCTTTTTGAGACTCCCTTTAAAATGTGTATACATCTTTTTGAGACACCATTTAAAATGTGTATCCTTCTTTTTGAGACTCCCTTTAAAATGTGTATACATCTTTTTGAGACACCCTTTAAAATGTGTATACATCTTTTTGAGACTCCCTTTAAAATGTGTATACATCTTTTTGAGACTCCCTTTAAAATGTGTATACATCTTTTTGAAACACCCTTTAAAATGTGTAAACATCTTTTTGAGACTCCCTTTAAAATGTGTATACATCTTTTTGAAACACCCTTTAAAATGTGTATACATCTTTTTGATACACCCTTTAAAATGTGCAAACATCTTTTTGAGACTCCATTTAAAATGTGTATACATCTTTTTGAGACACCCTTTAAAATGTGTATACATCTTTTTGATACACCCTTTAAAATGTGCAAACATCTTTTTGAGACTCCATTTAAAATGTGTGTACATCTTTTTTGAGACACCCTTTAAAATGTGTATACATCTCTTTGAGACACCCTTTAAAATGTGTCAACATCTTTTTGAGACTCCATTTAAAATGTGTAAACATCTTTTTGAGACGCCCTTTAAAATGTGTAAACATCTTTGAGACTCCCTTTAAAATGTGTATACATCTTTTTGAGACACCCTATAAAATGTGTATACATCTTTTTGAAACACCCTTTAAAATGTGTGTACATCTTTTTGGGACACCCTTTAAAATGTGTATACATCTTTTTGAGACTCCCTTTAAAATGTGTATACATCTTTTTGAGACACCCTTTAAAATGTGTATACATCTTTTTGATACACCCTTTAAAATGTGTAAACATCTTTTTGAGACTCCCTTTAAAATGTGTGTACATCTTTTTGAGACTCCCTTTAAAATGTGTGTACATATTTTTGAGACTCCCTTTAAAATGTGTATCCGTCTTTTTGAGACTCCCTTTAAAATGTGTAAACATCTTTTTGAGACTCCCTTTAAAATGTGTGTACATATTTTTGAGACTCACTTTAAAATGTGTATACGTCGTTTTGATACACCCTGTACATATATTTTTTAAGAATGGATTTGAAAAATTATACATCAATCCAGCACGGTTTGATGTCAATAATGCTTTCGCAATATAGTGAACAAAACGACCCTTCCAATAACCATACATGCTATCACTATTAGAGGTGTTTCTTGAGAAACAAACACGACAATTTATATTGTTGCCTGAATACTTTTCAGTTACCAAGTTTCTTGGAGAACGCTCGCCAAGTCGTTTAAACATTCCAGCAAGCACTCCAACGACAGGGTTAATAAGGAATGGCTGGATTGCCAAGCAATGGCAAGCTGATTGGTGATGGAACACACCCCAGCTTGTTGCATCACATCCTACCAACTCTATATTCGACCTGATTGGCCACTGAACTACTTCATCAACCCCAATTGATCGTTTGGCCACTGATTCCATTATTGACCCAATTGATTGTTTGGCCACTGATTCCATTATTGACCCAAATGATCGTTTGCCAACTCGTTCAGTTATCAACCCCAATTGATCGTTTGGCCACTGATTCCATTATTGACCCAATTGATTGTTTGGCCACTGATTCAGTTATCAACCCCAATTGATCGTTTGGCCACTGATTCCATTATTGACCCAATTGATTGTTTGGCCACTGATTCAGTTATCAACCCCAAAATGATGATTTGGCCACTGATTCCATTATTGACCCAACTGATTGATTGGCCACTGATTCAGTTATCAACCCCAAAATGATGATTTGGCCACTGATTCCATTATTGACCCAAATGATCGTTTGGCCACTGATTCTATTATCAACCCTAAATGATCGTTTGGCCACTGATTCAGTTATCAACCCCAAAATGATGATTTGGCCACCGATTCCATTATTGACCCAAAGGATCGTTTGGCCACTGATTCCATTATTGACCCAAATTATCGTTTGGCCACGGATTCAGTTATCAACCCCAAATGATCGTTTGGCCACGGATTCAGTTATCAACCCCAAAATGATGATTTGGCCACTGATTCCATTATTGACCCAAATGATCGTTTGGCCACTGATTCCATTATCAACCCCAATTGATCGTTTGGCCACTGATTCCATTATTGACCCAAATTATCGTTTGGCCACTGATTCATTTATCAACCCAAAATTATCGTTTGGCCACTGATTCAGTTATCAACCCCAAAATGATGATTTGGCCACCGATTCCATTATTGACCCAAAGGATCGTTTGGCCACTGATTCCATTATTGACCCAAATTAACGTTTGGCCACTGATTCCATTATTGACCCAAATTATCGTTTGGCCATGGATTCAGTGATCAACCCCAAATGATCGTTTGGCCACTGATTCCATTATCAACCCCAATTGATCGATTGGCCACTGATTCCATTATCAACCCCAATTGATCGTTTGGCCACTGATTCCATTATTGACCCACATGATCGTTTGGCCACTGATTCAGTCATCAACCCAAAATTATCGTTTGTCCACTGATTCCATTATTGACCCAAATGATCGTTTGGCCACTGATTCCATTATTGACCCAAATGATCGTTTGGCCACTGATTCAGTCATCAACCCCAATTGATCGTTTGGCCACTGATTCCATTATTGACCCAAATGATCGTTTGGCCACTGATTCAGTTATCAACCCCAAATGATCGTTTGGCCACTGATTCAGTTATTATCCCCAAATGATCGTTTGGCCACTGATTCCATTATTGACCCAAATGATCATTTGGCCACTAATTCAGTTATCAACCCAAAATTATCGTTTGGCCACTGATTCCATTATTGACCCAAATGATCGTTTGGCCACTGATTCAGTTATCAACCCCAAATGATCGTTTGGCCACTGATTCAGTTATTATCCCCAAATGATCGCTTGGCCACTGATTCCATTATTGACCCAAATGATCGTTTGGCCACTGATTCAGTCATCAACCCCAAATGATCGTTTGGCCACTGATTCCATTATTGACCCAAATGATCGTTTGGCCACTGATTCAGTTATTATCCCCAAAATTATCGTTTGGCCACTGATTCCATTATTGACCCAAATGATCGTTTGGCCACTGATTCCATTGTTGACCCAAATTATCGTTTGGCCACTGATTCCATTATTGACCCAAATTATCGTTTGGCCACTGATTCCATTGTTGACCCAAATTATCGTTTGGCCATTGATTCAGTTATCAACCCCAAATGATCGTTTGGCCACTGATTCAGTTATTATCCCCAAATTATCGTTTGGCCGCTGATTCCATTATTGACCCAAATGATCGTTTGGCCATGGATTCAGTTATCAACCCCAAATGATCGTTTGGCCACTGATTCAGTTATTATCCCCAAATTATCGTTTGGCCGCTGATTCCATTATTGACCCAAATGATCGTTTGGCCATGGATTCAGTTATCAACCCCAAATGATCGTTTGGCCACTGATTCCATTATCAACCCCAAAATGATGATTTGGCCACTGATTCCGTTAACAACCCAAAATGATTTCCTGGTGGCCTGCTTGGCTTTTTCCATCTCAGAACCTTGATCGTTTTGCTCGGATCCAGGGTTTGAATCCCATACACATCGGATCCATTGCCTCTGAATGTCCTTGTAATTCCTGTAAATGTACACGAATGTCCTCATCCTACATTTGATACATGTACAGGTTCTACCAACGCCCCCACGACAATCGGTTTATGAGGTAACCATCATGTTTTTGTAACATCACTGTAATTTATGGAACAGCATCCCATGTCCTCAGCTATCGGACTTCATACAAAGCATGTTAAAAACAAGCATCAAAATATAACTTTCCTACATGAGGATAACACCTTCTCTCCAACTTGTGATTCCGCAGGTGTCTGGGTGGATTTTTCTCTATTTACACCTGACTTGGAAACGGCACTCTTCACGGTATGCACAAAGGGACCATTTTAATGAAAAAGCAGTCATATTATTAACGCTTAATCTAACAATTATTTGGCAGACGAAATGTTTGAAACAATTGTATCAATTTGCTCGTCCCATTGGGGAGAAGTCCTGATGAAAGTTACAGATGACATGAAGAAGAACGTGAAGATGGACAACAAATCATGCTTTCATGGTGGTGGTGGTGGTGGTGGTGTGTGTGTGTGTGTGTGTGTGTGTGTGTGTGTGTGTGTGTGTGTGTGTGTGTGTGTGTGTGTATGTGCATATATAAGTATATACACACGAACAGTGCCGATAAAAAATCGACACCGCTTTTCAGAATTTTCACCTTTTGTTGCCTTATATCCTGCAATTAAAATGCATTCAATCAGACCTTTTCGACCTTTATTTACACATCGTATCCCACAACTTCCAGGTGAAAAACAAATTCCAAAAATTTAAGAAAATTTATCAGAAATACAAAACTAGAATATCTGGGTTTGATAAATTTATTAAAAATACAAAACTAGAATATCTGGGTTTCATAAGTGTCCGCCCACTTATAATAGCAATAGTAAATTTGCTCAGGTGTAACCAATCACCTTCAAAATCACATACCAAGTTAATTGGCCTCCACCTGTGTTAAATTGTCGTGATTCTGATTATGTCAGAATAAAATCAGCTGTTCCTGTAGGTTCCCTCTGCTGGGTAGTGCATTTCACAGCAAAGACTCAACCATGAGCACGAGGAGCTTTAAAAAGACTTCTGGGATAACGTTGTGGAAAGGCACAGATCAGGAGATGGGTATAAAAATGTTTCAAAGGCCTTGAATATCCCTTGGAGTACAGTCAAGACAATCATTATGAAGTGGAAGGCATATGGAACCACCAAGACCCTGCCTAGATCAGGTCGTCCCTCTACACTGGATGACAAAGGAAGGGGGAGACTGATCACCAATATGACTGGTAACTGTGAAAGAGCTACAGGCCTTTATGGCAAAGACTTGTCACTGTGTGCATGTGACAACAATATCCCAAGCACTCCACAAGTCTGGCCTGTACGGTGGGGTGGCAAGAAGGAAGCCATTACTCAAAAAAGTTGAAGGTATGCAAAAAAACACTCCGGAGATTCTAAAGTCAGGTGGCAAAACGTTTTGTGGTCTGACGAAACCAAGATGGAACTTTTTGGCCTTAATGCAAAACGGTACGTTTGGTGCAACCCGAATACAGCACATCACCCAAAGAACACCATCCCGACTGTAAAGCATGGTGGTGGCAGCATCATGTGATTGGGATGTTTCTCATCAGCCGGGACTGGGGCACTTGTCAGGATATAAGTGAAAAGGGATGGAGCAAAATATAGAAAAATCTGAGAGGAAAACCTGCTGCCCTCTGCAAGAAAGCTGAAATTGGGACAGAAGTTCACCTTTCAACATGACAATGACCTGAAGCATACAGCCAAAGCTACAATGGAGTTGCTAAGGAAAAAAAAGAGAAATGTCCTTGAGTGGCCCAGTCAAAGCCCCGACTTAAATCCAATCGAAAATCTGTGGCGTGACTTGAAGATTGCTGTCCATCAACACAACCCACACAACTTGACTGAGCTTGCAGGTTTGTACAGAAGAATGGGCAAATATTGCCCAATCAAGGTGTGCAAAGTAGGTGGAGACCGATCTCAATAGACTCACAGCCGTAATTGCTGTCAAGGTGGACACATATCGTACCAGTATTATCCAGTTTTGTATTTTTAATTAATTTTCTGAACTTTGTAGAATTTGTTTTTTATTTGGAAGTTGTGGGTTACGATGTGTAAATAAAGTTGGAAAAAGTCTGGTTTAATGCAATTTAATGCCAGGATATAAGGTAACAAAAGGTGAAAATATTAAAAGAGGGTGGAGTCTTTCTTTAGGCACTGCATATACTTATATATATATATATATATATATATATATATATATATATATATATATATATATATATATATATATATATATATATATATATATATATATATATGTATGTATATATATATATGTATGTATATATATATATGTGTATATATATATATATATATATATATATATATATATATATATATATATATATATATATATATATATATATATATATATATATATATATATAAAAATATATATATATATATATATATATAAATATATATATATATATATATATATATATATATATTATATATATATATATATATATATATATATATATATATATATATATATGAGTATATGCAGTTCCATATGCAGTATATGCAGTATAATATTCCATATTAAATGCCAAGTCTGTAAATATATATATATTGTTACGGACCGCGGATAAGATGTTGGTTTGCCGAGCGGATGGCACCTCGGCCGAACAGTTACCCCGACTAACCCGATTGCTGAACTTTGGCCGGATCGCGCCACAGATATTCAATGGGGAAAAGACTAAAGCGAAGGATGTGAAGAAGAAGGAAGACAAAGGGTAAGGAATACCAATATAATTTATTACTATGTACAGGATTGAAAGAAACCAAGGAAGAAGGAAAGATAAGAAAATAATTTACAGAAGAATTCAGAGACACAGTGCAACGCTAGCTTACCTACAGTCTTAATTAACCCAGGGACAAGACACAGAACAAACTCACGTACACAAAAGGATGGAAAGGCAGGAGGTGGATGGCTGGAGGGAGAGGAAGGTCCAACGGGTACTGCAGCACGATCGGCGCATTTAGCAGCCGCCGTTCCTTCGCGGCCCTGCTCAAAACTGCCGTCCAGGCCCCAAGCTGCTGTTGTTGCTGCTGTGGCTGCTGCTGCTGCGGCTGTGTGGACGTCGCGTGCTCTTTTCAGGACTCGTCTCTCGTCTTGTCAAAGCTCATCTGCTTCTGTAAAAGCTCATCTGGTCCAACCATGTCTCTTGCTTGGTCCAACCACACAACTCAACCACGTCCTTGCTTCTTGCGCGCGTGCTTTTATAGCGGCTCAGGCGATCAAGCCGCCGGCCTTCAGGTCACGCCCCCCCACCCCCCCCCCGGTGAGCTCGCGTCGGCCCTGATTGGTGGGCACAGGCCCTCTGACTCCACCCTTGATGACGATGGGCGGGCACGCCCTTCTTCCCCGAGCTGAGCACATGTTCGATGGTGGTTTTGGGGCGAAATCAGCAACCCACCGCTGTAACAAACCTGGCAAACTGCCCAGTGCGGTTGGCAATGGAGACTTGGAGGGGATGTAGCTGGAAATGGAGATTTTGGGAATGGGAATGAAAGGGGATCTATCTTGTTTCACTTGGTGCAATGGAGTGTCATCTTAATGGAAGACAAGGCCTTACCCTAATACACATAATAAGGAAATAAACTACTGAACAGGGATATTATAGTGTCCTTCATGTATGCTTTATGGAACTAACTACGGGAACGCCCTTTGACCTTTATACATAACTGGAGTAAGGAGGGTCCAGAATAAAGCAATAATAATAAAAAACACAATTAAAAAAACACAATCCTCATATCCATAACACTGCACCCTCCTCCTCTTAGGCACGTTCCGGGCCTATAACTTTAACTTAGTGTGACACGTAGGTGTAGTTCCCTCTACATTTAACCTGACCCTGAGTGCGACAGTTTTAAAACATAAATAAATATGTCCCGCTGCTCCATTGCACCCTGCCTAACAGACTCACGCCCACAGCTAACCGAATTGCGGAATGGTCTTCAAACTACACACTGACGGTGGGGAGCATTATTTACAATGACGTTACTTTTATTTACAAAACTAACCCAGGACCTGCGATTGTTCTTTCTGGGGGGAGACAGTCTGCTCTGCATCAATGCACCATGAAAGCACCCAAAAACGCACCAACACACCCTCAAGCACCAATCGGTGCACAGTCATCACTGGTCATCAATAAAAATAAAAACAACAACCCCTAACCCTGCTGGTGGTCTCTTGCTCTTCGGCTCCCTCTGCTGGCTATTACTATTTTCCTGATGTTGTCATCTTCTTTGCTGGCGGCCTATTTGCACTATTAAAATGCACCCAACGTGTCCATTTTTATTTTCTTTATTTATGGACCACAGGGCCGACTACGTGTGGTTCACCTGTGGGGCATCGGTGCCCTGTGGCCAAGGTCCGCCAGCAAGATTTCGGGCCTTCATGGCCGGTTCCAGCAGAGGGGCCATGCCCCAACCCATGGGGTCCATAAGTGGTGCTCAGCCACAGATGTGTGGTCCATAATGTGGTGCATCGATGCAGACAGCTGGTTCTGGGAGTTCCGGGCGCACAATGGCGGACTCACGCACGCTCCCCTCGGCGCCCAATGGCGCACAGGTCCTCATGTGGGAGACAAAGGGGGGAAAGACAGATGAGTGAGGGGTAAGGTCACAAGGGTACACTTCAATAAGGCAATGCAAGGTGAAGTGCGTACGGAGAGCGAAATGAGAAAGCTCGTCCCTACCGTACGTCACCCCCCCCCCCCCCTATCACCTACACTACCCTTGCCCTTACCCAATATGTACAACAATCTACACATTTACAAATCCGTCGCTAATGTCACGTCTTCCCCATATTTCCCCTATACCAAATTCATCTCCACAATCCCTCTATCCAAAATTTGCCATCACCCAATTCATCATCAATCCTCATAAGGAGGAAGAGATGGAACATCAAGCACAATGTCACACCCACGTCATGATGCGTCTCACAATCCAAACATTTGCATCAAAAATAATTGAAACAACCTGGCATGGTGTGGAGGTACGTCATCTCAGGTGAGTGGATGCAGATGGTGCGAGGAGACTTCAAACCAAACTATCCTCTAAATGACTAACACACTTTACACTCCCCGGGGTCTTTCCCTGCCAATCCATTGGCCATCTTACACTATGGGTTATAAAAACCAATTCCCATTGACCAAACTGTGGTGCTTCTCAATTTGGGGTCTCACTCCCCCGATTCAACTCCCTGTGCCCTTGCACAATTTCAGGACTGGGGCGTGTAGCTCTCCCAGCAGGTCTACCCACCTGCACACCTCCACCACTGCAGTTGCCACCCGAGCTTACCTAGCTCCTCACCCTAACCTATCTAATTGGGGAAGGCCCCTCCTGGCTCTGTCACCCCTCGGTGCCCTCTGGCACTGGGCTACCCGGGTCCGTCCTCCGGATCCTCGGGCCCCATCCACAACAACTCTACCGGCTACCAGAGCCCACCTGCGGCCTCACCTGGCCGACATCCTCACAGTGGTGGAGTGCCCAAACCAACTACACACACTAACAGGCTACACGCCCAGCCATTTCCACAACACTAATGCACCCATCCAAATACTATTCTTTCACCTGCACCACAGATGCCAATATCCAACCACAATTTACCTATACCCTCTACCTAACACTTACACTACCCGCCCCGGGTATCCGTGATGGGGGTCCACTCTTCCCCCATTCACACCTTCGCACCATCCACTCCACTCCACAATGTCCACCATACTCACTCCACGACCATCCATTCCAATACCCCATATATTCCACACTCCATGTATTCCACACACCTGTTGGTGCACACCTGTGCACTCACACCTGGTGCCACCTGCACCCTCCTTCCTTCCTGGACCAGTTGGTCAACACAACACACCTCACCTTCACTCACTCATACACTGCTCCACACACCTGTTCAGTTGCACACCTGTGCAATCACACCTGTTCAATCCTCAAACACACGGCATCATCTCAGCTAACTACTCCCCTCTGAAACCTGCGCTTCCCAGTCGTCCCTTTAAACTATTGCGCTCCCTCGTCATTATAATCCACACTAATCTACCTGAGTCCCCACTACAGGTATCCTTGTCACTAACTAACCTTAACGTTACCTAATGTCATCTTCGCTTGATCCCTACACACAACATCCTAACCCACCCGGGCTAGTTTTCACTGCCATAAACCCCATAATCTAGTGCTCCTTTGCCCCCCCTTCTGTGAGGGATGACAGAGTTGCCATCCCACCACATCGGGGAGGTCCCACTATCAATTTTGCTCGTCCAAATTCCAACCAATTCAAAAATTTTCCATTTACTGCCAATTCTACCCACTATTATAAATTTCGTATCAAATCACTACCATCATCATCACAGTCCGCTATATCCTAGCCTCGGTGCGTCGTGACATCATTTAACTCGGTTCGTAAGGCCGAGCAATGAATTCGGGTGGTTTGGTCACCTGCAGGTTGAATCCGTCCGGCTTTCGGTTCAAGGGAGGTGGTTTGGTTGGACCGAGGTTCCACGCACCATCTCGGCGCGGCACCTTGCGGTCCCGGGCCCGATGGCTCAATCTCCCCCGGTCGGAACCCCGTCCCCACGAGGGGGCACCGTTCCGCTTCCTCCCACTCGCCCTTGAACCGTACCGGTCGCCTCGCCAGCCAAGGCCCGGACTCGACCGTGCGGGGCCAAGCCCGAATCGGCAACGACGCTTCGAAGAGAAACGACGCAGCTTCGATCCGCGCCGGGCCTCGCATCCAACAAAGGGCTCCTCGCACCGGATAGCCGACGGATAGCCGAGTGCTCGCATCGGCTATCCGTCGCTCTAACCGCTAACCCGGTTACTGTCGATGCTTCACCGGCATGCTCACACGCATACGCTACCCCTTTCACCCTCACAAAACCCGGCATTCCAACGCCGTCCGTACAATCCACCAACGCTCTCCCTGTTACACACCACACCTCTTGCGCACACTTTGGTCCACACCTCTCCTCCGTTACGTCCTCCGTAACACTCACCATGGGCGTGCACTCTTGCATCCACCCACTAACGCGCTCACATGGGCTCTCCCACACCCGCGCTACCACTAACTCAGGTGTGCTTCCTCGCACACCCTCGACCATTCCAAGCGTGCATTCTCGCACCCGCTCCACCACCAACTCACTCCTCGTGTCACACTCCGTACACCCCGACGTGCATTCTCGCTCGCACTCGGTTTCACTCCCACACTTTATAACACACCCACTCGCCGACGCACACTTTTTCCTCCCACGCATGCCATTTCCACTCACACGGGACCCTTCACCAACGCCCGGATGCTTCCTCGATCCCAAGCGCGCGAAAATTCTTTTGTCGCTAAACATCCTCTTACAAAATCTCCCAGCACAATACACAGCACGTCTCACCTTCGGGGTTCTTCTTCCTCCCTGCACCAAAACCTGCAAACTTCCATTCGGGTTAAGCACAGCATCGTGATGTGAGCAGGGACTTTGCACATTTTCCATTTCTCCCTACAATTCCCGGGCTACCTCCGTCATCTCTTCAATTTTAATTCCCAGCACTGCTTTGTCTTTGTTCCCCTCGACGACCGTTGGCTTTAATAAAACACCCTCTACCTCATCGGTCGCCGGCTTTTCCAAACCCCGTGTCGCGATTTCTACCCCCGTCATTGTACCCGTGCTTTCCTCCGCTTCGCTCAACCGGCGCTTCTCGACCCGCGTTACCTCCTCGTGCACCCCTGGGACCCTTTCGCCCAACTTGCGGTCTCTGTCCCTCTGCTCCCTTGCCTCTCTATCGGCCCTCATTCCGTTCGTTGTTGCTTCAATTTGGTTTCCCAATTCGTTCGTTATTGCTTCAATTTTATTACTCAATTTCTCCCCCTCTATTCTCAGCATCTCGGTGAATTGCGCCATGAAGTCCCCCACATCAAAGCCCGCTGGTACGGTCATGGGCGCGGCAAAATTTGGTGCCGCTGTAACCACGAGCGCGAGAGCGCCATTTTGTGCACCTGATACCCCCTCAACCGCCTCCTCATTGCTCGCCTCCATTTGATCCTGGGTTACTCCTAACCCCTCCTCTAGCTCACCCACCGGCATTCGATCGCCTTGACCAGCCATGGCGCGATTTCAAAATTCGGGTTTTATTTCTTTAAAACACAATTTTTCAGCAGCTCGTAATTTTGAGCGCGTTAAGCGCGCTTCGGGTCCGATCTCACTTCCTGACACCAATTTGTTACTGATCGCGGTTTAGGATGTTGTTTGCCGAGCGAAGGCTCCGCGACCGAACAGTTGTTCCCCGACTCACCCGATTCACCCAGAACTTTGGCCGTATCGCACCGCAGCTGCCCAATCTGGAAAAGACTAAAACGACGAATGCAAAGAGGAAGACGAAGAAGACAAGAAGACGGACAGAAGAGTAATTGGAGTTATTATACACACAAGCAAAAAGAAAGCAGTCACGTTTATTTACAACACATAAGACGCAGGTGACACAGTGCAAATACTAGCTTATACAGACTTAATTAAATACCCAGGGACAAGACACACAGAACAAACTCACGTACACAAGAAGGGTGGAAAGGCAGGAGGTGGATGGCTGGAGGGAGAGGAAGGTCCAAGGGGGTCCTGCAGCACGATCGGCGCGTTTAGCAGCCGCCGTTCCTTCGCGGCCCTGCTCAAAACCGCCGTCCAGGCCCCAAGCGGCTGTTGGGTGTTGTTGCTGCTGTGGCCGCCGCTTGCTTTGCCAGGACTCGTCTGACTCGTCTGGTCCAAACCCTCAACTCAACAACACTCTTGCACGTCTCCCTGTCCAACCACTCTTTCTCTCTTGGTCCAACCACTCTTTCTCTTTCTTGGTCCAACCACTCTTTCTCTCTCTTGGTCCACTCACTCCTCACCACCGACAACCCCACGCTTCTTGCGCGCGCGCCTTTATAGCGCCTCCGGCGATCAAGCCGCCGGCCTTCAGGACACGCCCATCGGTGTGCTCACCTCGGCCCTGTTTGGTCACGCGACCCTCTGGCTCCGCCCTTGATGACGACGGGCGGGCACGCCCCTCTTCCCCGACCCGAGCACATGTTCAATGGTGGTTTTGGAGGGGATGTAATTGGCAATCGAGGCTTGGCAATGACGAAAGGGGATGTGAAAGGAAATGGAGATTTTGGGGATGGGAATGAAAGGGGATCTATTCTCTTTCACTGGTGCAATGGAGTACTTCAATTAATGGGAGACACAGCCTTACCCTAAAACACAGAATAAGATATAACTATCGAACAGGGGTATTCTATTATTGGCTGACGTGTATGCTTGTGGACTAATTATGGGATGCCCTTTTACCTTTACACAGCTCCAGAGGCAGGGGGCGCAGAATAAACAATAATAATCTATCTATAATTCCAGTAATCTCTGTGTGTGTGTCTGTGTGTGTGTGTGTGTGTTTGTCTGTGACCGCTGTTTCTCGACAACCACGGGTCCGATCTAATTGAAACTTGCCAGATATATTGCTGGGGACCTGAGGATGTGCCTTTTCAAGGTTTCATATTAATCGGAGAAGTAGTTACCGAGCTATTAGTAAAAGTAACGCAAGCCATTCGCTTTGGCTTTGCGAATGGACCAAACCATTTCATGTAAATAGAGGGGGGGGGGGGGGGGGGGTTCTGTGGTCGTTACTGCCACGTGGTTTCAAAGTTTTTTTTTGTTGTTGTTGTTTGCACGCATGTTTTTTTGCACCCACGTACGGGCACGCCCTAGTAATAATAAAGCACACAATCAAAAAAATATACAGTCCTCATATCCGCAACAATATATATATATATATATATATATATATATATATTTATATATATATATATATATATATATACATATATATGCATATATGTATATATATATATGTATATATATATATATATACTAGCAGAAGTACCCGGCATTGCCGGGTTGGGGAGGGGAGGGGGAAGGGGAGGGGAACGGGGGGGGGGGGGGAGCGAGCCCCTTGGCAAACGAGCGATTTTTTTTGTTCATAGCGTTCATAGCGTCATAGCGATTTTTTTTTTCATAGCGTCATAGCGTTCATAGCATAGCGTTCATAGCGTCATAGCGTTCATAGCGTTTCATAGCGATTTTGTTTTTTTTCATAGCGGTCGCAGCATTCATAGCGTCATAGCGATTTTTTTTTTTCATAGCGTCATAGCGTTCATAGCGTCATAGCGTCCTATCGTTCATAGCGTCATAGCGTTCATAGCGTCATCACGTGATCGCTCTGAGCGAATCAGCGCCCACCTGCTCCGATTCCGTTGATTCCGTGCGCTGAAATGCGCTGAGGTAAATATGAATAAAAAATATGGATCGTCAAATATTTTGAGTTCGGCCATGTTTGTCCCAGGCTCAATGGCCATGTCTATGCCAAATATCAAGCACGTAAGCCTCTCCGTTTAGGAGTCTATCGGTAACATTACACACACACACACACACACACACACACACACACACACACACACACACACACACACACACACACAGTTTTATTTATATATATATATATATATATATATATATATATATATATATATATATGTATATATATATATATATACATATACTAGCAGAAGTACCCGGCTTTGCCGGGCGGGGAAGGGGAGGGGCAAAGGGGAGGGGAGGGGAACGGGGGGAGAGCGAGCCCCTTGGTAAAGCGAGCGATTTTTTTTTTCATAGCGTCATAGCGATTATTTTTTGTCATAGCGTCATAGCTTCATAGCGTCATAGCGATATTTTTTTTCATAGCGTTCATAGCTTCATAACGTTTCATAGCGTCATATCGTTCATAGCTTCATAACGTTTCATAGCGTCATAGCGTCATAGCGTTCATATCGTTCATAGCGTTTCATAGCGTCATAGCGTCATATCGTTCATAGCGTTCATAGCGTTCATAGCTTCATAGCGTTTCATAGCGTCATAGCGTCATAGCGTCATCGCGTTCATAGCGTCATAGCGATTTTTTTTTTCATAGCGTCATAGCGTCATATCGTTCATAGCGTTCATAGCGTTCATAGCTTCATAGCGTTTCATAGCGTCATAGCGTCATAGCGTCATCGCGTTCATAGCGTCATAGCCATTTTTTTTTTCATAGCGTCATAGCGTCATTACGTGATCGCTCTGAGCGAATCAGCGTCCACCTGCTCTGATTCCGTTGATTCCGTGCGCTGAAATGCGCTGAGGTAAATATGAATAAAAAATATGGATCGTCAAATATTTTGAGTTCGGCCATGTTCGTCCCAGGCTCAATGGCCATGTCTATGCCAAATATCAAGCACGTAAGCCTCTCCGTTTAGGAGTCTATCGGTAACATTACACACACACACACACACACACACACAAACTGTTTTATATATATATATATATATATATATATATATATATATATATATATATATATATATATATATATATATATATATATATAACTGTAAGAAATAGTAGAAACTCCAAAGTACGAGCAGGGCGTCTCATTTGTATTGAATATATAATCGTTAGATTAAATAAGACGCGGACGTAGCTTCAGGACGTCGATCTTTAATTGTCGACCAAGCTTTCGACCAACAAAGGTCTTCTTCTGAGTCTACAAAAACAGCAGGCATGTATATCAGTCAAGCGTGTATGGTGATATCTGTGTGAGATGTGTGACGTGTGTAGAAAATGCATACAGAAGGAAGAGCCATGCCAAAGCTCACTCACCAGCCCCAAGTTCAACGGAAGTGACCGTTTCCGTTACGGTCACTTCCGTTAGAGTGCACGTGCATATACAAATATAGAGATATACATACATAAACACACAAGCATATATTCATATCCCATTTATATTCATATAATATATTTATATATTTATATAAATGACATATAAAGGTAGAATGAATGAATGAATGAATGATGAATGAATGAATGGGTTACGGTTAACAATTTGATTGGGTTGATGTGGGAACATGCTTTAGTCATCAAAATTTATGCCATGAGGGACTTTTGTCCGAAGTTTGTGTATCCAAAAGGACTCA
The DNA here is from genome assembly GCF_964187855.1 of Myxine glutinosa. Lineage (NCBI taxonomy): Eukaryota > Metazoa > Chordata > Myxini > Myxiniformes > Myxinidae > Myxine > Myxine glutinosa. The sequence continues at coordinate 148,734,447 of NC_136262.1, forward strand.
CGTTTCAGAATCGTGGTGTGTGATCGATTTGTGATTGATTGATCAACCACTCCATCTTCAACCACTTCCAACCACTTCTCAAACCACTTCTGACCAACTTAAGCATAAACACAAAAATCGACATTATCGTAAAAAACAATACACAAACCGCAGACATCCTTACATGCAGAACCGTTCCTCCATGGAAATGAACACAGCTGAGGTTGAAAATAGTCAAACCAACAACAATAGAACTTCTACTGCAACCAAACTTGTAGATCTACCTAAACTCGGGATCATCAATCTTTCCAATCATTCCCTCAGTGAGGCGGAAATAAACCTGCTCTCTAAGGGTTTAAAATTTTGCCCAATCGCTCCACAAATAGACCAATTACAATTGAAAGAAGATTTAAAAGATTTCTGTAGGCGAATGACATTAAAGGCACACTTTGCTAAAGTACACCCAGCACCATCAACGCCACAACAAACACCAACAACCACGCATACAATCACATACACCGATACTAATACACCACAACTCACTTTACCTAAACCAAAAAGCACCTGGACACCACGTGTTGACAATCCATATCTACATGTCTATATGGAACAAGTGAGCAATGAAATTGAAAAGGTGGCACAAAAATATAATTGTTCCAGACATAAGGACAATCTTACAAAGGCAGAGCGACGAGCACTTCACAATCTCCAAAACAATGAAAAGATAATCATAAAGCCAGCAGATAAAGGTACTGGCATTGTCATTATGTCGACTACCGATTACGTTGCAGAAGGTAATCGTCAACTACATAGTGATACTTACAAAGAGCTCCCATCCGACCCTACCCTTTTACATCTTGAAGAGGTTAAAAAGGTAGTAGATTCTATTCGGGTGGATAAAACCATCAAATCTCGCTTGGTTCCGAAAGATCCTCATTGCCCTAACCTTTATTTTCTTCCTAAAATACACAAGGTAAACAATCCAGGTAGACCAATCGTATCTGGCTGCACATGTCCAACTGTTCTCATATCAAAATTTGTTGACTCATTTACGTCCTCTCGTGTTGAAGCTCTCCTCATACCTCAAGGACACAACCAGTTTTCTGACCCACATCCAAGGATTGAACAGAATATACTCACCTTTCAACTCCCAAACCATTTTGGTCACAGCAGATGTTACATCCCTCTACACTAATATTCCACATTCAGAAGGCCTGTCTGCATGCCGCAAAGCCCTCGATACACGACAAGTCCCAATGCCACCTACTCAAGACCTGATGCGCCTATTAGAACTGACACTCAAACTGAATAATTTCCAATTCAACGGACGACATTACATTCAAACTCAAGGTACCGCTATGGGTACCCCTGTTGCACCATCGTACGCTAACATCTTCATGGGAATGATAGAGGCCAAGATCAATGCACAACCTCATCACGGAATCTTGGAAAAATCCTGGGTACGTTATATTGATGACATCCAGTTCATCTGGTCAAAATCCCCCCGTAGTCTCGCACAATTCCAAAATGAATTAAATTTGATTCATCCGACCATCAAGTTCACATTCGACAGCTCACAGTCCGAAGTTCACTTTCTAGACACATCACTCACGCTTCAAAATAGCAGACTCGAAACAGAACTATACACCAAACCAACAGACACTCACTCTTACCTTCTCCCTTCTTCATCTCATCCTAAACATACAATTGCAAGCATACCATACAGTCAAGCACTCAGAGTAAGACGCATTTGCTCAACAAAAATGGCAGAAGAAACTTCTCTCTGCCAATTAGAAACACACTTCATTGCAAGAAACTATGACCCTCACTCTGTGCAAGAAGCAATAACCCGAGCAAAACACATACCGAGAGCAGACCTTCTGACTTACAAACCCAAACCTGCAACTAACCGTGTCCCACTGGTAACCACCTACTCTGCTACCTCATCCCAATTGCCAAGTATTCTGAATAAGGCCCTTCCTCTCCTCCATCAATCAGAAACACTCGGCACCACATTTCCTCAACCTCCACTAACATCATTTCGACGTGGTCGGACACTCAGGGACCTCTTGGTAAAAGCAAAGCACCCACAGCCCCACAACAAAGAAACTAGGATCCCTGGCTTCTATAAATGCACAGCAAACAAATGCATTATTCACAAACATTTATTAGAAGGAAACAAATTCTGTAGTTCTAGCACTGGACAAAAATTCCCCATCACCTCCTATATGAACTGCAAATCTACATGGGTCATATACCTAATCACTTGCCAAAAGTGCACCAAACAATATGTTGGAAAAACTGAAAATACACTCTACACACGATTTAATAACACCCGGTCAGAAATCAATAACTTCCACACCAGTCAGGGCAAATCTCTACCTTACACGATACACTTTAATCAACCGGATCACTCTATAAATGACATTCAGATCTCTGCCATTGAATCAATCACAAATCGATCACACACCACGATTCTGAAACGTGAGTCCTTTTGGATACACAAACTTCGGACAAAAGTCCCTCATGGCATAAATTTTGATGACTAAAGCATGTTCCCACATCAACCCAATCAAATTGTTAACCGTAACCCATTCATTCATTCATCATTCATTCATTCATTCATTCTACCTTTATATGTCATTTATATAAATATATAAATATATTATATGAATATAAATGGGATATGAATATATGCTTGTGTGTTTATGTATGTATATCTCTATATTTGTATATGCACGTGCACTCTAACGGAAGTGACCGTAACGGAAACGGTCACTTCCGTTGAACTTGGGGCTGGTGAGTGAGCTTTGGCATGGCTCTTCCTTCTGTATGCATTTTCTACACACGTCACACATCTCACACAGATATCACCATACACGCTTGACTGATATACATGCCTGCTGTTTTTGTAGACTCAGAAGAAGACCTTTGTTGGTCGAAAGCTTGGTCGACAATTAAAGATCGACGTCCTGAAGCTACGTCCGCGTCTTATTTAATCTAACGATTATATATATACACAAAGAATTAAGTTAAGCACCCCCCCCCCGTTTTTTTACAACCTCGCACATTACAAGTTTGTTGTCGTCAAAACAGTGTAATATACCCATGATATTGCTATATTTTCTGGAGAAGTGATATTATGGTCACATAAAAACATAACAATCATGCCGTTTTCAATATTTTATTCTGAATAATTTAAGGTGAAATTTTTTGGGAATTTTAGGCATATTTTCACCTCAATTTAAGTATGGAGCAATAGGTCCATCACGGACAGTGTGGATGACGTTTATGTTTTCTAACGTACAGTCATTGTTCTGAGAAGACCTCTAGCGATCTTTGCGTCAATAACGTGTGTAAGACCCACGTGATCGGATCACTGACTCAACCAATCACTTTTTTTCACTTTGATCACTCAATTTCATCAATGGATAATTGCTAATGTCATACCAATCATTATTTGATCTCACATACCTTAGAATATATGCCAATGTATACATATACACAAAGAATATATATTAGGGGGTGCTTACCTTAATTCGTTGTGTAGGGGTGCTTAACTTAATTCTTTGTGTATATATATATATATATATATACACACACATATACACACACGCACATGCACACAGTAACACAAACACAGTAACACATATATATTGTCGCGATCCCGTCTGTGGAATGTATCCCAGCACGGAATACGGACGTTAATGTCCGGGCTTCAAGTAGTCCACGGAGTGAACAAAAGAGAACTCAATAAACACAATTGTGTTTTAATCGGCCTTCTAGGGGTAAGGCACGATTATTTATTGGCTCGATCACAAAACCATAAAAGGTAACAGGATGGAATACTGCACAAAGCCTGCAGGAACGGTCGGCACCAGGAGCTCCAACCAGGACGCAGGTAATATCTCTCGCGGTTCCAATCGACGACCTCCGGGACTCGGAGGGTAACAGGATGGAATACCGCACAAGGCCGGCAGGAACGGTCGGCCAGTAGCTCCAACACGAAGCAGGCAATCACTCGCGGTTCCAATCGACGACCTCCGGGACTCGGAGGGTAACAGGATGGAATACCGCACAAGGCCGCCAGGAACGGTCGGCCAGTAGCTCCAACACGAAGCCGGGAATCACTCGTTCTCTTCGGGAGTTCCTCGCTCGTAAAATACAGAACGGTATTCGACCAGCCCAACTCGGCTGTCCGGAGGCTTCAAGGAAAACCCTTATGATATTTCCCACTCGGAGCCTTCGAGCCGTGTGCGTCGCATAAGATGGCGACCGCGCTCTCTGACCCCTCCACCAATCACGTGCCGAATTCCCCCCCGATCGCGTGAGGCTCCAAGGATGCCACGTCACGCGGTGGGCGGGGCACCAAATCGGTCGTGAGAACAGGTGGTTTCACCGGTGGTTTCTCACAGTCCTCCCCCCCTAAGTAAAAACCCCGTCGAATAGACGGCGTTTTTTAAAAACCAGTATTTGTAGTAGGTGCAAATCACATGGCAAGATGATGGCGGTAATCGCTAACAGGCAATTAACGCCATTAACAAGTATTAACACTTATTAACAACAATAACGCAACAACGCCACAATACAACGCAACGCAATAGCGCAACAATAACGCAATTATTAACGCACAGGCCATTAACAGGCATTAACAGGTTAACAATGAACCAGTTTGGTTTTTTTTTCCACACACAATAGTTAACACCATACACCACATTAATATCTACCCTACAAGAGTTACACTTCACACAAGCACAATAGAGAGGCAAGGGGGCCAAACTCAAGTTGGGGGAAGCGTTGACAGGAAGGGAACGGGCCGAGACCTAGAGCGGCGGGTACTCCTCCGGTGTCGAGAACAACAGTCATATGCGTAATGACCCCTTTCACCGCACTGGTAACATCGATCGTTCGGGTCGAAAGGCCTGCGGACCAAAGGGCGTCTGAAACGAGGCCGCCGCGACATGCCATTCGACATCTCGACGCACACACGCGATCCGCAAATTAACCTTCCATCAAGGGCTCTGCCCGAATCTTCAGCATCTCGTGGCTCTTCAAACTCAACAACTGCAAATCCAGGTGGGTTTCGAGCCACCCATACGTTGCGGAGTGGTCCGTAATGTTCGAAGACCCTCCCTAGCTCGGCCTTCGCTGCTCCATTGCCCAGGGTTCCCACATATACCTTAGCATTAGCGTTCCTGCTGAATCGCGACATGGCGGGAGCGGTCCCTGAGGAGCACGGCACCTGAGGGTGGCTGGACGGGAGGCTCAGGTGGACTTCAGCTGACGCAACGTCACCGTCGGGAACTGGAGTCGAGGCGCTAGGCTCCTCGGGCCAGAGTAAAGATATGTCTGACTCCGCCACTCTCTCCGCCTGTTTACTCTGGGATCTAGTGACCCCCCCACAGGTCAGAGTCAATGACTCCTCCCTGGCCATGGCATCATTGCCAATCAGCAAGGAGACCCCGGGTATCGGGTAGTAGGGTACCACCACACAGGTCACTGGACCCTTAAAAATGTCACTCCGGACCTCGAGGAGGGCAAGGGGATACCGGCCAAGAACCCGGTCAATGCCCCGAAGGAGGGTATACTCGCCGGTATAACGCATCTGAGAGGCCGGAACTACCCCCGCCCGGAGAACACACCGTGTCGCCCCAGTATCCCGAAGGTATTGGGCCTCAAACTTCAGCATCGAATCAGGGCCACCCACTAAGGCTGTCCCTGAATAATCCTGGTACAGTGGATGAATGGAATTAGCCTCGGTGGCAGTGACCTCGGTCACCGATGCCACCGTCGTGTGCGAGGGCCCGGCGGATGAGCTCCACTGATCTCCCTCCGACTTAACAGGAGGGTTGCCTCGGTAGGCCGGACTAGCGGGATTAGAGAAGCAGCGGTTTTCACCGTGCCCCACGCGTTTGCAGAAATCGCACCAGGGCCCTGCCCTGGTCTGCGGCTCGCGACCGCCACCAGTGGAGGGCATCGGAGAACCCCTCCCCTCGATCCAGCCGCCGGGCAGACGGGGGGCGGTCTTGATCGCAGACTCCTCCGTCTTACGACGCGACTGCGTGACTTGCAGCATTTTGCACGCCAAAACATGTTTATCAATAAGGTTGACGCAGTCTGCCAAGGAAGCAGTGTCTTTGTCGACAAGAAACAATGCTAAGTCAGGCGGAAGCTGTTGATCGATACGGTAACGCACCAGGAGTTCCGCCACCGCTTGAGGTAACTCAACCTTGCTTCCCTTGAACCATCTCTGCAGCTGTTCCAACAAGGCCCGCGAATGTTCCTCATAGGTTTGACTGGACTCACGAGTCCAGCTGAAAAAATTTATCCTATAAATACATGCGGACACCGCATAGGCGTTCAAAATCTCGGCCTTCAATGCCCTGTATCTGTTTGCGTCCTCGGTTGCCATCCTCGCATATACCTCCCTCGCCTTCTCAGATAGATGGCTCACAAGATGGCCGACCCACAAGCTCTCATCAATGCCACCGGCAGCCAACAACTTCTCCGCCATCTCCAGATACGCTTCTGGCTTCGTGTCTCCCGTCCAGTCCGGCAAACGAACATGAACAGTTTCCGGGACTCTTGCAGCAGACCCCTCTGCCCGCAGTCGTTCAGTCAAGATTCGCAACTCATGCTCTCTGACGCGTTCAGCTTCTGCTGCCGCATGCTCTCTCTCTGCTGCTGTCTCTGCTGCCGCATGCTCTCTCTCTGCTGCTGCACGCTCTCTCTCTGCTGCTGCCGCACGCTCTGCCTCTGCCCTGTCATTCTCCCTGTTATACATGTCAAGTTGTTGAACCGGAGTCAGCCCGGTCCAGAAGGGCGAACGCATGCATTTAGTCATGATGGGATCGCTTCCTAACATCTCGGGTTGAGTGACCGGGTCAAGGCTGCTTGCGTCGCTCACCTCGCCACCCACGTGACTGTCAACATGATCAGGTTGAACTCTCACTTCCCTGGTCGACATAGCTTGGCTACGAGTTATCATACGACCAGGCACAAAACACAACCTCAAACACAACGCTCAAACACAACGCTCTGTTGGAGAAATACGACACAAACTACGCAATATCACCCGCACATCAAATTGCCAATGAGAAAAATACCACGTACAAATACTCACGTTTTTTTTTCTTTTTTTTTTTCGGTTGTTTGGAGGGATCCGAGGCTATTCGCTTATCCTTTGTCGGTTGTTTGGAGGGATCCAAGGCTATTCACTTCTCTGCCCAGGACAGCGTCCTACGGCGAGAAAGTTCCTCCGAGACGGCGTCCGCTGGTGAGAAGGCGATGAACAGATGCCAGAAGATGTCGTCCACTGCAGAATTCCCGTCTCAATCGAATGGCTCTTACTTGAATGATCCTAGGACGAGCAACCCATTTGTCGCGATCCCGTCTGTGGAATGTATCCCAGCACGGAATACGGACGTTAATGTCCGGGCTTCAAGTAGTCCACGGAGTGAACAAAAGAGAACTCAATAAACACAATTGTGTTTTAATCGGCCTTCTAGGGGTAAGGCACGATTATTTATTGGCTCGATCACAAAACCATAAAAGGTAACAGGATGGAATACTGCACAAAGCCTGCAGGAACGGTCGGCACCAGGAGCTCCAACCAGGACGCAGGTAATATCTCTCGCGGTTCCAATCGACGACCTCCGGGACTCGGAGGGTAACAGGATGGAATACCGCACAAGGCCGGCAGGAACGGTCGGCCAGTAGCTCCAACACGAAGCAGGCAATCACTCGCGGTTCCAATCGACGACCTCCGGGACTCGGAGGGTAACAGGATGGAATACCGCACAAGGCCGCCAGGAACGGTCGGCCAGTAGCTCCAACACGAAGCCGGGAATCACTCGTTCTCTTCGGGAGTTCCTCGCTCGTAAAATACAGAACGGTATTCGACCAGCCCAACTCGGCTGTCCGGAGGCTTCAAGGAAAACCCTTATGATATTTCCCACTCGGAGCCTTCGAGCCGTGTGCGTCGCATAAGATGGCGACCGCGCTCTCTGACCCCTCCACCAATCACGTGCCGAATTCCCCCCCGATCGCGTGAGGCTCCAAGGATGCCACGTCACGCGGTGGGCGGGGCACCAAATCGGTCGTGAGAACAGGTGGTTTCACCGGTGGTTTCTCACAGTCCTCCCCCCCTAAGTAAAAACCCCGTCGAATAGACGGCGTTTTTTAAAAACCAGTATTTGTAGTAGGTGCAAATCACATGGCAAGATGATGGCGGTAATCGCTAACAGGCAATTAACGCCATTAACAAGTATTAACACTTATTAACAACAATAACGCAACAACGCCACAATACAACGCAACGCAATAGCGCAACAATAACGCAATTATTAACGCACAGGCCATTAACAGGCATTAACAGGTTAACAATGAACCAGTTTGGTTTTTTTTTCCACACACAATAGTTAACACCATACACCACATTAATATCTACCCTACAAGAGTTACACTTCACACAAGCACAATAGAGAGGCAAGGGGGCCAAACTCAAGTTGGGGGAAGCGTTGACAGGAAGGGAACGGGCCGAGACCTAGAGCGGCGGGTACTCCTCCGGTGTCGAGAACAACAGTCATATGCGTAATGACCCCTTTCACCGCACTGGTAACATCGATCGTTCGGGTCGAAAGGCCTGCGGACCAAAAGGCGTCTGAAACGAGGCCGCCGCGACAATATATAGACACACACACACACGCACACACATATACACACAGTTACACACATATGCACATAGTAACACACACGCATATACACACACAGTAACACAAACACAGTAACACACACATAGTAACATAAACACAGTAACACACATACACACACAGTCACACACACACACACACACACACACACACACACACACACACACACACACACACACACACACACACACACAGTAACACAAACACAGTAACACACATACACACACAGTAACACACACACACAGTGACACACACATATACACACAGTAACACACATACACACAATAACACACATACACACAGTAACACACATGCACACACAGTAACACATGTACACACACAGTAACACACATACACACACAGTAACACACATACACACACATGCATACACAGTAACACACACGCATACACAAACAGTAACAGACACACAGTAACACACACATATACACACATTAACACACACACAGTGACACACACACATATACACACAGTAACACACATACACACACAGTAACACACATACACACACAGTAACACACATACACACACAGTAACACACATACACACACAGTAACACACACACAGTAACACACATACACACACACAGTAACACACATACACACACAGTAACACACACAGTAACACACATACACACACAGTAACACACACACATACACACATATATACACACAGTAACACACATGCATACACAAACAGTAACACACACAGTAACACACAGAAACACACACACACACACACACACACACACACACACACAGTAACACACACAGAGTAACACACACACACATACACAGACACACACACAGACATACAGTAACACATGCAGACACATACACACATGCACACATGTTCACACACACACACACACCAACACATACCCACACACACATAACCACACACACACCCACACACACATAAATATATATATATATATATATATATATATATATACATATATATATATATATATATATATATATATATATATATATATATATATATATATATATATATATATAAACACACACACATACACACACAGTAACACACACACATGCAGACACACACAAACACAGTAACACAGTAACACACAAACACAGTGACACACACAGACACAGTAGCACACACAAACACACACACACACACACACACAGTAACACACACACAGTAACACACACACATACTAGCTGCCTGATGTTGTGAGTGACTGATTTCTCTCCTTGGCAGAGCAGGTAACCTCCAATTCATGCATCTGACCTCTCTCACCCGTTCATCATCCTGGAAACCAACCGATGCTTCTGCAAATCCTTCATCCTGAGAAGAAAGTCCTTGTGGAGAACAGTGAGGACAACCTGCCATCGTAAGTCGTGGGTTGATACCTATTGGAGCCCTGTTCCGACAGGATGTCATGCTGTCGAGCATGCACGTTTGTTTACCTTAACCTACTCTTCCCCAGTGCATGATACCTTGTACATATCACGTGATAATTGACCTCCATTCCTGTACGATGAGCATGAACCGGGCTCATTGCGATGGCACATTGGCCAGACTAAGGTAGGGATGAGGGTTTGATCATTGCCATTCCGATAATGCAGGGATAACGGAATAAGTAGTTTGTTGTGACACCTTCCTTTTCCTTGGTCCCGGATCATATATGGATGTTTTGCTTCCCAGGGTGTGTGTTTGCTACCTTCTTCTTATAATCTGAGCTTGCCAACTTAATAAAAGGTTTCAAGAACTTTGGAGGATCATCCTTCTGTGGGATAATTGTATGGCCTCATGCTGCCTGTGTAGGTGTTGTTTACAAAGCCTCTTCTCAGGCTGACCTTTGCCCTGTGCCCTTTGACCTCCTTTGTTCTCCTATTTAATGGAAAGAACAAACCAGGGACTTTGTGTGTGGCAAACTGTTGTTTTCGTGCTCCCTTTGCCCCACAACTTTTGCTTTTTAAAGAATCATTTCAAGAAGTTTTCTGAGCTGATGGCAGGTGCTCTGACTCTTTGAAACTGCACTTTGCGGAGGTTGTTGACCAGTGACATCTTGAGACAAATCTCAAAAGTTAGAGTCGTTTTGAACCTCTGATTATTATGAATGGGCATTGGGCACCGGGTGAATGAGCTGAGAATGAATCACCATCCTGAGAATGGCATCTGCATTGCATCACGGCTTAATTGCTGGAGATTCGAGAATTCGCTCCAAATTACGAATGAATTTCCACCAAAGACAAACTTTCTCAAGCTTTGGGCTGGATGCCTGTGGAATGGAGATGTGTGAGTTTATTAAAATGACCTTACATGGCTAGAGAACGCCTCTCTCCTGGGATCTTGTGAGATTTGGGATTACAAACACCTTGTCGTAAAGCTTTGCAATGTCACCGAGTTCATCTGAAGGAAGCTGGAATTTTCAAAAGAAACTTTAGAAAGTTGGCATCTCTCCTAGCAAGTGTTTATAGTTTTATTACAAAACTTTACAGTTAAACAGGCTGTCTGGCGAAGCCAAAAAGGGCACACAAGATGATGATAAACAATGGCGAGGCCGGATAAACAATTTGTTTAAAAGGAATAGAGTGGAAAAGACGATTTAAAGTCGATTGTCTTTTTGTTGAGGTGATGATGCTTGATGTTTTTTTTCCCCGTCTTTTACCTGAAAGTATCGGGGGGGTATGAAATTCGTAGCAAAAGAGCTGTATTTCATGGTAAAGGAGGTCGATTTTAGATATTGAAATACAGCAGGAACAAATGAGTGGAAATGCAAAGAAAAAGCATTCCACTAACAAATACAAACCCAGGTAAGACAGCTCGGAGGTGAGTGTGCATACCTCTAGGTTATCGTGCCAGCCCTGGAGTCCTGAAGGAGCGAGTCTTGCTGCTGTTGTAGATCTCATAAAGACACGTGATGATTGGTGATGTGACGATTTGCCAAATGATCTTTTCTTAAAATGAGAACAAGTTTGCTGCCCTGAGATGATGCTTTAAGAGTTGGACCGACTGAGATATTTGTTTGTTTTGGTGAAGACGGATTTGCAACTGTGGCCCTCATCTAGCTCGGGTGAAGCAGCATTAGACACAGCAGAGAAGATTCTTCTGAGGATAATAGGAATATGACTGTATCCCTGAAGAGTACCCTTAACGACCGAGGAATATGCGCCACAGAAATTGACATTGACTTCATGGATTCTTGTAATAGGTCACAGACTCATTTGTGGAGGCAACATTGGATGCCATTACTAAAATTGCCATTGGTGAAGTTCAATACACTCTCACTCATAACCTTGGGTATTAGTTCGCCGCTGTGTCGAACAAACAACAATGCATCGACAAGGAGACTTGTAAGTCAACTTAAATGAGGAGGATTCGTCTGACAGAGTTTTATAAATAGTGGAAGGCTGAAGACCCTCTCCACAACTTAAACCTCACTGATCTAAATAAGTCCCAAATAGAAGGAAATATATATATATATATATATATATATATATATATATATATATATATATATATATATACACAGTCACGTGAAAAAGTAAGTACACCCCATGTAACGTTTTGACCTTTTCAACATATTTCAACATACAGCTATTTGATCTTCATTTCAACAATATTGACAGATAAACGTGATATAATATAACAAATATCATGAAACATTTACATTTTGTAGTCCATTGTATAATTTAAATAAACATAAATGCAAATTTCGCATGTGGAAAAAGTAAGTACACCCTTGGCTCCAATAGGTGGTATTGCCCCCTTTGGCAGAAACAACCTCAAGTGGGCGTTTCTTATACCTGCATATCAGTCTCTGACATGGACTGGGAGAAATTTTTGCCCACTCCTCCATGCAGAATTATTTCAGCTGTGCGATGTTTGAGGGGTTTCTTGCATGCACAGCTCGTTTCAAATCCCCCCACAACATCTCGATGGGATTTAGATCCGGGCTTTGACTTGACCATTCCAGAACCCTCCATTTCTTTCTTTTCAGCCATTCCTTGGTGGATTTACTAGTATGTTTAGGGTCATTGTCATGTTGCAAGGTCCACCTTTGGTTGAGCTTCAACTTTCCGACAGATGGCCTCACATTATCCTCAAGCACCCTCTGGTACAATGAAGAATTCATAGTGGATTCTATGATGGTGAGCTGCCCAGGCCCTGATGCAGCAAAGCTGCCCCAAACCATAATATTTCCACCACCATGCTTTACAGTTGGTATCAGGTTCTTGTGGTCAAATGCTGTCTTTGGTTTTCGCCAAACATGTCTTCTGGTACTGTGGCCAAATGGCTCCACCTTTGACTCATCTGTCCAGAGCACATTGTTCCAGAAGTGCTGGTCTTTGCCGAGGTGTTCATTGGCAAACTTTACACAGTGAGGTTCATTGGAAAATTGGCAAACTTTAGTCTTGCCCTGATGTTCTTTCTGGACAGCAAAGGTTTCCTCCTTGCACACCTCCCATGTAGATCAAATTTGTGCAGCCTCTTTATAATGGTAGACTCGTGCACTTTGACATCAACAGTGGCAAGAGCTACCTGTAGGTCCCGTGATGACATTCTGGGGTTCTTAGAGACTTCTTTCAGCATCTTGCGGTCTGCTCTCGGGCTGAACTTGCTGGGGCGGCCTGGCCTGAACAAGTTGGCAGTTGTTTGGAATCTTCTCCACTTGGAGATGATCTTCCGGACGGTCGAATGATTGATTTCAAATTGTTTGGAGATCTTTTTAAATCCCTTCCCAGACTCGTAGGCATCTATAACCTTCTTTCTGAAGGCCTCAGATAGCTCTTTTGATCTAGGCATGGTGACGCCGCACACTTCAACAACAAAGAGCAAACCAAACGAAATGTCTGAGGTTTAAATAAGACAGGTTCCTCCAAGATCCTCTCTCACGATGTTCTAATCATTTACACCTGAGCTGGTGCACCTGATTCTAATTTTAGGTATTTGAAGTAGTGATAAATGCAGGGGTGTACTTAATTTTTCCACATGCAAAATTTGTATTTATGTTTATTCAAATTATACAATGGACTACAAAATGTAAATGTTTCATGATATTTGTTATATTATGTCACCTTTATCTATCAATATTGTTGAAATGATCATCAAATAGCTGTATGTTGAAATATGTTGAAAAGGTCAAAACTTTACATGGGGTGGTCTTACTTTTTCACGTGACTGTATATATATATATATATATATATATATATATATATATATATATATATATATATATATATATATATATATATATATATATATATATATATAATGGTATCTGTAACCTGGTTCTCCAACCTAATGAGCGGACAACATGACGTCATCGCCATGCACGTCCGCCTTGCCTGCAAAGTTCCAGAGGAACCATCTAGCAGTGCGTCATTACGGATTATAAATACAGATACTGTCACAAGTGCATGCAAAACTCACAGTTACCGACCTGGTTTCGCCGTTGTTGGGGCTTCATCAGGGCAACGCAGTGAGGCTTTCCATACACTTGTAACTCTTTGACCCTTTCGGTTTTTATATCAGTCACTATGCGACCTTCATATCAGCAGTGGAGAACCGCCAGCAAGGTGTCCCATACAGCTGCTGCTGCACCTTGCTGGGAGCGATACGCACCGCCTGCCACACGGTGACGTTATCTCTGGTATCCACTCATCATATGGAGTCGACCTGCGTGGCAGGCGGTGCGTATCGCTCCCAGCAAGGTGCAGCAGCAGCTGCGTTGCGTTGCCCTGATGAAGCCCCAACAAGGGCGAAACCAGGTCGGTAACTGTGAGTTTTGCATGCATTTGTGACAGTATCTGTAATTATAATCCGTAATGACGCACTGCTAGATGGTTCCTCTGGAACTTTGCAGGCAAGGCGGACGTGCATGGCGATGACGTCATGTTGTCCGCTCATTAGGTTGGAGAACCAGATTACAGATACCATTATTAGTAACTCCCAACCGCAACCAGATCGACTCCATATGATGAGTGGATACCAGAGATAACGTCACCGCGTGGCAGGCGGTGCGTATCGCTCCCAGCAAGGTGCAGCAGCAGCTGTATGGGACACCTTGCTGGCGGTTCTCCACTGATGATATGAAGGTCGCATAGTGACTGATATATATATATATATATAAATATATATATATATATATATATATATATATCAGATTATAATTTCAGTTCTCCAGCCTAATGAGCGCATGCCGTGACGTCACCTTCATGTACGTGCGCCTTGCCTGTCAAGCTCCGGAAGAGCCATCTGACAGTACGCAATTTAGATTTTTATTTTTTATTTTTTTTGTATACATAATCGAGGCTCGTGAAAGAGCTAACATTTATCACACAAACAAATCAAACAGACAAACAAGCAAAGTATATAAAAAGGGGAGCGGTGGACAAGATGGGGAGAGAAGGGGAAGCACAAAACACAACAATTGAGAGCAGGGACATTGGGATAGTGCGAGAGGGAGAGGGCTTGGGGGGAGGCGGCGTGGGAAGGCGGGGGGGGGGGGGGGGTGGGGGGGTTGGGAGAAGTATAAACACAACGACACCAAGGACTTCCAGGAAAGAAGTTGGTATTTCAAAAAAGTGGATTTGGGGTGAAATTGCGGGGGTAGAAAAAATAAAGGTTTTGGATGGGGGAAGATAAGAGATGGTGGTGAACAACTCTTTTAAAGACGTGGAGGGAGGAGTGGGATTGAAGAGAGTGAGGGAGTTTGTTCCAGAGGCGGGAGAAAAGAGGAATGAAGGAGTGAAGGTGAGCAGAGAGTCTTGATTTTGGCAGTTTAACCATAAGAGGGTTGCAGGCAAATCTTGTGCGACCTGTAGGAATATTTGGGGGACAGAGCCCAGAGAGAGCTGGAGGAGCAAGACCAGAGAGGAGTCGTAGAAGACAGAAACACCACCAACCTGCCTGCGGTGAGGAAGTGTAAGGCCCTCGGGGGTAGCTTCATCGCGGGAGATTCCAATGATTCTGAACGCTTTGGTTTCAACAGCGTGAAAACGAGCGAGGTGTGAGGCAGGAGAACCAGCCCAGAGGGGAGTGCAGTATTCCATTGAGCTGCGGATGAAAGCCTTGTATGTGGTGAGGAGCTCAGGTGTGCCAAGTGTTACATATTTATGTGAATGTATGTGAATTACTATTCAGGTCTTTGCTTATCAATGTGTAGTCGATTAAAGGTTGTTGTGATTAAAGGGTCAGGAGCCCTTCTGGGGAAAAGGAGACCGGAAACGGAAGAAGAAAAGACACGAGGTCCGGGAGAAGGGACGATTCTTCTTCTTCCTCGCCGAGCTCGGACACGAGCGGGATCGCTATTGAGCAACGTAAGAGAATCGGCGTTTAAAAGCCCGTCTGGCGAGAGGAGTTACCGGGACGTGTAACTACCCTTTGACACGTCAAGTCACTGTGGGTTCGTGCACGGAACCAAGCGTCCGGCACAGTTCACCTCACCGTCTACAAGGCCGCGTACGGGTCGCACCTTCGCACCTCGTGCGCTGGGCAAGCCGCGTGTTGCTTTGCCCGCATTGCTTTACCCACTTTGCTTGGCCAGGAGGTGTGCGCTGCAGCCATTGTTCCCGGTACGGGACGTGCCCGGTGGAAGCACGTCAGGAAGGGTCCGTTCAACCGCCCACGTGCGGAGATCGAACTACAGGAATACGGAGACATTGTGAGAGACATTGACCACGGAGGGAGTCGGGAGTGGGGCTCACGTGAGGAATGTATAAGATGGCCATCTTAGAGTTAATGTAGATGAGTTTACATCTTTGTACTATTGATTGCTGATTGTTGATGGTGGATTGCTCGGGGAATATATCATTGATTATTCCGGATACTTGGTGTGGGGTTTTTTCTTGGTTGGAATTCACATTGGTTGCGTTACGAAAGCGCCTACATAATAAATCTTTCTGGCGGAGTTCCTCTCACGGTCCGGGGGTCACCGAGACCAGGTAGTCACCAGGAGGACCACGTAACAGAATGAAGGACTTCGCACGACGGAGGATGCCCAGTCGGCGACTTGCTTTGGAGGCCAGATTTGAAATGTGGTTTTCCCAGGAAAGATCATGGCAGATAGTGAGACCCAAAAGCTTGAGTGACAGAACTTCTTGGAGAGGGTTATTCAGAAAGTGGATGGGAGGGTTGTCCAGTCGGTCTTTTCGGAGAGACATCGTAAGAGTGTGAGATTTGTCAGGATTGAAAGACATGTTCCACTTGTTTGCCCAGTCTGTGATTTTGTCCAGGTCTGCAGAGAGTGAGGAGGCTGCAGACTGCCGATCTAAGGGATGAGGAATGGAGCGGCAGAGAGTGGAGTCATCAGCAAAGAGATGGAGAGGATTTTCAAGAGAGTCGGAGAGATCATTGATGAAGACCAGAAAAAGCACAGGGCCCAGAACACTGCCTTGGGGAACTCCAGCCTGAACAGGAAGAGGAGATGAGAGAAACCCATTCAGGGCCACACGTTGACTACGACTAGAGAGGAAGTCCGCCAGCCATGCGTGGAGATTTCCATGGATACCAAAGGAGGAGAGTTTGGTGAGCAGAGCGGGGTGCCAGACCGTATCGAAGGCACGTGATACGTCAAGGGAGACAGCTCTAATTTCCTGTTTGGCATTGAGGACCTCCATCCATTGTTGAGACAGCAGACGCAGCATGTCCAGAGATCAGATTTGTTTGATTTGATCAGATTTGATTTGTTGATCAAATTAATGATCAGAGATCAAGCCATTGGAGAAGAGGAAAGATTTCATATCCGAAGCAATGATGGATTCCATGACTTTGCTGATAATTGGGAGAAGGCTGATTGGTCTGTAGTTGCTAGGATCTGTTTTTGCACCTTTTTTGTGCAAAGCGGTAATGTTGGCTGATTTCCAAGCAGATGGCAGATGACCTTGAGCAAAAGAGAGGGTGAAGAGAACAGAGAGAGGGAGTGAAAGAGCGGAAGAACAGGATTTTAGGACCCGTGGGCTGATGCCGTCAGGTCCAGTTGCAGAATCAGAGTCGAGGGTTGACAGAAACTTTTCCACCTTGTCAGGAGGAAAGGACACAGAGTCCATGAGCAGCTGGGTACGACTGGGTACGGTGGGTACAGCGAGGAATGGGTTTGGGGCCCAAGATTTTGAGGCAAACACAGAGTTGAGGCATTCAGCTTTTTCATGTGCGGAGTCAGCTGTGTAGCCGTTTGAGGTAAGGGAGGGGATGGAGGGGGAAAAAACACCAGAAACAGATTTGACCAGACGCCACCAGGATTTCGAAGAGGGAGACAGATAAGAGAGCTCGGTCTTGAGAACGGAGAGATATTGTTTCCTGGCTCTCCTGAGGGTGGACACACACTTGTTTCGGGCTTTGTGAAAGGAAATGAGATTTCCTTCCGTTGGATTTGCTTTCCAGGAGACGAAGGCAAGTTGTTTCTGGGCAACAGCCTCACCACAAGATTCCGTGTACCATGGATGGGAGGAAGGGTATGACAACTGAAGACGAGATGGGATAAATCTGTGCATGAGAGAGAGCAATTTACTTTGGAAGAATTCCCAGGATCAGTTGATGTCAGAGGCGGTAGAGATGGGAGACCAGTCCAGATGATTGATGGCTGCTTGAAGACCGTGCCAGTTGGCCTGAGTGAAATGCCAGACTCGTCGACGCTGAGGAGGCTCTCTAAGAATGGTCAGAGAGATGTCCACTTTAACAAGCACATGATCAGATCAGCCGATTGGAGCAGAAGAAGAGCAGCAGACATTTTCAGGGAAGTTAGTCATAATCAAGTCCAGAAAAGAAGATGCTCCGTTGCCTGAGATCCGTGTCGCGAAATTGACAGATTGTGTCAGTCCCAGTGAGTCGCCGAAGTCCTTTGCTGAGGAGCCTTGGCTGGTGTGAGAGGTACCCACACCCAGATAACTGGCATGGTGACAATTGAAATCACCACATATGAGGAAGAGAGAGTTGGGATGAGTCGATAGAAGTTGGTCCATATTATCAGACAGCAAGATGTAGATGGAGTCATCACTGTTTGGTGGACGGTACAACACACATATGAACAAGAGGTGTGAGCGAAGGGGAAGCCGTAGCCAGAGGTATTCCTGGGGGTGAGATGGAGAGAGGGCATTGCAGGGCGGGTGAGAAAGAGAGTTTTTGATAAAGATAGCAACCCCACCTCCAGGACTAGGCCCAGGTCTATCATACCGGAGGAGGGAGTAACCCAGGAGAGATACTAAGGAATCAGAGACATCATCAAGGAGGAAAGTTTCTGTTAAGCAGATCACGTCTGCTTTGTCAGAAGCAACCTGTATGGAGAGATCAGTTAAGTTTAAACGAAGGCCCCGGATGTTTGAGGTCCATACCGTTAATGAAGGGGAAGGGGGAGCATTGGATGCAGAACAGGGGGGAGGAGGGGTAGGGTAAGATGTGGAAGAGGAGGAAGAGGTAGGGAGAGCTGTTGAAGGTGTGTCAGAGATTTTAGATTAGCTCGGAGAATGGGAAGGATGGGGCAGACAAAAGGTTTGATGGTGATTGGGTGAGGCACCGTGAGGTGTTATTTGTGTAGGGGGAAGAGCGAGGCAGAAGGTTGGTGGAGATGGAGGTGAGAGTTGGAAGGGGGAAGAAGCGGCAAGGATGCTTTGAGTAGGAGAGTGAGAGGGGGGAAATGGAGAAGAAATGAGGGTGGGGAGATTTGAAGGGGAGAGGTGAGGGGGGAGTTTATGAGGGGAGGGGTTGAGGGGAGTTTAGGATGGAAGGGACAAGGGGAGGGATTTGAAAGGGATGGGAGATGGAGGAGATTTGGAGGGGAGGGGGGAGTCTAGGAGGGGAGGGGTGAGGGGGAATGTTGGAGGGGAGGGGTGTGGGGGGAGTTTAGAAGGGAAGGGGCAAGGGGGGAGATTTGAAAGGGATGGGTGATGGGGAGGATTTGGAGGGGAGGGGCAAGGGGGAATATTTGAAAGGGATGGGTGATGGGGAAGATTTGGAGGGGAGGGGTGCTAGGGAAGTTTTGGAGGGGAGGGGTGATGTGGAAGATTTGGAGGGGAGGGGTGAGATTGGATTTTAGAAAATGTACGGTTGATGGGAAACGAACATTTATTGCAAAATGAGTTTCTTGTGGCCTTCGAGTTAAAAATACGTTTAAGGACGCTGGAGGGGGGGGGGGGGGGGGTGGAGTGCAGGTGAGTTTAGGGAATGTATGAAAGAGGCACTGTCAGAGATGGAATTTGAATAGATTTGGTGAGCAAGTCGAAAGCAACCTTTTAAAGAAGAAAAAGGTGTTATAATATACGACAGAATACAGTACTTCCGGGGAAATTTTAAACATTTTAAAGTTTAACAGTGAAAACTATCTGAGGAAATGGGGGTGAAACACGTGGTCGAAGAACGAATGAACGAATAAGAACAGAGAAGGAAATGTGTTCTTGGTTGTTTGTTTTTTTTGTGGTGAGATTTTAAACAATGAAGTATGGGGTGAAAAGACTGGGAAAAACAGAGAACGAAAGTTATTGGAGCACAATCGACGGACTGCTGAGAGAAAAACAAAGCCTCAAGGTAGGACACGGTACAAGGCCTCAAAAGACACGACACAAATTAACACGATTTTCTATACAGGTATGAAAGATTAACACCGAGAATTTTCCAAAGGACCCACTGCAGGTACACACACCATAAAATAAATACAGTTTTGACGAAAATACAAATGGGAACAATTACTTAACTTCGAGAGCGTGGACAGCGTGGACATCACATCTTAGTTCAGATACTGTCATAAGTGCATACAAAAGCTCACAGTTACCGACCTGGTTTCGCCCTTGTTGGGGCTTCATCAGGGCAATGCAGTAAGACCTGCATACACTTATGAATCTGAAAACCTTTCGGTTATAAACCTGTCATTATGCGATTTCATACCTTTCATACCAGCGCCATTAAGGTATCCCATCCAGCTATCGCTGTACCTTAATGGGAGTGATAAGCACTGCCTGTCACACTGTACATTATCTCTGGTATCCACTCATATGAAGTCACCTGGATGCGGCTGGGAGTAACCAATCAGATTATAATTTCAGTTCTCCAGCCTAAAGAACGCACGCTGTGACATCACCGTCACATACGTGCGCCTTGCCTGTCAAGCTCCGCGGCTTAATGGCGGTTCACCACTGATGGTATTAAATCGCATAATGACTGATCAATCCCATCACAATCCCCCATTAAGCATCACCCCTAGCTAACAATACCTAAATCAACCCACACCCCTCCCTTCCACCATCCCTCACAATTTCCCATCAAGCATCACCCCTAGCTAACAATACCTATGACAACCCACACCCTTCCCTTTCACCATCCCTTCAACATCCCCCGTCGAGCATCACCCTAGCTAACAATACCCACGACCACCCCACATGCCCCCTTTATCATCCCCAATCAGTATCAAAATCCAAGCTCACAAAGCACCATTTCTCTATGTACTGTCGCTGGCATGATCACGGTGAGTTCACAATGTGACGTCACTAGCAATCTCGAAAATCGACAGTCTAGGGTTTTGTTCGGCACTTTGTGATTGGCAAATAAATAAAATTCCCTTCAAATTAGATCGTGATGAATGATTGCCAATGGTTTTCAGAGAAATTGCATTTGGGTTCCTCTTTAAGGGTCATTTCGGTCTTCAGGATCTTTTCAGTCTTTTGGGTCTTGATGGTCTTTTGGGTCTTTCGGGTCTTTTCAGTATTTGGGGTATTTTCAGTCTTTGGGGTCTTTTCGGTTTTTGGGGTATTTTCATTATGTGGGGTCCTTTCAATCTTTGGGGCCTTTTTGGTCTTTTTGGTCTTCGGAGTCTTTAAGGGTCTTTGGAGGATTTTGGATCTTCAGGGTATTTTGGGTCTTTGGTATACATTGGATATTTGGGATTTTTTGACCTTTTGGGTCTGTAAGGGTGTTCTGGGTCTTTTTATCTTTTTGGTCTTTTGAGTCTTCAAGGATCTTTGGCATATGTTGGGTCTTTGGTGGTATTTGGGGTCTTCCAGGTCTTTTTAGTCTTCAGGGTCTTTTGGGTCCTCTGGGTCTTTGGTGTCTTTCAGGGTTTTCGGGGTCTTTTGGGTCTTTCGGGTATTTTGGTTCTCTTGAGTCTTCAGGGTATTTAAGGGTCTTTTGGGTCTTCAGGGTCTTTTGGTTCCCTTGGGACTTTTGGGTCTTTTGGGTCTTCTGGGTCATTAAGGGTCTTTGTAATATTTTCGGTCTTTGGGGTCTTTTAAGTCTTCGGGGTATTTTGGGTATTTGGGGTCCATTGGTCTTTTCAGTATTTTAGGTCTTTGGGGTCTTTTGGGTCTATTGGGTCTTCGGCGTCTTTTCAGTCTTTCTGCCAACTTTGATTATCATGCTTAATTAAAAATTGATAATGAAATTGAACCGGCCGATTCAAAAGTTTGTTTGTCATTAATCGTCCATTTTCTAAACCACACCTCACCCTCCCCTCCTAAATTCCCCCTTCACCCCTCCCCTCCAAAAGTCCCCCCTCACCCCTTCCTTTCAATTCTCCCCCCCTTGCCCCTTCCCTTCTACCTTTCTAATCTCCCCCTTCCCCCCTACCCTTCAAATCAACTCAAAACTCCCCACTCACCCTTCCCCTTCAAAACTAACCCCCCGACCCAGCCCCTTCTAATCTCCCGCCCTACCATCTTTCTCCAATTATCCCCCCTCCCCTGTCCTCCTCAAAGCTGCCTCCTCCCCAATTCCTCTCCCTTCCATCTCAGACCTCCACCTCCTCCAACCTTCGACTTTGCTCTGCTCCCCCTCAAACAACGCCTCACTGTGCCTCATCCCATCACCATCAAACCTTTTGTCCTCATCCTTCCCTTTCTCCGAATTCTTCTGAAATCTCTGACATGCCATCAACAGCTCTCCCTACCTCCCCCTCTCACCCCTGATCTTACACTACCCCTCCACTCCCCTGTCCTGTACCCGATGCTCCCCCTCCCTCTTCCTTAACGGAATGGACCTCAAAACATCCGGGGCCTTTGCTCAAACCTCATTGATCTCTCCATTCAGGTTGCTTCTGACAGACCAGATGTAATCTGCTTAACACAAACTTTCCTTCTTCAATATGCCTCTGATTCCGTAATATCTCTTCCTGGTTACTCCCTCCTCCGGTATGATAGACCTGAGCCTCGTCCTGATGGTGGGGTTGCTATCTTTATCAAAAACTCTCTTCCTCACTCTCCTTGCACTGCCCTCTCTCCACCCCACCCCCAGGAGTACCTCTGGCTACGGCTTCCTTTCTGCTCCCACATTTTGTTCATATGTGTTCTGTACCATCCTCCAAAACAGTGATGACTCCATTTACATCTCACTGTCTGACAACATGGACCAACTTCTATCCACTCATCCCAACTCTCTCTTCATCACATGTGTCGACTTCAACTGTCATCATGCCATCTGGCTGGGTGTGGGTACCTCTCTCACCAGCCATGGCACTTCAGCAAAGGACTTTTGCGACTCACTGGGACTGACTCAACCTGCCAATTTCCCGACCCGGGTCTCAGTCAACGGGGCATCTTCTATTCTTGACTTGGTTATGTCCAGCTTCCCTGCAAATGTCTGCTGCTCTTCTTCTGCTCCAATCGGTTCTTCTGATAATTTGCTTGTTAAAGTGGATATCTCTCTGGCCATTCTCAGAGAGCATCCTCAGCGTCGGCGAGTCTGGCATTTCACTCAGGCCGACTGGCACGGTCTTCAAGCAGCCATCAATCATCTGGACTGCTCTGCCATCTCCACTGCCTCTGACATCTACTCTTCCTGGGAATTCTTCAAAAGTAAACTGCTGTCTCTCTCATACACAGATTTATGCCATCTCATCTGCAGTTGTCATACCCTTCCTCCCGTCCATGGTACACTGAATCTTGAGGTGAGGCAGTTGCCCTGAAACAATTTGCCTTTGCTTCTTGGAAGGCAAATCCAACTGTCGGGAATCTCAGTTGCTTTCACAAAGCTCGGAACCAGTGTGTGCCTCCCCTCAGGAGAGCCAGGAAACACTATCTCTCTACTCTCATGAATGAACTCTCAAACCTGTCTCCCTCCTCCAAATCCTGATGGCATCTGGTCAAATCTGTTTCTGGTGTTTGTTCCCCCTCCAAACCCTCCCTTACCTCAAATGGCTACACAACTGACTCTGCGCATGAAAAAGCTGAATGCCTTAACTCTGTGTTTGCCTCAAAATCTTGTGTCCCAAACCCCTCTCTCTCTCTCTCTCTCTCTCTCTCTCTCTCTCTCTCTCTCTCTCTCTCTCTCTCAGTTCCCACCTTACCCAGTCGTATGCAGCTGCTCCTGGACTCTGTTTCCTTCTCTCCCGACAAGGTGGAGAAGTTTCTGTCAAACCTCGACTCTGATTCTGCAACGGGACCAGACAGCATCAGCCCACTGGTCCTAAAATCCTGCTCTGCCTCTCTTTCACACCCTCTCTCTGTTCTCTTCACCCTCTCTTTTGCTCAAGGTCATCTGCCAGCTGCTTGGAAATCAGCCAACATTACCGCTTCACACAAAAAAGATGAAAAAACAGATCCGAGCAACTACAGACCAATCAGCCTGCTTCCAATAATCAGCAAGGTCATGGAATCAATCATCGCTTCTGACATAAAATCCTTCTTCTTCTCCAATGGCTTGATCTCGGATCATCAATTTGGATTCAGACCAGGACACTCTACTCTGGACATGCTGCTTCTACTGTCTTAACAATTGATGAAGGTCCTCAATGCCAAACAGGAAATCAGAGCTGTCTCCCTTGACATATCACGTGCCTTCGATACGGTCTGGCACCCCGCTCTGCTCACCAAACTCTCCTCGTATGGTCTCCATGGAAACCTCCACGCATGGCTTGCGGACTTCCTTTCCCGTCGCTGTCAACGTGTGACCCTGAATGGAATTCTCTCATCTCCCCTTCCTGTTCAGGCTGGAGTTCCTCAAGGCAGTGTTCTGGGTCCTCTGCTTTTTCTGATCTTCATTAATGATCTCTCTGACTCTCTGGAAAATCTTCTCCATCTCTTTGGTGATGACTCCACTCTCTGCCGCTCCATATCTCATCCCTCAGATCGGCAGGCAGCAGCCTCTTGACCCTCTGCAGACCTGGACAATATCACAAACTGGTCAAGCAAGTGCAACATATCTTTCAATCCGGACAAATCTCACACTCTTACGATGTCTCTCCGAAAAGACCGTCTGGACAACCCTCCCATCTACTTTCTGAACAATCCTCTCCAAAAAGTTCTGTCACTCAAACTTTTGGATCTCACTATCTGCCATGATCTTTCCTGGGAAAACTACATTTCCAAGCTGGCCTTCAAAGCCAGTCGCCGACTGGGCATCCTCCATCGTGAGAAGTCCTTTATGGGCACACTTGAGCTCCTCACCACATATAAAGCTTTCATTCGCAGCTCGATGGAATACTGCTCTCCTCTCTGGGCTGGTGCTCCTGCCTCACACCTAGCTCAGCTTCACGCGGTTGAAACCAAAGCATTCAGAATCATTGGAATCTCCCGCGATGAATCTGATTCTGAGGGCCTTTCTCTCTATCACTGCAGGCAGGTAGGTGGTCTATCTGTCATCGACCCAATCCTCTCGGCCTTGCTCCCCCAGCTCTGTCTGTGCTCTGTCCCCCAAATATTCCTGCAGGATGCACAAGATCTGCCAGCAACCCTCTTCTGGTGAAACTGCCACAATCAAGACTCTCGATTCACCTTCACTCTTTCATTCCTCTTTTCTCCCACCTCTGGAACAAACTCCCTCACCCACTTCAATCCCACTCCTCCCTCCAGGTCTTTAAAACAGCTGTTCACCACCATCTCTTGTCTTCCCCCATTCAAAACGTTGATCTTTTATACCCCCATTAAAACACCCCAAATCCCCCTCTTTCAACCCCCATCTTCTTTCCTGAAATTCTGCATCGTGAAATTCCTTGTAGTGGTCATTTACTTTATACCGTGTACCCCTCCCTCCTCCCCAGCCCTTCCCCATCCACAGATCTACCAACGTCCCTGTTCTCTGCTGTTGTTGTGCTTGGTCCTCTCTCTCCCCCTCTTGTCTCCCGCTCCCTTCATTGTATGTTGTATGTGTCTGTGTATGTTTTCATGTTCAATGTATTAGCTCTTACATGAGCCTCGATTCTGTATACAAAAAAAATATTTCAAAAGCTGGAGAGAGGTTCACAGTTCATGATGCCATGATGTTTTATATAGCACTCCTAATTCTCTTATGAATATGCAATGGTATGATCAAGATTACTTATGATTCTGGAGAAATGATCAGGCTGATGGGGCTTTGACTAGGCCCCAAAACCTAGGGTTGTGAACCCTTCATTGTCGATCTGCACGACCTTGGCCCGAGGCTTTGTTCCCTCCATGGAAGGGCCCTCGGGTAGTTTCAAAGGAGATTGCTCGGATTGGAGGGTGGAGAGGAGGGGTGGGGGGGGGGGCTCCATGTTCAGTAGAATTCTAAATGAGCTGACAATGGTTATGAAACGTATGCATGATTGGGCTTGCTGATCTTTTGTTGTTTACCTGTGCTCTCATTTGTTGTTGTGTAACTGTCTGGTAGCAGAAAAATCCTGTTGAAAGATGAGGAATGATGTGCAAAGTAAACACCGAACGTTAACGTGGAGAAATAAATAGCAAACGCTCTTCAGTGAGCTCTTGTTTCAAATGAGCTCACTGAAGTGAGCTTCTCCATGTTTCACCTGCCTGGTGCTATCACATGCCTCAGATAGAATCTCGGTCATGATGTGTGTTCTCCAAGGGCCTGTAATGGCACACGACAGGGTCTTTTTGCCGCACAGTTGCTATGTATGAAAAAGGCATCTGTAGTGATGTGCACTTGAAGCTGTGCACTGTTTTAAGTACTAGGAGGCCCGTTGGTCCATTGGACCAAATTTTCATTGGTCTTCACTGCCTTGTAGCATACCTGCCTGCCAGACTCGAGGGTATTTTGGGTCCTCGGGGACTTTTGGGTAATTTGGGTCTTTTGGGTCCTCGGGGCCTTTTGGGTCATGTGGGTCTTTTAGGTCCTCGGTGACATTTGGGTCTTTTGGATCCTCGGGGACTTTTGGGTCATTTGGGCCTTTTGGAATATTTTGGGTCCTCAGACACTTTTAGGTCCTCAGGGTATTTTGGGTCCTCAGGGTCTTTTAGGTCCTCAGGGTATTTTGGGTCCTCAAAGACTTTTGGCTCCTCAGGGTCTTTTGGGTCCTCGGGGACTTTTGGGTCATGTGGGTCTTTTGGGTCCTCGGTGACGTTTGGCTCTTTTGGGTCCTCAGACACTTTTGAGTCCTCATGGTATTTTGGGTCCTCAAAGATTTTTGGGGTCCTCAGGGTCTTTTGGGTCCTTGGGGACTTTTGGGTCCTCTAGGTCTTTATGGGCCTTTGGGGTCTTAAGGATCTTAGGTGTGTTAAAAGGCCTACAAAGGTCAAAGGGGTCTCAGCAGTCTAAATAATTAAAAGGTACATTTTAATAGGACATCATACGTAATTAATTAATAGATTGCAATTAATAGAGACAAAAGTATGACACACACACACACACACACACACACACACACACACACACACACACACACACACACACACACACACACACACACACACACACACACACACACACACACACACAACCATTTACAGAAGATGCATACCGATTCTGAGTTTTAATTTTAACGTTTTATCAGCCATTGGTAACAAAGTGCTGAGCAATCTACATATTATGTAAGCAGAAACGGAGAGGGATTGGACAACTTGACACAATTTCCACCTCCTCTTTGCCCAATGCCATCATCCAATGCCACCCTATGTCCACATCCTCCCTGTGTATTTTTTCGTTTTCCACCTCCTGCTTCCCTCCATGCTGTCGTCCCTCACTCTGCTAAATAGATCCATCCCCAGTCCACAGATGCTGCTGCCATTGTGGTGAGTGGTGTGAAAATGCATTCAAGCAGCGCAGGAAGCCAGCTCAACATCCCCAGTGCCATCTTTGTCATCAGTGAAGTTTCCAAATATTACACAGCTGGTCTGGCGGAGACTTGTTCTTCAAGATCACATGACAGTGATGGAAGCAGGTGGGAAGTGGATATTTCAGGAGAAACTCGACATTCGGACTAAACAGTAGAACACATTCTGCTTACTTGTGGCACCTGCGCCGCAAATGCTTTTGGGCATCACGTGTTCCATGGCACAAACAAGTGGTGTGTAGTTGTTGGCAGGGTGTAGACAACCCCTGTTTGTGTAGGCACCACCCACCACCTTCCACCTTTTTTTTTTTTTCCCAACAATTTGTGCCAGCTGTACCAAGGAGCACTCATCACATTTGAGAGTATGAATTCACAAACTGCGTGCCATGCTTGCCGCCAAGACCCAAACGGCACATCAATTTAATGGCGGATGTCATGATGGAATGACGTGATACTTCCGACTCACAAGACTTGCAGCAGAAAGTGTGAGATGGAAGAACCTCGTGTGCACCTCCACACCACATTCTTACTTTGTGCTCCTTACCTGCACTGTGCTGTGATCCTTTTGGTGGTGACGGTGAAGAAGAAGTGGACGATAAGTTATCAAATTTCGTGCCACCTTCATGTCATCATGTACCATGCTCTGCGGGATTGGACAATTCAAGGAATTTGGGAATTGTTCAGGGCGCCAAGGCGATACCTCGTCTAGGATTCTTCAAGGACACCATGGGGATCTATAATGTCCACCAAGTGATGCTGGCACATGGGACATCCAATTTGGTGTCCAAATCAGGAACTGCGCACATTGATGAAACACCAGGGTGATAGTTTATATCTGGGCCGAGATTCCACCCCAGGTGAGACAGCTCAGGTGGAGTGTGTGTACTGCGTTCGAGCCTGGAGAGTAAATGTTGAAATCTATCAAACGGGTGTCTTCCCGACATCTTTGTTCTTTTCACATTTCTCTTTATTCATTGTAATTATTGCTTTTTCTCTTCTTTTATCTCTTTTATTCTTTATTTATCTCCCTTAGTCTATCTCAGGAGAAGTGAATTCTTGCAGAATTTTTTCTGTAAGGTTCACTGGTGGCTGTACTTGGATGAGTTTGAGGGTAGCGGAGTAGAGCGGCTGAAGGCCGAATCGTATCCAGGTTCCTCCTGATGACTCCATCTTTGCTCTTTACTTATTCGGGTTCCTCCTGTTGACTCCATCTTTGCTCTTTACTTATTCGGGTTCCTCCTGATGACTCCATCTTTGCTCTTAACTTATTCGGGTTCCTCCTGATGACTCCGTATTTGCTCTTTACTTATTCGGGTTCCTCTTCATGACTCCATCTTTGCTCTTTACTTTTTCGGGTTCCTTCTGATGACTCCATGTTTGCTCTTTACTTATTCGGGTTCCTTCTGATGACTCCATGTTTGCTCTTTACTTATTCGGGTTCCTTCTGATGACTCCATGTTTGCTCTTTACTTTTTCGGGTTCCTTCTGATGACTCCATGTTTGCTCTTTACTTATTCGGGTTCCTCCTGATGACTCCATCTTTGCTCTTTACTTATTCGGGTTCCTCTTCATGACTCCATGTTTGCTCTTTACTTATTCGGGTTCCTTCTGATGACTCCATGTTTGCTCTTTACTTATTCGGGTTCCTTCTGATGACTCCATGTTTGCTCTTTACTTTTTCGGGTTCCTTCTGATGACTCCATGTTTGCTCTTTACTTATTCGGGTTCCTTCTGATGACTCCATGTTTGCTCTTTACTTATTCGGGTTCCTTCTGATGACTCCATCTTTGCTCTTTACTTATTCGGTTTCCTTCTGATGACTCCATCTTTGCTCTTTACTTATTCGAGTTCTTCCTGATGACTCCATCTTTGCTCTTTACTTATTCGGGTTCCTTCTGATGACTCAATCTTTGCTCTTTACTTATTCAAGTTCTTCCTGATGACTCCATCTTTGCTCTTTACTTATTTGGGTTCCTCCTGATGACTCCATCTTTGCTCTTTACTTATTTGGGTTCCTCCTGATGACTCCATCTTTGTTCTTTACTTTTTCAGGTTCTTCCTGAAATGAAACAAACGGGGGAGTGAATGAAGAGGAAAAGAGGTGAGAGATGAGTGTCGGAAACCAGAAACCTGCCTGTAAAGGGGTTGGGTTAATGGGGTTGGAAGAAGATCATGGGAGAGTTGTGGGATGTCGAGGGACGCCGCTAACTTTGAAGCCCAGGAGGGGAGATTGAAAATGACAAATAACGGATTATAAATGGTCGAGTAAGTCATGAGGGGTTATTATTGTGTCATTTGTGAATCTGTGAAGTTTAGCCAAATATATTCTTGTATTTTGTTGATTGTTACATCTGGTTGAGGACCTTAAATGGCTGATTGACAAGGCCCCAACCTGACCTAAACTACTCAACCTCCCTCTCCAAATTCTGTCCCATCTTGGCTCTCCTTCCCATCCCCTCCTCCCAAACCCCACCCTTTGTCCTCAACTAGCGTATTATTATATAGAAACCACAATCAAAACAAGAACATCATGGCTCCTACATGTCATGGTCGCCTGTCCAACTCACAATCCCACGAGATATGAGGAACCCCATGGAAATGCAGCTCTCAAGTGACCATGAGCAGCATAATTTTTCCAATAAACAACCATAAGCCGATTATCTTCTTCCTGATGCACATATACGCATCGTTAAAAGTAAATAATGGCGGATGTTTTTCTTCACAATCTCGCGAGATTCCCGGAACTTCTCGGCCAAAGAACTTTAGAATGACGCGGGTTTTATGGTCCCTAGTCGAGTCGTTTAAGAGGAAATATTTGGGAATAATAGCAAAGGCCTGCGGAACCTCTGGCGTAAGAGCCCCTGCTCGACAAAATGCCACATAATTATTTGGGCGGTGTATAGGCAACAGATCGCTGCCTCCATTACTCCCAAAAATAAAATAATAACTCAGGTTTGAAGCAAAAACATGCTCACCACCTATGTGCATATACACAATAATACATCGTGGTTGTATAGCTCGGATGGATTCCAATTGCACTGGCAGATAGGCTGACACCAGAGGCCTGAACCTGAGGCCTGCATGTAGCTCGGATAGATTCCAATTGCACTGGCCCATAGGCTGACACCAGAGGCCTGAACCTGAGGCCTAGATGTAGCTCGGATGTATAGCTCGGATAGATTCCAATTGCACTGGCTCTTAGGCTGACACCAGAGGCCTGAACCTGAGGCCGACATGTAGCTCGGATGTATAGCTCGGATAGATTCCAATTGCACTGGCCCATAGGCTGACACCAGAGGCCTGAACCTGAGGCCTACATGTAGCTAGGATGTATAGTTCGGATAGATTCCAATTGCACTGGCTCTTAGGCTGACACCAGAGGCCTGAACCTGAGGCCTACATGTAGCTCGGATATATAGCTCGGATAGATTCCAATTGCACTGGCTCATAGGCTAACACCAGAGGCCTGAACCTGAGGCCTACATGTAGCTCGGATGTATAGCTCAGATAGATTCCAATTGCACTGGCCCTTAGGCTGACACCAGAGGCCTGAACCTGAGGCCTACATGTAGCTCGGATATATAGCTCGGATAGATTCCAATTGCACTGGCCCTCAGGCTAACACCAGAGGCCTGAACCTGAGGCCTACATGTAGCTCGGATATATAGCTCGGATAGATTCCAATTGCACTGGCCCTTAGGCTGACACCAGAGGCCTGAACCTGAGGCCTACATGTCGCTCGGATATATAGCTCGGATAGATTCCAATTGCACTGGCTCAAAGGCTAACACCAGAGGCCTGAACCTGAGGCCGACATGTAGCTCGGATGTGTAGCTCAGATAGATTCCAATTTCACTGGCCCATAGGCTGACACCAGAGGCCTGAACCTGAGGCCTACATGAAGCTCGGATAGATTCCAATTGCACTGGCTCAAAGGCTAACACCAGAGGCCTGAACCTGAGGCCGACATGTAGCTCGGATGTATAGCTCAGATAGATTCCAATTGCACTGGCCCATAGGCTGACACCAGAGGCCTGAACCTGAGGCCTACATGTAGCTCGGATGTATAGCTCAGATAGATTCCAATTGCACTGGCCCATAGGCTGACACCAGAGGCCTGAACCTGAGGCCTACATGTAGCTCGGATGTATAGCTCAGATAGATTCCAATTGCACTGGCCCATAGGCTGACACCAGAGGCCTGAACCTGAGGCCTACATGTAGCTCGGATGTATAGCTCAGATAGATTCCAATTGCACTGGCCCATAGGCTGACACCAGAGGCCTGAACCTGAGGCCTACATGTACTGTGGCTTTCACAAAAGATTCCAAGGTTTCCTTCGTGAAGAGTCGGCGAGCCATCGCCGGTACCATGAAACAAATTACAAATTCCTGCCCAAACCTACGGAGGGCACTGCGTCAGCAGCACCGCCGCGCCCTCAGTCAATAATGCTACCCCGCACCTTCGTGATACATCAGAACGAATAAGAAGAATATTTAATGTAGTTCTTAAAAACTTTTAAAAGGCAATATTAAGTTTTCTTTTAAAAGGTGTATATTGATAGTTTTTTTTGGTGTTGTTGTTCAGCCTTATATTATGTATTTTTTTTGGTTTAAAAATGTGACAGCCCTCTTCCTCCCACCCCTCTCCCTCCCACCCCTCTTCTCCCACCTCTCTCCCTCCCACCCCTCTTCCTCCCACCCCTCTTCCTCCCACCCCTCTCCCTCCCACCCCTCTCCCTCCCACCCCTCTTCCTCCCACCCCTCTCCATCCCACCCTCTCCCTCCCACCCCTCTTCCTCCCACCCCTCTTCCTCCCACCCCTCTTCCTCCCACCACTCTTCCTCCCACCCCTGTCCCTCCCATTCCCCTTCTCCCTACCCCTCACAACCCCCCTTCTACTAATTCTCCCCCTCATACCCTCTTTTTACCCCTTTTCTGTCCTGCACATCTAATTCCTCCCCCTTCCGATTCAACGCACCCTCCTTCCAATCTCTTTCCCATATTTTCTTCTTTCTCCTCCGATTTATTTTTCTCACGCTTCCATTTGTTACATGGGATGTAAATTTCCCCTGAATGGAAATCACCTTTTTATTCTACCTTTGTACCTCTGTGCTGAGACACAGACTTGCTGATCAACCTCAGTAAATACTTTAATTAAGTATCATAGCACAAGTACATGAGTGAAACATGTTTCATGTAAGGCAACTCCAACTCCCTTACTGTCTGACAAATGGGGTGAAGGGTAGGCCGTGAGCCCTGTCCCTCCCTCCACCACTTACTACTTCTCAGACATACCCGAATGAATCACAAACCGCATTCTCTCTCGAAAAAAGCTTTTTCCCGCCATCCCACAGATGTTCAACAACATGTTTAAAACGGGGGCAGTTTGGCCGAGCGATGTAGGTCACGTGACGTGTTGTTTGGGTCGGAGCACATTTGCCTCTGGCAGGGTCCATGAGCATAGGGGGGACATATATCTGTTATTGGGGGTCAAATGACCAGGCCGATGTGTGCGCA
>NC_136262.1:148770097-148815097 GCF_964187855.1 Myxine glutinosa
ATATATATATATATATATATATATATATATATATATATATATATACACAAATACACACACATATATATACAAATACACACACACATATATATACAAATACACACACACATATATATACAAATACACACATATATATACAAATACACACACACATATACATATATACAAATACACACACACATATACACTATTATGGATTCGTCACTTCGGCTGTTGTGGTTTTCATTCACTTGAAATATTTCTGATTATATGCACTATTATTGTCTTCAAAAGGTTTATTGTTCCTGAACTGTTTGCAAAGGATAAAAGCATTAATGTTAAAAAGAGACAGGAAGCCGGATCGGGAACCGGAAGACGAAGAGGAAGAAGAAGAAGAAGGGTGGCGAGTAAAGTCGGACAAGACGCGTGGCTTCCAGCTCCGTAGCGAGCGTTATCGAACGAAAGTCGAGAGTGAACTTTGAGTTTCCTTGAAAGGAATTTCCTGCGATAGGTGTTATCGCTGGAGGATTGAGAAACCTACGTTGTCAGGTTTAGGCGTTGAGATTCTGAAGAATCCTCGCCGGGTCACTTTGTCTCAAGTAAGAGCCGTCGGCCATTTTGACCCTCGCACTTCGTTCACCGAAAAAGGTTTTGCTACGCGTCAGCTTTTCTCACCATCCTGTCGTCTGTTGGGATGTGTGTGCGCAATTGCTGCATTTGAAGATTACGTTGCGGTTCTCTGACTGAACTGTGAACGTGCACATCTGGAGGGCGCCTTTGGTTTTGGACCACGTGACGTTCTACGCTTTGCCTACGCTTACGCCTCGTCATCATCAACGGGGTTCGGGTCTCGATTCGATCTCTCTCTGACACTCGCTGGAGGGGATCACCTTTGAGTTATAGAGACATTGAGGAGTGTTCTTTTTCACTCACTTGGAGCGCAGTGAGTTATCTTACTTTAGCTGATGGTACCATCATAAGATATATTGAGTGTACTTTTGATTGCCATTGGTTGTACCGTTATTCTTGTGTGATTTTCAATACAATATTTGTTCGTTTATAATCATTGGTGTGGTTTCACTATTGATTGCTGACACAGAATAACATTTTTTTCAGCCGTGGCTCCTCTCGGGGCTCGGAAGTACACCGCGACCAGGGGGTCGGGGAGGAGCATGCAACAGAAATTGGGGGCTCGTCCGGGATAAAATTCTCTAATAACATTCGTTCGGGATTGACCCAGATTGAAATTGGGGGCTCGTTCTGTGGAGAAATTTGGGGCTCGGCTTTGCTGATTAAATTCCCTAAATCTCGTACTGTGGATTAAATTCCCTAAATTTCGTCCGGGAAAGAATTCCCTAACATTCCCAAATTTGGAATTTTTTCCAACATTCCCAAATTTATCAAAAATTGGAAAGTTTTGTGTGAAGGTTAACAGGTGTTAACTGATAGTCACCATGGTGTTTGTCGAAGGAAAATTTGCGGCGTCCCATAGTGAGGCACAGTTCCAAGCGTTAAAAAAAATCGGAACTCTTGATATTGGCCAAACATTTTAGCTTGGAGGTCCGAGCTAATATGAAGAAAGCAGAGATGCAGACATTGGTGATAGAATCTCTGGTGGGACTAGGAACATGGAAAGAGGTAGCCTTGGATTGGTTACCCGAGGAACAAGAAAATGTGGAGCTCCGGAAACTGGAGATGCAACTGCAGAGCCAGGAAAGGTTAGAAGAGAAAAAAAGCAGAGGAAAAGAGAGATGAAAGGGAACTCGAAGAAAGAAGAGAAGAGAAAAAAGCAGAGGAAAGGAGAGTTCAAAGGGAACTCGAGGAAATAAGAGCAGCACAGGAACGAGAACTCGAGGAAAGAAGAGCAGCACAGGAAAGGGAACTCGAAGAAAGAAGAGAACAGGAAAGAGCAGAGGAGAGAAGAGCCGAAAGGGAGTTAAAGGAACGTGATCTGGAGCTTCAGAGGGAAATTAAATTCAAGGAGCTGGATTTAATGAAAGAACGGGGAGAGGTACCATCCATCCGGCTGGTTCGACAACTAGTCAGAACACCTGGGATGTTGGTAGACATGTGAGGCTGGTTCCACTCTTCAATGAAAAGGAGGTAGCCAAGTTTTTTTTGCACTTTGAAAAAGTGGCTCGAATGCTAAAATGGCCTGAGGAGTCCTGGACCATGTTCGTGCAAAGTGTTCTGGTGGGTAAAGCTCAAGATATTTATTCAGCTTTACCGATTGACCAATGTGCAGATTATGAGATAGTGAAGAAAACCATTCTCAAAGCCAATGAATCGGTCCCTGAAGCTTACCGGCAAAAATTCCAGAATGCCAGGAAAAGGGAGAATGAGACCCATGTGGAGTTTGCCAGAATGAAAGAAACCATGTTTGATCGGTGGTGTGATTCAAAAGGGGTTGGGAAAGACTTCGAACTATTGCGACAATTGATCCTGGTGGAGGAATTCCAACAGTGTGTCCACGAGGACATTAAAGTACATCTGGAGGAAAGGAAAGTACCAAAGTTGTATGAGGCAGCAACCGTGGCAGATGACTATGCCTTAACACACAGGATGAGGTTCCATAAACCTAACTTCCCGCCTAGAGTTCGCCCGGAGAGTTATGATACATCCAGTGCGGAGAACGAAGATTCATGGGGGCGGCTTAGAGATGACTATGAGGACAGATCTGATACCGCGACTCTTAGGGATCAGAGGTCTACAGTTCCAAGACGGACTTATCCTCCGGGGGGACTTATTCTCCGGGGGGTTCGAGGCAAACCACGAGTTTCTCTTCCGGGCCTACTTGCGCTTTTTGCAAGAAACCTGGACACTTGATGTCCCAATGTTATGCTATGGAAAGACAAAATCAGGAGCGGAGTCAGACTAGTACAACTCCGAATGCAATGGCAAATGTGAGAAATCGCCCTCAAAAGGGTTACCAACCATTTATTTCAGAGGGGTTTGTGTCACTGGATGGAGACTCGACTAACCAGAAACCGGTTAGGGTATTGAGGGACACAGGAGCACATCAATCTTTGATGCTTGAAGGCATTTTGCCATTGTCAGAGAAGACGGCAACTGGTGTTAGTGTTCGTTTACAGGGGGTTGGTGGCTGTGTTAAAGCTCCACTTCATGTCATCCATTTAGAGTCTGATTTGGTGTCAGGACCGGTCACCATTGGTCTACAAGCCACTCTTCCTGTAGAGGGAGTATCTTTTGTTGTCGGGAATGATTTGGCCGGTGGTCAAGTTTCTGGTAACACGATGTTTGTGAAAAAGCCTAGTATGGAAAGTAACACTACCCAAGTCAGGGATGGAGGTAATGTTGGCAAGCTCTTTGTAGGTGGACTGAACTTCAAAACAAGGAAAGATGTTCTGGCCTCTGTCTTTGGCAAATATGGCCCACTTTTGGAAGTGCTGCTGATAAAAGACAGGGAGACACAAAAGTCAAGAGGGTTTGGCTTTGTCACGTTTGAAAACACAAAGGATGCCAGAGATGCAGAAAAGGATCTGAATAACAATGAGTTGGAGGGTCGGTCCATAACAGTATGGAAGGCATTTCATAGGTGTCGAGGGGGCTACAGAGGAGGAAAACGTGGAAGTAGTGGTTTTGGTGGTGGCCGCAGTCGATATTACTATGGAGGCTCCCAGAGTTACGGCAGCTCCCGAAGGAATGATTTATCAGAGTAGTGGCTGAGAAGGAGACCACTATTCATGTGACGACAGTGACAAGCGGTCCAACCGTGATTATATTATGAAAGTTCGGAAGAGTTGAAGCACTGAATGCTGCGGAGCAGCCGAGCCAAGGTTCCGACACGGATTAACCGTGAACTCCACGTTCCTAAAGGCGTCCATGTAGTGAATACTTCCAGGCCTCACCACACAACCACCATGGAACCTGGCTCTCAGCTCGGCCTCCCGGAAAAAGTACTGTAGATTTGCTTGACTTTGGATTTTTGATCACAACCCCTTAACCTTCATTCAAAAGAAACTAAAAGTAAAACATCAGAGGGTGATGAGATGGAGTTTGGCTTTGCAGGAGTCCAACTGGGAAATTGGACATGGAAAGGGCAGGGACAATGTCGTTGCTGACGCTTTGTCCAGAGTGAATTAACTTTGGAAATCTCTGTGGGTTGTTCGAAGTTTTGTTGCTTTATTTTTGGGGAATATTGAGTATTGTTGCTCACGGGAATTGATGATTTGGGTTGTGAGTTTACTTTTGTTTGTTTAGAGAGTTTGCCTGCAAAGAAAGTTCTCGCTGTGTTCAAACTTTCTTTCTTGAGGGGGGGGAAGTGTTACGGATTCGTCACTTCTGCTGTTGTGGTTTTCATCCACTTGAAATATTTCTGATTCTATTTACTATTATTGTCTTCAAAAGGTTTATTGTTCCTGAACTGTTTGCAAAGGATAAAAGCATTAATGTTAAAAAGAGACAGGAAGCTGGATCGGGAACCGGAAGACGAAGACGAAGAGGAAGAAGAAGAAGAAGGGTGGCGAGTAAAGTCGGACAAGACGTGTGGCTTCCAGCTCCGTATCGAGCGTTATCGAACGAAAGTCGAGAGTGAACTTTGAGTTTCCTTCAAAGGAATTTCCTGCGATAGGTGTTATCGCTGGAGGATTGAGAAACCTGCGTAGTCATGTTTAGGCGTTGAGATTCTGAAGAATCCTCGCCGGGTCGCTTCGTCTCAAGTAAGAGCCATCGGCCATTTTGACACTCGCGCTTCGTTCACCGAAAAAGGTTTTGCTACACGTCAGCTTTTCTCACCATCCTGTCGTCTGTCGGGATATGTGTGCGCAATCGCTGCATTTGAAGATTACGTTGCGGTTCTCTGACTGAACTGTGAACGTGCACATCTGGAGGGCGCCTTTGGTTTTGGACCACGTGACGTTCTACGCTTTGCCTACACTTACGCCTCGTCATCATCAACGGGGTTATGGTCTCGCTTCGATCTCGCTCTGACACTCGCTGGAGGGGATCACCTTTGAGTTATAGAGACATTGAGGAGTGTTCTTTTTCACTCACTTGGAGCGCAGTGAGTTATCTTACTTAAGCTGATGGTACCATCATAAGATATATTGAGTGTACTTTTGATTGCCATTGGTTGTACCGTTATTCTTGTGTGATTTTCAATACAATATTTGTTCGTTTATAATCATTGGTGTGGTTTCACTATTGATTGCTGACACAGCAAAACATATTTTTTCTGCCGTGGCCCCTCTCGGGGCTCGGAGGTACATCGCGACCAGGGGGTCGGGGAGGAGCACGTAACAACACACACACACACACACACACACACACACACACACACACACACACACACACACACAACATATACAAATACACACACACGCACATATATATACAAATACACACACATATATATACAAACACACACACACATATATATACAAATACACACACACACATATATCTATTTATAATTCCAGTAATCTCTGTGTGTGTGTCTGTGTGTTTGTTTGTCTGTGACCGCTGTTTCTCAACAACCACGGGTCCGATATACTTGAAACTTGCCAGGTATATTGCTGGGGACCTGAGGATGTGCCTTTTCAAGGTTTCATATTAATCGGAGAAGTAGTTACCGAGCTATGGCGATTTATTTACCAACCGTTCGCTTTGGCTTTGCGAATGGACCAAACCATTTCATGTAAATAGAGGGGGGGGGTTCTACCGTACTCGCAAGCCGTTCGCTTTGGCTTTGCGAATGGACCAAACCATTTCATGTAAATAGAGGGGGGGGGGGGTTCTGTGGTCGTTACTGCCACGTGGTTTCAAAGTTTTTTTTTGTTGTTGTTGTTTGCACGCATGTTTTTTTGCACCCACGTACGGGCACGCCCTAGTATATACAAATACACACACACATATATATATATATATATATATATATATATATATATATATATATATATATATATATATATATATATATATATATATATATATATACAAATACACACACACACACATATATATATACATATATATACATATATATATATATATACAAATACACACATATATATATATACAAATACACACACACATATATATACAAATAAACACCCACACACACGCACACACACACACACACACACACAATACATGTCTACATACACACACACACATACATACAAATACACATACACACATATATATATATACAAATACACACGCACATATATATACTGTTGCGGATCTGTCGCCGGCCTTCTCCCCTTATCAAGGGGGGATTAGTCCCCTTCTCTTTACTGACCTGGCGCGACCCGAGACCTATTACGTCCCTTCCGGACAGCGCTAAATAGGGTTTCAGGACCAAATTCACTGTTACCTAAGTACTAGCGCTGCCCTGGAAGCGAGGAAATAAGCCTCGCACGACCACGTGTGATGGTGATACGCTGAGCAGTTTGCGTACACGTGATCCGCGCTATGATTAGTCACTAGACCCGATTGGAGCGATCCTAGTCGTACCACGCTTAGTCAATGGAGAAATCACAAAGGCAATCGAATTGGAAGAAAAGGAAGAACAAATATGTTTAATTATGATTGCACGTATTTACAGCTCAGGACGAAGAGACACAGGGAAATCCTTAAACAGTCTTACTCTTAATACCCCAGGACAAACGGGCCCATCTCACACACACACTCACATGGGGATTGCTGATAGGCAGGATGATGTTCACCAGCGCCGCGGTGGTCGTACAGGATCGGCTCCGTCTCCCCCTCCACGGTCCCCGGCACGTCCCACGAAGATGGAGGTGGGTGAAGGCAGGACCGCGTATCATGTCGCTCGAACAAAGCGGTAATATCGGAGCGAACGGTGGAGGGCGGACTGTGCGCGGCTGGCGGTTACTCAGCCGCGTTCACTCGCTTTGGCCGAACCGCGTGAGTTGTCTGCGCCCACGTATTCCATGTAACAAAGTTCATTCAGCGCGGGTGATTCCCGTCAAGCGCGTCTCCTTCCTCCGTACTCAGAAGTCACTTCAGCGCACCTCTCCCATAACCCTGGTCTGCGACTCGAGCGCCTGCCTCTCCCTTCTCATAACTTGACTCGACGAGTGCCTCTCCCTTCTCATAACTCGACTCGACGAGTGCCTCTCCCTTCTCATAACTGAGGTGGGGGCTTCGTGCAAAGGGTTTTATTGCCACGCCCTTAGAACCCTCGGGAACTCACCACACGCTCTTCACCATGCCCTCTCACGCCATGCCGCTCGAGCGCCGATTGGCTGGTTCATTCGTACCGTCCCCACTGCTGCCGAGCTCAACCCTCCTTCACCTTTCGAGGCCCTGCCTCGTGCTAACTTGACTAGTGAACAGCCAAATGGGGCGCGGGATGGATTGCGCCCATAGAGGTAGAATGGAGGTTGGAGCAAAATCATTGGGGGGCCTGTTCTCCTGTCTTTACACAACGCAGATACTAAGAGGGGAAATGGCCCATTCTTACACATACTAAGACATAACTATACTACAAATGGGCCTATATGTTGCTCGTGTGACTATCTATGGGGGGCCAACCCTTAACCTTTATTAACCTTTACTGTACCAATCTCAAAACCGCAGCAATACAAATACACACACACACATATATATATATATATATACAAATACACACACACATATATATATATATACAAAAACACACACACACACACACACACACACACACACACACTACATATACACATACACACAATACGTATACATATATATATACTAGCTTGGCTCGGCTCGCTACCGCTCGCCTCACCATGCGTCGTTACTGAGGAACGGGCTTATTTTAGCTGAGAATAATGACTGTACCTGAGATGCTGTGTTGTCATGATTTACACCAATCATAATACAAACAATTATTTTGCACAAATGTATTTGTTGTGTTTGTGATATGACATTTTTATAGGCAATTTAGGTTGAAGATTCAGGTTGAATGTTTTTTTTTTCAAGAAAGAACCCCTCAGCACATACATAGGGGAGGGGTAGGTGCAGACTGGATGTTTGGGACGATTACACCTCACCACCACGTAATTCAAAACACCTCACCACCACGTAATTCAAAACACCTCACCACCAAGTAATTCAAAACACCTCACCACCAAGTAATTTAAAACACCTCACTACCACGTCATTTAAAACACCTCACAACCATAAAACACGTAATAAAAATACCTCACCACCACAAAATTAAAAACACCTCACCACCACGAAATTGAAAACACCTCACCACTAAGTAATTCAAAACACCTCACCACCAAGTAATTCAAAACACCTCACCACCCAGTCATTCAAAACACCTCACCACCAAATAATTCAAAACACCTCACCACCAAGTAATTCAAAACACCTCACCACCAAGTAATTCAAAACACCTCACCACCAAGTAATTCAAAATACCTCACCACCAGGTAATTCAAAACACCTCACCACCAAGTAATTCAAAACACCTCACCACCAAGTAATTCAAAACACCTCACCACCAAGTAATTCAAAACACCTCACCACCAAGTAATTCAAAACACTTCACCACTAAGTAATTCAAAACACCTCACCACCAGGTCATTCAAAACACCTTACCACCAAGTAATTCAAAACACCTCACCACCAAGTAATTCAAAACACCTCACCACCAAGTAATTCAAAACACCTCACCACCAAGTAATTCAAAACACCTCACCACCAAGTAATTCAAAACACCTCACCACCAAGTAATTCAAAACACCTCACCAAGTAATTCAAAACACCTCACCACCAAGTAATTCAAAACACCTCACCACCAAGTAATTCAAAACACCTCACCACCAAGTAATTCAAAACACCTCACCACCAAGTAATTCAAAACACCTCACTACCAAGTAATTCAAAACACCTCACCACCAAGTAATTCAAAACACCTCACCACCACGAAATTCAAAGCACCTCACCACCAAGTAATTCAAAACACCTCACCACCAAATAATTCAAAACACCTCACCACCAAGTAATTCAAAACACCTCACCACCACGAAATTCAAAACACTTCACCACCAAGTAATTCAAAACACCTCACCACCAAGTAATTCAAAACACCTCACCACCAAGTAATTTAAAACAACTCACAGCCATAAAACAAGTAATAAAAACACCACCACCACGAAATTAAAAACACCTCACAGCCATAAAACACATAATAAAAACACCTCACAGCCACGAAATTAAAAACACCTCACAGCCACGAAATTCAAAACACCTCACCACCAAGTAATTTAAAACAGCTCAAAGCCATAAAATACGTAATAAAAACACTTCACCACCACAAAATTAAAAACACCTCAGCCATAAAACACGTAATAAAAACACCTCACCACCACAAAATTAAAAACACCTCACAGCCATAAAACACGTAATAAAAACACTTCACAGCCATAACACACGTAATAAAAACACCTCACAGCCATAAAACACATAATAAAAATACCTCACAGCCATAAAACACGTAATAAAAACACCTCACACCAACGAAATTACAAACACCTCAAAACCACGAAATTTAAGATACCTCACAGTCATAAAACACGCAATAGAAACACCTCACACCCACGAAATTAAAAACACCTCACAGCCATAAAACACGAAATTAAAAACACATCACAGCCACGAAATTAAAAACACCTCACCACCACGTAATTCAAAACACCTCACCCCACCTAATTTAAAACACCTCACCACCAAGTAATTCAAAACACCTCACCACCAAGCAATTTAAAACACCTCACCACCAAGTAATTCAAAACACCTCACCACCACGTAATTATAAATACCTCACCACCACGTAATTCAAAACACCTCACCACCATGTGATTAAAAAACACCTCACCACCATGTGATTTAAAAACACCTCACCACCACATAATTAAAAATACCTCACCACCACGTGATTCAAAACCACCACAACGTTATTAAAAAACACTTCACAACCACGGAAACAAAAGTTTGAGGGAGTCGTTAAGTGACAAAACAGACACTGCCCAGATGTGTAGATATATAGATGAATGACTGTACCCGAGTTTCCGTTTTGTCATGGTTTAAACCAATCATAATGCACAAATGTATTTGTAATATACGTGTTATCACATTTTATAAACAATTGAAGTTGAAAAAAAAAAATTCCCGAAAAAATTCCCCCAAAAAATTAATAATAATAATTGGAAAATTTTTCAATAAAAAATACCCTTCGGACATACCGACGGGAGAGATATGTGCATACCAGAAGTCTGGTACGATTTCACAAAAGTTTGAGAAAGTAGTTCAGTGACAAGGCAAGACAACACAACACAGACACTGCACAGATATATATATATATATATATATATATATATATATATATATATATATATATAATATATATATATATTATATATATATATTGTAACGAATTTGAGAAGTGTAACGGTTTTGAGAAGGGTAACGGTTTTGAGAAGTGTAACAATTTTGTAGAAAGTGTAACGAATGTGAAAAGTATGGTTTTGTTGTGTGTAACACCCTCGTAATGTAAATAATGGTCGCAGCCGTCCTCCTAGTTAATTCCATGAAACTTACACACAGGCCACGATATATCTTTTTAAATAGTTTATTTCCTTATTCTATGTAGGCTATACAGTGGTACCTCGGCTTACGAGTTTAATCCGTTCCGTGACGGAGCTCGTAAGCCAAATCGCTCGTAAGTCAAAGCAAATTTTCCTATTCAAATGCATTGAAATGCTATTAATCCGTTCCAGCCTCAAAAAAAAAACACCAATTTTTTTTGTTAGGTGCTTTTAAAGAACAAAAATGTACTTTATAAATAACAAATAATGTATAAACAAGCACGACCTCGTATATACTGTACATAATACAAGTAGTCTAGTAGGAAGACTAGGTCCCCCTGCACCCCCCGGAGATATACTTCTAATCAGTGTTTCTAGATTGGAAAAAATGTGTAGAAAATGACTAGCTATGGCCCCAAGCTGAAAAAATGTCCCACATACCATTTTTATGCAAATTACTGCTGCCATTATCAAAAAAACGATTTTTGACATATCTCAGCCAATATTGCAGATAATTGAAAAATGAAGGTGTCTAGACCCATGTTTTGAAGGGCATAGATCATGATAGAACTATTCATAACATGATTACATGTGTCTATGGTATACTAGTATGCATATTAATGCTGTAATTACAAAATAATCAGTTTTACAAATGATAAGGATACGTTAATACTGCAGATAACTTAACATGGTACATAAGGGGTCTAAACCCAGGTATTTTCAAGGTTAAATGTCAACAAGATGCTCCTGAGTCTTGCATAGGGGCGGGACATTGGCAGTAACATTGGTACCACTCAACTTTTCTTCCCACCATTGACTTTGTATTGCGAGAGATTTTCACTTGCTTATTTAAAGGTTTCTCACCCAGCCCACGTAAAATCTACCAACTCCTGCTGTTAACTCCCAAACATATTTTTTTATGTTATCCAATCACAGTGCAGAAATGACAGACTAGAGATCCAAATTAGTGCTGCTATAGCTGCCATTTTACATTTCCATCCATGTAACATGCGCGCTCGCGCGCTCGTATCAATTGGTAATGTCGCGCGCTCGTATCAATTGGTAACGTTGATGTTATTGAATACCTCA
The DNA here is from genome assembly GCF_964187855.1 of Myxine glutinosa. NCBI lineage: Eukaryota > Metazoa > Chordata > Myxini > Myxiniformes > Myxinidae > Myxine > Myxine glutinosa. Next base: position 148,781,728 of record NC_136262.1, read on the forward strand.
GTTGAAAGTTCAGTCTTCCATTCCATCTGTGTGTTGTTCTTGGTATTCATCCTCCAATCTAGCCAGGTAAGATGCTAACTATAATGTTACTCACACTCTTGACTTCAGTTTCTGCATGAAATCATAAACAGGCAGAATAACAGCTGAGCCAGCTAGCACCATGTTAGCTAACGTTAAAGCTAGCCTCATCTATGTACAGTATGTTCCTAATGTCGGTGTAACTTAAACTTTTGTTAATGCCAAACATGAGACATATCTGTTGACTTCTGTATATGAATTGAACCAGAAAGAGGCACGACAGCTGAGCTAGCTACAGTAACTTAGCACAATGTTTCATTGGCCTAGATAGCTAACGTTAGTGTGGAAGAATTTAGATGTTTTAGCTATTAGCACTTTTGATGCCACTAAACATGGTTTAGTCAGCTAAAAAGTACCCTAGTGTAGAACATGACTCAGAACCTCTGTTACCTCACTGAAAACTCAGAGCCTCCTTTCACAGGCACTTTTAACATCATTCGTGATTTCTTATTTGTCATTTAACAGTGATGGTAGACATCGACAGCAAGCATGCCCAAAAGAAAACGGAGTGTAGAACCTGCAGCCCAAAGCTCTCCTCCTACATGCATCCTTCATGTACCATCCATGTCTGATCATGGGGATTTCACGCCCCTCCGTAAAATTAAAGGATCTGCTTCAGAAAAACTGCAACTGCTTCAAAAGATCCGGGATAGACGTCTCAACCAACCGCATGACTCCCCATGTCGTATGCAATCAGTATGTGATCAGATCCCGGCAACTCTTCCTGATGACCTAGAAAGAGTAGGATATCACAGCAAGTGTTATAAGCACTTTGTCCGCCACTTTCATCGTCTGGGAGATGATACAGAACCAGGGCCATCAACCTCATCATGGCATCACTCTCCTCGTAAACCAGGAGGTTCTGCTGAACCCATCTTCCCGCCAGAGTGTATATTTTGTGAGAAAGTTGAGACCAAAGATGCTCATCGCAATACTGAGAGGCCTACAACCTTCCCATCCTTTAAAAACAAAGAAAATGCATGGGAGCAAATCGAAACACGGGCTGAGAAAATGGGTCTCTATCGACTCCATCGAAAGGTGAAAAACAAAGACCTCTTTGCATGTGAGGCCAAACACCATCCGTCATGTTTTAAAGCTTTCCGCACAGCATTCTACAACTATGAGCGTGCGATTCACAGAGCCGAAGCACCAAAGGAGCAGGCTTGCATGTCAGCCGCCCATGAAAAGGCATTCAACTCAGTACTGGAACACATTCAAACCCAGGTCATCCAGCAGAATAAAGTTCTACAGCTTTCTTCCTTGCGCTTGCTCTATGTCGAGGAACTGAAACTGAATGGATATGAGAACTCAAATTATCGGTCAGAGAAACTACTGAAACGCCTACAGAATGACCCAATCAAGGAGCATATCCACTTCACGAAGGTTGATCATGACAAATGTGATGTCATTTCTTTCTGGCTTGTGCACAGCTCAAACATAACAGTTTCCAATGCTCTCGCACGAGCATTCACACTCGGAAGCACAAACAAGAACCAAAATGTTGCCCTCCAACTTCGCCAGGGTATTCTACAGGCTTTCAGAGAGTGTAAAGACCAACCATGGCCACCAACAGCTGAAGACATGGAGCTCAATCCTGAAGACATCCTACCTCCAGACCTTGTCCGCTTTCTCAGCGTGCTAATGACTGGCAAGGAGGGCATCGAGACAGAAAAGGTGAAGCGTCTGGTCTTCTCCATTGGACAAGATCTGTGCCGTGCAGTGTCAGATGGAAAATGGAAGTTACCAAAGCACATTCTCCTCTGTGTGACTGTAAGGCACCTGTTCCGAAGCAAACAGCTCACCACAATACTACACAGGCTTGGACACTCTGAGAGCTACGATTTCGCCTTGGAGTTGGAAACTGCTCTCGCCAAGGTCCTGGATGAAGTCTCAACTTATCGTACACCACAAATTGTGACAGGAGAGGGCAACCTTGTATTCCACTGTGAGTGGGACAACTTGAATAAAACCACTACCAGTGTGCACGGCAGCAACATTGTAAACAGTGCTGGAGGAATCATGGTGCAGGAGGTCAAGCCCGGGTTCGAGAGCAGCAAGGACCGAATGCTACCTACCATCAATAGGTCACAACAGCGTAGCCTGAAGGTCGACACACCAAAAACTCTCCCACCCTTGCACTTTACTCGCGTTGGCCCGAAGTTCCCTGAAGGCTCATCATTCACACCGCCAGCAGAGAATGACACAGTCTATGCCACTACGATGCAAGAGTACTACATCTGGCTCTTCATCAGATACATCGGAAGCTGTGGCCTGCAGCCTGTGCCTGGGCTAGGGGGTTTCACCTCTGCAACTGGTTCTCCCCCACCCAGCAAATCAACAGTCGACTACTGCACGCCTATCCACCAACCGATCACAGACAACGCAGTTGTTCGTGAGCTACTGAAGCGTTCCGAGGCAGCAACTGCTGAGGTGGGTCAGAGATGGGTCCTGAATACATTTGATCTGGGTGTCTGCATGAAAGCCCTTCCCATCATCTGGCGCTGGCCAAATGAATTTGCTAGTCATGTAGTAACGATTGGACCCTTCCACACATCCATGAACTACATCGGGATGCTCACTGGACACAAGATGCGTGGTTCTGGATATGCAGAGATTCTCTTTGAGGCACAACTAGTAACAAGTGGATCTCTCAAAGGTGTTCTCAGTGGAAAGGCCTACGCAAAGTCCCTCTTTTGCCTCAAAACAGTGTGTGAGGCAATGGAGAGGCTGTTGATGGAGAGATTCACTGAGGAGGAGAACATCATGATCTCTGACCCTGCTGTGCTTCTCAGAATGACCCAGTCTTGCAACCGAGAGCACCTCGATGAAGCCCTCAAAGACCCCTCAACTCTACTCCTCATCAAAAAGTACCATGCCTTTGAGGAAAAGGTGCGCAAGGGCCACCTGGGGAAGACAGCTGCCTTCTGGATGTCGTTCATTACCCACTGCCATCTTGTCTTCATGCTCCTCCACTCTGTGAAGACCAACAACCTCCAGCTGTTTCACAAGTGTAACGGAGAGATGGCAGATATCTTCTTCGCCTTTGACGGACACAACTAACTAACTAAGCCAAAACCTTATGAGGAGCAAGGATGGATAAGGACTGATGAAGGACTGTTGAAACCAATGTGGTCCAGTGGTCCCATCCTACCAACCTCACTGGTGGATCTTCTGAACACAGGAGAGCACGAAGAGGAGGAGGAAGAGGAAGGAGAAGAAGAGTTTGACTCTGACGATTTCGATGAAAATGATGATGACTGACTCAGTGTAGAATCACTAATGCTAATGATGTTTATCTAAAACAAGCAAGAGAAGAGTGGTCACATTGAGTGCTAGGACTATTTTGACAGTTGTAATATTTAGAAAAATAAAACTTTGTGTTAACGTCTGTGTAGACGGACCTTAATATGAGTCTATTATTTCGTAAAACTGTGATTATTTTGTAAATAAAGCACTAATTAGCATACTAGTATACCATAGACACATGTAATCATGTTATGAATAGTTCTATCATGATCTATGCCCTTCAAAACATGGGTCTAGACACCTTCATTTTTCAATTATCTGCAATATTGGCTGAGATATGTCAAAAATCGTTTTTTTGATAATGGCAGCAGTAATTTGCATAAAAATGGTATGTGGGACATTTTTTCAGCTTGGGGCCATAGCTAGTCATTTTCTACACATTTTTTCCAATCTAGAAACACTGATTAGAAGTATATCTCCGGGGGGTGCAGGGGGACCTAGTCTTCCTACTAGACTAAAGAGAATGTAAAGAAATAAACTGGTTTTATTAAGCAGAGGAGAAGAGCATGCCAGGTGAGGTGTGCGTGTTGTCGACTTGGCGAGGCAGTACGATCGTACTCCTTCTACGATATGTACGATTTTGAAGCAGAAGGAGTCCATAAAGGCTATAACGCCAGCCAAGGGCGTTACGATTATTTCAAAGCTCCGGACCTCTATCCATGAAGATATGGAGAAGTTGTTGTTTGCGTGGTTGAAGGAGAAGCAGCTCGCAGGAGATACCGTGACCGAGAGCATCATGTGTTTGAAAAGATTGAAACTCGGATATCGAGCACGGACCACGAGGTGTTTTTTCTTTTTTCTTAATCTCGGTTTCAGTGAACTTTTGCTCTGTGCTCACGTGTACTGTACCTGTACCTGTAATGGTACGTCAGAGGATGGCACCTGTTGTCATCATATTAAGTGCAAGATGTTCTGCATCGTAAGTTGGTACACCGTGGTCTTTCGGCGGTGTTTAAGCCGGCCGTCTTGGCTTCTGTCACCATTGGCATTGAGTCTTTCGATGTAGGTAGGTCGTTGTGTGCCGGTGCCTTGGCCGAATTCCTTCATTGCTGCATTGTTAGCTCACCTGGTTTTTTATACCACATCTTTGGTTATCGGACCAGCGAATGACGTCATCTCCTCCAAAGTATGGCTTATTCTCACTTGTCTTGGACGATCTTCTACTTCTAGCCTTCCACCGTGCATTTGGTGTCCACTGTACTTACTGTACAGTGCCTGGTAAAATTGATGTAATGGGTTTTTGACCGTCAACGCCATGAACCGTCATGAACCGTCATGAACCGTCAACCGCCATGAACCGCCATGAACCGTCAACGCCATGAACCGCTAACACTCAAAAGCCCATTTATCACGCCTTATAAAGCAAAACGCAAACCGAAAGCCATGCCTCTCAAGCGAGGCGTGCTTCCGTGGTCACGTGATCCACAGGTGTAGCTCATTATACCCGCACGCGCGACACGCTTTGGCGGTCACGTGACCAGCCACTCTGGAGGCGGGGATCCCCGCCGATGACGTCACCGGCTGGAGCAAGGAGATTCCTCGCTCATGTATTTCGACGATTGCGTGTTTTATATCCAAGCAGAGATGCTTTCACGGCAAGATAACCGCGTGACCGGAACCGGAAGCCACAACCGGAAAATTCAAAAAAATAAATTTTTTGAGCTCGTACATCGGATCTCGGCTCGTATCCCAAAGCAACAAACCGCCCGAGCGACGGCTCGTATCCCGAAAAACTCGTACGTTGGGGCACTCGTAAGCCGAGGTACCACTGTATATGTGTTTCCCACTAGATTGACTCTGCATTGTATCAAACGAAATAAGCGTAGGCCCCTTTCAATTTCCCCAATCATCTCCGCTCTCCAAAGTTCCTTTCAAAAGCGGTGCGAGTGGTGTTCAATCCCGCAAGCCGCCATTGCCCATGTGCTCATCTCGGAGAAGAGGGGGGGTAGGAGCCGCCAACTCACAGGCGTGGCACGTCGTCATGATCAAAGGAGGAATCGGACAGCCCTAACAGCCAACCAGCACCGCGGTTAGCGACCCGGTAGGCGTGCCCTCGCAGCCGGCGGCTTGATTCCGCCCCGAGTAATAAAAAGGACTGGAAGGGACTGCTTCGGGAGATGACATGAGAGATGAGAGGAGAGATGAGCTGTGAGCTGAGCTGTGAGCTGTGAGATGAGAGACGCTCCAAACCAAAAAGGAGAGGTACTTGGAGAGGAAACAAGCTTTGGAGAGACGCGCTGAGAGGAGGGAGACGGCTCCACCAGAAGGAGAGGAGCAGGTGTGACCGAGCCAGCGCGTGACGTCCACAGCATCAGCAGCGTCGACGCGACCAAGGGTTTTCCCGCCAAAAACGCGAAGAATTGGGAGCTGCTACCTCCAGCCCTGCCGGTTGCAGGGACCTGACCCTGCCTCCCTCTCCAGCAACCCACCTCCGCCATTCCTGCCTGCAATTTCCCCCGTGTAAGTGTGAACGTCGTCTGTCCTAATCGTTGTCCTGGGGTTAAGTAAATTGAATAGTATAAGCTAACGATTCACTGTGTGACTGCTTCTTCCATCCATTGCTTGTAAATAACTTTGGTCGCTCCTTCTTTTTGCTTGTGTGTGTATAATAAATCTGTTCTTCCTCCGTACTCTGTCTTCTTCTCTTTTCCTTCTCTTTCGGTCGCTTTAGAGGTTTCCAAATTGAATATCTGTGGTGCGATCTGGTCAACGTTGGGGGAGTCGGGCCAATCGGGGATCCTGTAACGGTCGCGGTGGACCATCCGCTCGGCCCATCATAACATCTAAACCGCAACCGTAACAATTGGGTGTCGAGGAGTGAGATTCGAGGCCCGAACCAAATTTTTAAAACGTGTAGGAAAAAAAAAATAAAAAATTTTTGGTCAAAATTACGAGCTCCCGAAATTTTGTTTTATAAAACCCGAATTTTGAGATCGCGCCATGGACAATCAAAGCGATCGGATGTCGGTGGGGGAGATAGACGGGTTAGGGGTAACCCAGGACTTAGGGGAAGAAAGGGAGGAGGAGAGCAATGAGGAGGCGGTTGAGGGGGTATCAGACGCGCAAAATGGCGTCCTCGCGCACGTGGGTGTAGCGGCACCAAATTTTGCCGCGCCCGTGACCGTAGCAGCGGCCGCAGCACCAATGAACTGGGGCCTATTCATGCAGCAGATGCAGGCCTTCATGGTCAAGGCGGATGAGGAGAGGGAAGAGAACAGGGGGATGAGAAACCAAATTTTAGGAATGGGGAACCGGATGGATGCTCAGAGTGAGCAATTGGGGGTAATGAGGGACGAAGCGAGGGGTACTGGTGAGGGGTTAGACAAGAAATTTGGGAAGTTAGACAATAATTTTGAGGAGTTAGACAAGAAATTTGGGAAGTTAGACAATAATTTTAAGGAGTTGGACAAGAAATTTGGGAAGTTAGACAATAATTTTGAGGGGTTAGACAACGGGATAAAAGAGGTGAAAAATGGGTTAATGGGGTTAGAAAATAGGATGGAGGACAAATTGCGGGAAATAGGGGAACAATCTGCCAGGGAAATCAAACGAATGGGGAACCAGATAGAGGAGGTGCAAATCGGGTTAGAAAGTAAACTGGATGCTCAGAGGGATGAATTGGGACAGATGAGGGTGGCATCTACAAAGGAGATGGAGGAGATACGACGAGGTGTAAGTGAGGAGGTTTCGGGGCTACGCGAGGAGGTAAAGCGAGGTGAGAAGCGTATGGAGAAAGAGGTGAGGAATAATACGGCTAGGTTACAGGGGGGAATAGAGGGTCTGACGAAGGGAGTAGAACAGCTGACAGTCGGACAAAGGGAACTTGCGGACCAAGTGGAAAAGAACACTGCAATCATCGGGGGTTTAAAAGCGACACAAAAGGACATTAAAAACGAATTAATAGCAACACAAAAGGAATGTCAGATGGTACATGAGGGGTTGACGAAGAAGTTGGAGGAGGTGACAGAAGTAATGGAGACGAAGGACCGAGAGGTGAGGACGCACATAGAAACGGTTAAGGTGGCGTTAGAGGAAGAGATAGAGGGGGCGCACCGGGAGATGAAGGAGGTAAAGGAAAAATTAGAGGAGGTGGAAGAGGGGGTGAGTGAAATTAAGAAGAGACGGAGGGAAACTAAGAGGGAGATAAAGGAGGAAGTAATGGAATTGGTACAAGGTCTGTGCTCGAATCGTGATGTGCTGCTCACTAACCAAATAAAAAGTTTGCAGGTGGCAAAAGAGGTGCGGAGACGAGGTGCCAAGGTGAGTGGCGATATAATCGGAAATGTACATGATGTGAGGAAAGCTTCAGTCGGCTTGGGGATTGGTTTGGATCCGGGTGTTCGTGAAAGGCCGTTGGTGAAGTGTGTGACAGGTCAGGTGTGCGAAAAAAGAGGTGTGCGAGAATGTCCGACCATGGGGTGTGTGAGGAAAAAGTGCGCGCCGACCAGTGAGTGTGCTGTCGAGAGTGAGTCGGTCGTAGCGCGTGTGCGAGGGGGTACATGGAAGCGCGGTGTGGTAAGTGTTACGGAGGAAGTAACGAAAGAGTGTGCGCAAGAGGATGCGCGAGAAAGGTGTGTAACGGACAGGTGCATGGGGAAAGAGTGCGCTGTCAAGAGTAAGGGGGAATGCACGCCTGTGGTGAGTGTTACAGAGGATGTAACGAGAAAGTGTACGCCTGTGGTGAGTGTTACAGAGGATGTAACGGGAGAGTGTGCGCAAGAGTGTGTGCGAGAAAGGTGTGTAACGGACGGGTGCATGAGGAAAGAGTGTGCTGTCGAGAGTAAGGGTGAGTGCGCTGTCAAGAATGGAGGTGAGAGTAGTGAGAGTGACACGGAGCGTGAGTTGGTTGTGACAGGTGAGCGAGGATGTACACCTGGAATGGAAGGATGCACACCTGGAATGGTAGAGCGTGTGTGGGAATGCACACTTGAGTTGGTCGTGAGGCACGTGGGTGGGTGTGCGAGTGAAAGCACACCTGTGATGGTCACAGAGGAGGTGACCGAGGAAGGGGCGCGAAGAGGTGTGTTGGTGAGGTGTGCGAGCGACGAATGTGTGCCAAGGTGTTCGGTGGTCAGGTGTGTGACCAAGTCGGTGAGCGGAATGAGTGTACCGAGGTGTGTAAGGAAAGGTACGAGGAGCATGGGAACAGCTGGAGGTATGAGCAAGAAAGGGGTAGCGTATGCGTGTAAGCATGCAGGTGAGGCATCGACGGTAACCGGGTTAGCGGTTAGAGCGACTTTTAGCCGAATCGGGCCCTCGGTGCGTGCCGGGCTTCGCGTGCCGTGAGAACCAGCGGGGATCCGAGCCACGGCGGGTTCGAAAGGACCGCCGTACGCGATCCACGCTGTGCCTCGCTTGGAACGGCCGCGTCCGGGCTCCACTAGGCGGAGCGGGCAGCCCGATAGGAAGGGTCGTCATGGCGACCACTTTTTGTTGAGACGTGCCGGCAGGTCGAGATCGGGACATTGGATGGCTCCACGCCGAGGTGGTGCGTTGGATCTCGGCTCGGGTAAGCCCCCGTCCCTGCCCCGAATGCGGGACGTATCCAGCCGCTGGCACAAAACAACCCGCATTCATTGCTCGGCTGTACGAAGCCGAGCTTTAGAAGGGAATTGGCGCACCGAGAGGATCTAATAAGTAGACGGGTGATGAGGATAGTGTTTTGGACCCAAAATTAGAAAAAGGCAAAATTTGATGATTGGTACGGTGATTAGCAGTAAATGGCAAATTTTTGATTTGTTGGATTTGGACGAGCGAAATTGATAGGACCTCCCCGATGTGGTGGGATGGCAAATCCACCATCCCTCACAGGCGGGGGGCAAAGGAGCACTAGCTTATGGGGTTGATGGCAGTGAAAACTAGCCCGGGTGGGTTAGGATATTGTGTGTAGGGATCTAGAAGATGACATTAGGTAACGTTAAGATTAGTTAGTGACAAGGATACCTGTAGTGGGGACGCAGGTAGATTAGCGTGGATGATAATGACGTGGGAGCGCAATAGTTTAAAGGGACGACTGGGAAGCGCAAGTTTCAGAGGGGAGTAGTTAGCTGAGATGATGCCGTGTGTTTGAGGATTGAACAGGTGTGATTGCACAGGTGTGCAACTGAACAGGTGTGTGGAGCAGTGTATGAGGGAGTAGTGGTGATGCGTGTGGTGTTGACCAAATGGTCCAGGAAGGAAGGAGGGTGCAGGTGGCACCAGGCGTGAGGGCACAGGTGTGCAACAACAGGTATGGAGAATGGTAGTGTGGAATAAATGGAGTATTGGAATGGATGGTCGTGGAGTGAGTATGGTGGAAATTGTGGAGTGGAGTGGATGGTGCGAAGGTGTGAATGGGGGAAGAGTGGACCCCCATCACGGATACCCGGGGCGGGTAGTGTAAGTGTTAGGTAGAGGGTATAGGTAAATTGTGGTTGGATATTGGCATCTGTGGTGCGAGTGGAAGAATGATGTTTGGATGGGTGCATTAGTGTTGTGGAAATGGCTGGGCGTGTAGCCTGTTAGTGTGTGTAGTTGGTTTGGGCACTCCACCACTGTGAGGATGTCGGCCAGGTGAGGCCGCAGGTGGGCTCTGGGAGCCGGTAGTTGTTGTGGATGGGGCCCGAGGATCCGGAGGACGGACCCGGGTAGCCCAGTGCCAGAGGGCACCAAGGGGTGACAGAGCCAGGAGGGGCTTTCCCCCAGTTAGATAGGTTAGGGTGAGGAGCAGTTAAGCTCGGGTGGCAACTACAGTGGTGGAGGTGTGCAGGTGGGTAGACCTGCGGGGAGAGCTACACGTCACAGCCCAGAAATTGTGCAAGGGCACCGGGAGATGAATCGGGGGAGTGAGACCCCAAATTGAGAAGCACCACAGTTTGGTCAATGGGAATTGGTTGTTAGAACCCATAGAGTAAGTGGCCAATGGATTGGCAGGGAAAGACCCCGGGTAGTGTAAAGGGTGTTAAAGTCATTTAGAGGATAGTTAGGATTGAAGTCTCCTCGCACCATCTGCATCCACTCACCTGAGATGAGGTAACTCCACACCATGCCATGTTTTATTATTTTTCATTAATGCAAATGTTTTGGATTGTGAGACGCATCATGACGTGGGTGTGACATTGTGCGTAATTCCATCTCTCCCTCCTTATGAGGATTGATGATGAATTGGTGATGGCAAATTTTGAAGTAGAGGGATTGGAGACGAATTTGGTGTAGAAGGGAAAGATGGGGAAGACAAGACGTAGTGACGAATTTGTAAAGGTGTAAATTCTTGTGAATATGGGGTAAGGGCAAGGGTAGTGTAGGTGACAGGGGGGGTGACGTACGGTAGGGATGAGTTTTTCTCACTTCGCTCTCCGTACGCACTTCACCCTGCATTGCCTTTATTGACGTGTACCCTTGTGACCTTACCCCTCGCTCATTTGTCTTCCCCCCTTTTGTCTCCCACTTGAGGACCTGTGCGCCATTGGGTGCCGAGGGGAGCGTGCGTGAGATGGCCATTGTGCGCACGAGATTCTCAGAACCAGCATGCATTGCGTTGATGTACCACTTTATGGACCGCTGTTCTGCGGCCAAGTACCACTTGATGGACCCCAGGTTCTGGGGCAGGGCACCTCTGTTGGAGACCGGCCATAGTGGCCAGGGAATCTTGCTTGCGGACCTCGGTAAGGCGGCACCTATGCCAAACAGGTGGACCACCCTTAGTTGGCCCCTGAGGCCCTAAATAAAAATGAACACAAGTTGTGCTTTTTATTATTTCCAAGTAGGCCGCATGAAGCCAGAAGACGTTGGGAAGAACATCGGTCCAGCAGAGAAAGAGAAGACCACCACCAGTTGTTTTGTTGTGTTTATTATGAACCGTGGTGACTGTGCACCGAGTGGTGCTTTGTGGTGCTTTTGGTGCTTTGTGGTGCTTTTGGGTGTTTTGGTGGTATTGGTACTGGTGCATCGATGCAATGCGTGCTGTCTCCTCCCTCCCAACAGGAATTTCTTTTTCTTGTTCCCTAAAAAGAAAAAAAAACACAGGTCCTGGGTTGCGTTGTAAATAAGAAATAACGTCACTGTAAATAATGCTCCCCACCGTAAATGTATAGTTTGAGAACAATTCCGTAATTCGGTTAGCTGTGGGCTTGAGTCTGTTAGACAGGGTGCAATGCAATAGGGGGACATACTTATTTGTGTTTTAAGATTGTCACACTCAGGGTCAGGTTAATTGTAGAGGGAATTACACCTACGTGTCACAGTAAGTTAAAGTTTTGTAGGCCCGAGGACGGGCCTGAAGAAAGAAGGGTGCAGTGTAACGAATTTGAGAAGTGTAACGGTTTTGAGAAGGGTAACGGTTTTGAGAAGTGTAACAATTTTGTAGAAAGTGTAACGAATGTGAAAAGTATGGTTTTGTTGTGTGTAACACCCTCGTAATGTAAATAATGGTCGCAGCCGTCCTCCTAGTTAATTCCATGAAACTTACACACAGGCCACGATATATCTTTTTAAATAGTTTATTTCCTTATTCTATGTAGGCTAAATATGTGTTTCCCTCTAGATTGACTCTGCATTGTATCAAACGAAATAAGCGTAGGCCCCTTTCAATTTCCCCAATCATCTCCGCTCTCCAAAGTTCCTTTCAAAAGCGGTGCGAGTGGTGTTCAATCCCGCAAGCCGCCATTGCCCATGTGCTCATCTCGGAGAAGAGGGGGGTAGGAGCCGCCAACTCACAGGCGTGGCACGTCGTCATGATCAAAGGAGGAATCGGACAGCCCTAACAGCCAACCAGCACCGCGGTTAGCGACCCGGTAGGCGTGCCCTCGCAGCCGGCGGCTTGATTCCGCCCCGAGTAATAAAAAGGACTGGAAGGGACTGCTTCGGGAGATGACATGAGAGATGAGAGGAGAGATGAGCTGTGAGCTGAGCTGTGAGCTGTGAGATGAGAGACGCTCCAAACCAAAAAGGAGAGGTACTTGGAGAGGAAACAAGCTTTGGAGAGACGCGCTGAGAGGAGGGAGACGGCTCCACCAGAAGGAGAGGAGCAGGTGTGACCGAGCCAGCGCGTGACGTCCACAGCATCAGCAGCGTCGACGCGACCGAGGGTTTTCCCGCCAAAAACGCGAAGAATTGGGAGTTGCTACCTCCAGCCCTGCCGGTTGCAGGGACCTGACCCTGCCTCCCTCTCCAGCAACCCACCTCCGCCATTCCTGCCTGCAATTTCCCCCGTGTAAGTGTGAACGTCGTCTGTCCTAATCGTTGTCCTGGGGTTAAGTAAATTGAATAGTATAAGCTAACGATTCACTGTGTGACTGCTTCTTCCATCCATTGCTTGTAAATAACTTTGGTCGCTCCTTCTTTTTGCTTGTGTGTGTATAATAAATCTGTTCTTCCTCCGTACTCTGTCTTCTTCTCTTTTCCTTCTCTTTCGGTCGCTTTAGAGGTTTCCAAATTGAATATCTGTGGTGCAATCTGGTCAACGTTGGGGGAGTCGGGCCAATCGGGGATCCTGTAACGGTCGCGGTGGACCATCCGCTCGGCCCATCATAACATCTAAACCGCAACCGTAACAATATATATATATATATATATATATATATACATATATATATATATATATATATATATATATATATATGTATATATATATATATATAATAATATATATATATATATATAATCGTTAGATTAAATAAGACGCGGACGTAGCTTCAGGACGTCGATCTTTAATTAAATTAAATTAAAGATCGACGTCCTGAAGCTACGTCCGCGTCTTATTTAATCTAACGATTATTTATTCAATACAAATGAGACGCCCTGCTCGTACTTTGGAGTTTCTACTATTTCTTACAGTTATATATATATATATATATATATATATATATAATTATATATAATTATATATATATTAGGGTGGTCCTCAAATGTACACCAAAAAATAAAATTGGACTTTTTTCAGGTGCTTGTTGCTAAAATTGTTCCTTATTGTGAAAAAATGAAATGTGCCAAAGATGGTTTCTATACGACTTTATTTACTACTGTCACACATGGGTTGAAAATTACAATGTTTCAGTATCGACACACAAAATTGTTTTAAATAAACTAACACTCAGATGTAATCCCAAATCAGTAAGAATGTATGACAATCATCATAAACACACAGAGTAAGAGTCCTCCAGACCATTGATTCCTCATTAATAAGTTCTGTGGTAAATTATTTCCTCCTTATCTTCTTCGCGTCGGGGAACTGATGGCGATGCCACTCAACAACTTGCAACAGGTACTGGCGCTGCTGTTCATCCTTTGTCAAGACGTGATTGTAGTCCTGTATTAATGCTACACCACGTTCTGCAAAGTCGTTGACAGTGGCAATACCGCGCAATACTTGCTGTGATGACTGAAATGATGGGTCATCGGCCCACTCACCAGGGTCCTTTTCTAGGAAGTCAGTATTGACTTTGAATGCAGTAAAAATTCGCAGTGAGACAGAAGTAACAAAATCTGCAACAGTATTGGCAGCGATGGCTTATTTTGCTGTAAGATCCACATGTACCTGTGGTTGAGGATTCTCTTGGCATTCTTCTTTAAGAGCAGCTACTATCATTCGCTTGACATCAAGCTCAACACTATCGTCAAACAGAGCAAGTCCTGCCAGTTCTTCGCTGAGGTACCACAAGTGATTGGAAAGCTTTTTGCTGGTGGCTTCGGCAATCACTGAATCAGGATAGAAAATGAGTGCTTTTAAGAGAGCTAGGTCTCCAGCGGGAGCACCAATGGCAGATGGAGTGCTGAACCAGGCTTTGGTATACACTGCTCCAACAAATGCTGTAAAATGCTTTATGCCAGTGAGTTCCTTTGGGGTCAGTCGAAACTGATCACGGAACAAGTAGATCTTGATTCCATAAATCACACGGGCCATCCATCTTGCCCGATGCATGGCTCCTGGCTGCATGAACCTGAATCCTCTCGGAGGACGCTCACCAAACAGAATAATAGTCAACTCAAGAAGTTCACGGTAGTCATCTCGTAGTTGGCCCGATTCCAGTTTCTGGATGCAGATTGAAACGACATCTTCTTTGCAACTTCAAAATACACCTGAAACTACAGAGTCCAGGTCATCAGGCATCATTGGCTTAAGCTTGCTTTGGTCAATGGAATTCCAGTTTGACTGGAAACGCTTGAAGACTGCTATCTCAGGTCCTTTTGATGGACCAAGAAATGGTTTGAATGCTGCCATTGCTGCCTCTACCACTAGTTCCAGAATGTGATGCCGGCATGCAAAATGTAATAGTGGTCGTCCAAGCTTTTGCTGCAAAATAGTGCATGCACCAAGTGCTGAACCAGTGTTGCTGGCTGTCGTGTCAAAGCTCATACCTGCCACCATGTCTTGCAAATGCCATTCTTCGAGGCATTGCATAACAGCAGCAGCTGTTGCTAGTCCAGTTCCTGCTGGCAGCTTTGGCACACCCAGAAGCTTTCCAGTTCCTTGTGGGTCACTGACAATGACAGGAAGGCGATCAACTTTTTTAGTCCCATCGTCTGGAAGGAGCTTGCCATCCCAATGAACCACCAGACTTGTGTTTGGAGCATAGGATGCCTGGATGTCACCTGCAATTGTCTTCCGTTGGATCCGCCTGGATTTCCTGATCGATGTGCGGTTGATGGCCAACTCTGAAGGGTCGTGTCCCAGAGCAGAGGCTGCTGCTGACAAGATGTGAACAGCTGATCGATCGCTGACCTTGGTGCGGTCGAGAGCTGCTGTTAGGTCCGGTGTAACAATGCTACTTGCACGCTTTCGGCTCTGCCTCTTTGAAGCAGATAGAACAGCAGAGTCGTCATGATCACTGGCTTCAGCACTGCTGTCTGTTGATGATGCTAGCTCAAGAGTCTCCTCTCGGGCTGCTTGCTTCTCTTTTTCATGCTGCTCTCTTTCAGTCAACACCTTGTCGCGTTGATGTGTCCACTCCTCTTTTCCTGCTAGCACCTTGTCAACACCAACCATAAAGCCCCGTCGACTTGGCTCCCGTTGTGCCTTAAGGAATTCACGGTCCTCTGGTATTTTGATCAGATCAAGGACATCAACATGAGCAATGTCAAATAAGTCACGGAGACCGGTTTGAAACTGCTCTTCTTTCTTTATCTGAGGGACAGATCGCCGGCTCTTTCCTTTCAGGATGGATCTGTATTGTTCTACTTTTCTCTCTAGTTTTGCAATGATATTCCGCTCATCTGCAGTGGGGATCCGTGCTTTCTCCCAGATGCATAATGTCTCACGAACAACAGTTGTTGCGGCACTGCTTATGTCCAATTTCTCAGCATGATGTAGCTTAAAGTATCGCTGCAGAATCTCTTGCCAAGATGGGAGCCGAGTTTCTGGTAGTTTTTCAATATGGCAGCCTATCAGCCACACATGGTTCTTTTTCTGGTTGCTCTTCTTGAAGTACTTGCACTCGCCATCACAACTGAAACAAACCAAAATAATTTCTGTATAGTGCTGATTAGCAGATTAGCAGGGGCCATGTGACAGTGGTAAAAGTTTTCAAAATGAAATGAAATTTTACCCAATTTGTTCTCTCTGCAGGTGTAATAAAAAAATGGAAAAGCACTTGAGAAAAGTTAATGTTTACATTTGAGGACTTAAGAGTATATATATTGTTGTGGATATGAGAATGTTTTTTTTGTTGTTGTTGTTGTAGTGTAAATTGTTATAAAATATCGCCCTCCTTACTCCAGTGTTGTATAAAGGTCAAAGGGCGTTCCCGTAGTTAGTTCCATAAAGCATACATGAAGGACACCATAATATCCCTGTTCAGTAGCTTATTTCTTTATTATGTGTATTAGGGTAAGGCCTTGTCTTCCATTAAGATGACACTCCATTGCACCAAGTGAAATAAGATAGATTCCCTTTCATTCCCCATTCCCACTCCCAAAACTTCTACTGCCAACTACAATAGCCGCCATTAAGCATGTGCTCAGCTCGGGGAAGAAGGGCGCGCCCGCCCATCGTCATCAAGGGTGGAGTCAGAGGGCCTGTGCCCACCAATCAGGGCCGAAGCGAGCTCACCGAGGGGCGTGTCCTGAAGGCCGGCGGCTTGATCGCCTGAGGCGCTATAAAAGCGCGTGCGCGCAAGCAAGGGAGTTGTTGAGTTGTGTGGTTGGACCAAGTAAGAGAGAAGGGTGTGGTTGGACCAAAAGGGAGATGAGCAAAGAGACGTGGTTGGACTAAGCGAGAGTGGTTGGACTAAGCAAGGGAGTTGTTGAGTTGAGTGGTTGGACTGAGCAGGAGTTGAGTATGAGAAGAGTTGAGTTGAGTTGAGAAGAGTTGAGTAAGGGATCCCGGAAAGAGCAGCTCCAGCCACCGCAAGTTCAGCCACAGCAGCAGCAGCCACAGCAGCTTCAGCCACAGCAGCTTCGGGGCCTCGACGGCAGTTTTTGAGCAGGGCCGCGAAGGAACGGCGGCTGCTAAACGCGCCGATCGAGAAAGGGGCGGCGGCTGTTAAACGCGCCGATCGAGAAAGGGGCGGCGGCTGCTAATCCCCGACC
This sequence comes from Myxine glutinosa, assembly GCF_964187855.1. Taxonomy (NCBI): domain Eukaryota; kingdom Metazoa; phylum Chordata; class Myxini; order Myxiniformes; family Myxinidae; genus Myxine; species Myxine glutinosa. The sequence continues at coordinate 148,798,615 of NC_136262.1, forward strand.
CGACCGTGCTGCGGGTCCAGCTGAACCTTCCTCCCCCTCCAGCCATCCACCTCCTGCCATTCCTATCATCATTCCCCGCGTGAGTCTGTCTTTGTTTGTTCTGTCCTGGGTTTAATTAAGACTGTAGGTAAGCTAATAATTGCACTGTGTCTCTGATTCTTCTGTATATTATTTTATTATCTTTCCTTCTCCTTGGTTACTTTGAGCGTGTAAATAGTAGGAATCAATTTAGTAGTATTTCCAACATCCGTCTTCACATCCGTGTCGCCTTTGTCTTTTCCCTATTGAATACCTGTGGCGCGATCCGGCCAACGTTCGGGAATCGGGTTAGTCGGGGTAACTGTTAGGGCCGCGGGGCCATCCGCTCGGCAAACCAACATCTTATCCGCTGTCCGTAACAATTGGTAGTCAGGAGTTGGGATTCGAACCTGGGACTAAATTTATTTAGCCCAAATTTTGGACACAATTGTACTATTGGCCGTAACAATTGGTGTCGGGAGCGGGAACGGACCCGAAGCGCGCTTAACGTGCTCAAAATTACGAGCTGCTGAAATTTGTTTTGTTTAAAAAAAAAACCCAAATTTTGAAATCGCGCCATGGCTAGTCAAGGCGATCGGATGCCGGTGGGGGAACTAGGAGAGGGGTTAGGAGTAACCCAGGATCAGAGGGAGGAGAACAATGAGGAGGTGGTTGAGGAGGTTTCAGGCACGCAAAATGGCGCCTCGCACATGGCTACGGTGGCCGCACCCGCTGCACAAGTGGGAGGGATGGCCCAAATGCAGGCCCTCATGGAGCAATTTATGACGCAAATGCAGGCGTCCCTCAAGCTGCAGAGGGGCCAAATTAAAGAAATAACTCAGGAAATGGCGAGGGACAGAGTCGCATATGAGGTAAGGGAAGCGGAGAGGGACAGAGACCGCAGGTTGGGCGAAAGGGTCCCAGGGGTGCACGACGAGGTAAAGCGGGTCGAGAAGCGCTGGTTGAGCGAGGCGGAGGAAAGTGCGGGTACAATGACGGGTGTAGAGATCGCGACCTGGGATATGGGGCAGCCGGCGACCGCTGAGGTAGAAGAGGGAATTTTAATAAAGCCAGCGGTCGTCGAGGTGAATAAAGAAAAAGTGCTGGGAATTAAAATTGAAGAGATGACGGAGGTAACCCAGGAATTGAAGGGAGAAATGGAAACTGTACAAAGTCCGTGCTCACATCACGATGCTGTGCTTAACCCAAATGGAAGTTTGCAGGTGCGCGTGGAGAAAAGGATCCCCCAGGTGAGTCGTGCTGTGTATTGTGCGGGGAGATTTTGTAGAAGGATGTTTGACGACAAAATAATTTTCGCGCGATTGGGGTCAATATGGCACCCGGGCGTTGGTGAAGGGTCCCGTGTGAGTGGAAATGGCACGCGTGTGGAAAAAAAGTGTGCATCGGTGAGTGGGTGTGTTATAAAGTGTGGGAGTGAAACCGAGTGCGAGCGAGAATGCACGTCGGGGTGTACGGAGTGTGACACGAGGAGTGAGGTGGTGGAGCTGGTGCGAGGATGCACGTATGGGATGAACGGCGAGGGTGTGCGAGAAAGCACACCTGAGTTGGTGGTAGCGCGAGTGCGAGGGAGCACATCGGAGCGCGGTAGTGGGTGGATGCAAGAGTGCATGCCCATGGTGAGTGGTACGGAGTACGTACCGAGGGAGAGTGCGCAGGACGGTGCGCGAGGTGTGTTAAGAGAGTGTGCGAACGGTGAGTGTGCGCGAGAGGTGTGGTGTGTAACAGGGAGTGCGTTGGTGGAATGTATGGACGGCGTTGGAACGCCGGGTTTTGTGAGTGTCAAAAGGGTCGCGTGTGCGTGTGGGCATGCGAGTAAAGCATCGACGTTGAACGGGGCAGCGTTTAGGGTGACGGATAGCCGATGCGAGCACTCGGGGCGCGGTGCGCTTTGTTGGATGCCAGGCCCGGCGCGGATCGAAGCTGCGTCGCTTCTCTTCGAAGCGTCATTGCCGATTCGGGCTTGGCCCCGCCCTGCACGGTCGAGTCCGGGCCTTGTCGGGCGAGGCGACCGGTCCGGTTCAAGGGCGAGTGGGAGGAAGCGGAATGGTGCCCCCTGGCGGGGACGGGGTTCCGACCGGGCGAGCCTCACCCATCGGGCCCGGGACCGCAAAGTACCGAGCCGCGATGATGCGTGGAACCTCGGCCCGAGCATGCCTCCTCCCCAGAGTCGTGAATGCCGGACGGATCCAACTTCAGGCGACCAAACCACCCGAATTCATTGCTCGGCTTTACGAAGCCGAGTTTAATGATGTCATGATGCACCGAGCCTAGGATATAGCGGACGATGATGATGATACTGATAGTGTTTTTGATCCGAAATTTAGAAAAGTGAATAGAATTGGCAGTAATTGGAAAATTTTTGATTGGTTGCAATTGGATGAGCCAAATTGGTAGTGGGAGATACCCGATGTGGTGGGATGGCAACTCTGCCATCTCTCACACCGGGGGCAAAGGAGCACTCATCTTATGGGGTCAATGGCAGTGAAAACTAGCCCGGGAGGGTTAGGATATAATGATAGGGATCTTGAGAAGATGACAATAGGTAACGTTAAGATTAGGTAGTGACAATGATACCTGTAGTGGGGACGCAGGTAGATTAGTGTGGATGATAATGACGTGGTATGTGCTTAGTTTAAAGGGAAGATGGGGAGCACTAAGTTAGCAGGGCAACAGGTAGTTCAGATGATGCCGTGTGAGTGTTGGAGGTGTAATCAAGTGTATTGAGCAGGATATGAGTAAATGATTGTGAGTTGTAGTGTGATTGCACAGGTGTGCAACTGAACAGGTGGATGGAGCAGTGTTTGAGTGAGTGATAGTGATGTGAGTTGTGCTGACCAAATGGTCCAGGAAGGAAGGAGGGTGCAGGTGGCACCACGTGATTGCACAGGTGTGCAACTGTAGGTGTGTGGAGAATGGTTGTATGGATTACCTGGAGTGTGGAGTATATGGAGTATTGGAATGGATGGTCGTGGAGTGAGTATGATGGAAACTGTGGAGTGGAGTGGATGGTGCGGAGGTGTGAATGGGGGAAGAGTGGACCCCCATCACGAATACCCGGGGAGGGTAGTTTAAGTGTTAGGTAGAGGGTACAGGTAAATTGTGGTTGGATATTGGCATCTGTGGTGCGAGGTGAAAGAATGGTATTTGGATGGGTGCATTAGTGACGTGGAAATGGCTGGGCGTGTAGCCTGTTAGTGTGTGTAGTAGGTTTGGGCACTCCACCACTGTGAGGATGTCGGCCAGGTGAGGCCGCAGGTGGGCTCTGGGAGCCGGTAGAGTTGTTGTGGATGGGGCCCGAGGATCCGGAGGACGGACCCGGGTAGCCCAGTGCCAGAGGGCACCAAGGGGTGACAGAGCCAGGAGGGGCCTTCCCCAATTAGATAGGTTAGGGTGAGGAGCTAGGTAAGCTCGGGTGGCAACTGCAGTGGTGGAGGTGTGCAGGTGGGTAGACCTGCTGGGAGAGCTACACGACCCAGCCCGGAAATTGTGCAAGGGCACCGGGAGATGAATCGGGGGAGTGAGACCCCAAATTGAGAAGCACCACAGTTTGGTCAATGGGAATTGGTTTTTAGAACCCATAGTGTAAGTTGGCCAATGGATTGGCAGGGAAAGACCCCGGTTAGTGTAAAGTGTGTTAATGTCATTTAGAAAGTAGTTAGGATGAAAATCGCCTTGCACCATCTACATCCACTCACCTGAGGTGACGTAACTCCGCACCATGCCATGTTTTGATTATTTTGATGCAAATGTTTGGAATGTGAGACGCATCATGACATGGGTGTGACATTGTGCTTTGTGTTCCATCTCTCCCTCCTTATGAGGATTGATGATGAATTGGGTGATGGCAAATTTTGGTTAGAGGGATTGTGGTGACGAATTTGGTGTGGGGGAAATATGGGGAAGACGTGACATTAGTGACGAATTTGTAAATGTGTAGATTTTGTAAATATGGGGTAAGGGCAAGGGTAGAGTAGGTGACAGGGGGGGTGACGTACGGTAGGGATGAGCTTTCTCACTTCGCTCTCCGTACGCACTTCGCCTTGCATTGCCTTGATTGATGTGTACCCTTGTGACTTTACCCCTCGCTCATCTGTCTTTTCCCCCTTTTTGTCTCCCACATGAGGACCTGTGCGCCACTGGGCGCCGAGGGGAGCGTGCGTGAGTCGGCCATTGTGCGCCCGAACCTTTCGCAACCACATCTGTCTGCATCGATGCACCACCTTATGGACCACATGTCTGTGGCCGAGCACCACTTATGGACCCCATGGGTTGGGGCAAGGCCCCTCTGCTGGAACCGGCCGTGAAGGCCCAAGATTTTGCTGGCGGACCTTGGCCACAGGGCACCGATGCCCCACAGGTGAACCACACTAATCGGCCCTGTGGGCCATAAATAAAATAAAAATGGACACGTTTTGTGCAAGTTTTATTGCAAATAGGCCGCCAGCAAAGAAGATGACAACACCTGGAAGATAGTAATAGCCAGCAGAGGGAGCCGAAGAGCAAGAGACCACCTGCAGGGTTAGGGGTTGTCGGTTTATTTTATTCATGAACAGTGATGACTGTGCACCGATTGGTGCTTGAGGGTGTGTTGGTGCTTTCAGGGTGCATTGATGCAGAGCAGACTGTCTCTCCCCCCCAAAAGAACAATCACAGGTCCTGGGTTGCGTATTGCAAATAAAGTAACGTCATTGTAAATAATGCTCCCCACCGTAAATATATAGTTTGAAGACCATTCCGCAATTCGGTTAGCTGTGGGCGTGAATCTGTTAGGCAGGGTGCAATGGAGCAGCGGGACATATTTATTTATGTTTTAAAACTGTCGCACTCAGGGTCAGGTTAAATGTAGAGGGAACTACACCTACGTGCCACACTAAAAGTTAAAGTTATAGGCCTGGGACGTGCCTAAGAGGAGGAGGGTGCACTGTTGTGGATATGAGAAGCTTTTTTTTGTTGTTGTTGTTGTAGTGTAAATTGTTGTAAAATATCGCCCTCCTTACTCCAGTGTTGTATAAAGGTCAAAGGGCGTTCCCGTAGTTAGTTCCATAAAGCATACATGAAGGACACCATAATATCCCTGTTCAGTAGCTTATTTCCTTATTATGTGTATTAGGGTAAGGCCTTGTCTTCCATTAAGATGACACTCCATTGCACCAAGTGAAATAAGATAGATTCCCTTTCATTCCCCATTCCCACTCCCAAAACTTCTACTGCCAACTACAATAGCCGCCATTAAGCATGTGCTCAGCTCGGGGAAGAAGGGCGTGCCTGCCCATCGTCATCAAGGGTGGAGTCAGAGGGTCTGTGCCCACCAATCAGGGCCGAAGCGAGCTCACCGAGGGGCGTGTCCTGAAGGCCGGTTGCTTGATCGCCTGAGGCGCTATAAAAGCGCGCGCGCAAGCAAGGGAGTTGTTGAGTTGTGTGGTTGGACCAAGTAAGAGAGAAGGGTGTGGTTGGACCAAAAGGGAGACGAGCAAAGAGACGTGGTTGGACTAAGCAAGGGAGTTGTTGAGTTGTTGAGTTGTTGAGTTGAGTGGTTGGACTGAGCAGGAGTAGAGTACGAGAAGAGTTGAGTTGAGAAGAGTTGAGTAAGGGATCCCGGAAAGAGCAGCTCCAGCCACCGCAAGTTCAGCCACAGCAGCAGCAGCCACAGCAGCTTCAGCCACAGCAGCTTCGGGGCCTTGACGGCAGTTTTTGAGCAGGGCCGCGAAGGAACGGCGGCTGCTAAACGCGCCGATCGAGAAAGGGGCGGCGGCTGTTAAACGCGCCGATCGAGAAAGGGGCGGCGGCTGCTAATCCCCGACCCGACCGTGCTGCGGGTCCAGCTGAACCTTCCTCCCCCTCCAGCCATCCACCTCCTGCCATTCCTATCATCATTCCCCGCGTGAGTCTGTCTTTGTTTGTTCTGTCCTGGGTTTAATTAAGACTGTAGGTAAGCTAATAATTGCACTGTGTCTCTGATTCTTCTGTATATTATTTTATTATCCTTCCTTCTCCTTGGTTACTTTGAGCGTGTAAATAGTAGGAATAAATTTAGTAGTATTTCCAACCTTTTTGTCTTCTTCTTCTTCTTCACATCCGTGTCGCCTTTGTCTTTTCCCTATTGAATACCTGTGGCGCGATCCGGCCAACGTTCGGGAATCGGGTTAGTCGGGGTAACTGTTAGGGCCGCGGGGCCATCCGCTTGGCAAACCAACATCTTATCCGCGGTCCGTAACAATATATATACATACTCGTGTATATATATATATATATATATATATATATATATATATATATATATATATATATATATATATATATATGTATATATATATATATATATATATATATATATATATATATATATATATATATATATATATATATATATATATATATATATATATATATATATATATATATATATATTAGGGTGGGCTTCAAAAAAGCAAAATGCAGATTTTCTCCGGGACATGGTCTATTTTTGTTCTTTTTGGTGTCAAAGGAAACCACACCAAATTTGAATGGAATCCAATAATATTTAGGGGTGCCACATCAGTGATGAATTTTCCCCCATGCAAAAATAGGAATTCCCATTTTTTGCGCTGTATATACACAAAATAAATACATAATTATATATATACATTAAATATAATATTAAAAATAAATATATAGTAAATATACATTAAATAATAAATATACATAAATACACATTATACATTATATATATACAATACATTATACAGACAGTTTTGAGACTTCCTATGATCACTATCTGGGCAATTTTCATGCATGTTTTGTACAGGTTCCCGGGGTCAGGGGTACGCTTTTTTAGTGTGTAATATGTAGGCCTAACTTATTGACTGTGGCTCTTTTGTAGAGAGTGACCCTGTGGAGTAAGAATTAACAGGATTTTACCCACATTCTTGCTTATTTTGCAGATATGGCATGTGCTAGTACCAGTGTTTCATTGAAAACTCGGGCTCAGGATAATGTGTATCTCATTGGGTCCACTTCTGCAGATGCCATCAAAGGTGCCAAGCTCCCGACTGTGCATCAATCTCTTGTCCTGTTTTTCCATCACCTGAAGAAGGAGAATCGCACTGCCCGGGAGAGTGCAACCCTCACCATTGAAGAGGTTGTGAAGTTCTGGGAAAAAGCTCACCTACCTACAATGACGAAGCAGCACTGCATCCATCGTTTGGAGAGGCTATATGAAGAATGGAGGAGCCTCCAAAAAGGTGCAAAGCGGGGTGGTGCGACCCAAGAGAAAAAGGAAGCATCCTTCAAGGCCTCCTTGGAGAAGACGTTTGATCTTAGGCATGCAGATTCGGAGGCCATAATCACCAACCCCGAGGACAGGAAGTTTCTTCACGATCAATTCTCAGAGAGGAAGGCTTCAATGGGATCTGTAGACACTGTGTTGGAAGCAAAAACGTTCTTGTGTGTTTGAAAGATCAGCAGCCACGAGATGATTATCATGAACTCCTAGAACTGACTGTCATCTACATGGGAGGAATCCCACCTCGTGGAATCCGGATCATGGCTCCAGGAGCAATGCACAGAGCCAGATGGATGGCAAAAGCACTATATTCACTACAGGTGTTTATGTTTCGGTCAGAGTTCCACTTGACACTTCGAGAGGCGAGAGAACTCCGAGCCTTCAACATTTTTGTCTGCCTTGTGTATGTACAGGCTTGGTTTCGGGCTCCACAAGCTATTGAGGCTCCCCTGAATGACATTAACCTCTTCAAGAAGTTGGAAAAGTTTGAACAAATCAATCAGAAGATGGCTCAGGCAGCCTTGAAGGCACTTGGCCGCCACACGTGGTACATGAGCCCAGTACTAGTGGCATTTGCATTTTTTGACACCAGAATTGACAAAGAAAGCAAGATCAATATGATTGAAGCATTGAAAAATGACGGTGAAAACCCCTCTCCAAAGAGACCAGCTATCAAACGAGGAACCGCCCTGTCAATCGCTGGCCTCATAACAAAACACACCAAGCATTTCTTCAGCATCCTAGGGACCCCAACTGATTGGATGGATAAGGATCCTGGTTCATGGGAGCAAGAAACCAGCTTTCAGGAAGCAAAGAAAGCCGCCAGTGGCTTAGTCGTGGTGAACGACAGGGCAGAAAGGGGTGTCGCATTGATACAAGACTACAATAAGCTCCTTACAAAGGATGAAGAGCAAAAGCAAGCTCTGCTCCAAGTTGTTGCTGCTCACAGGAAGATGTACCCCGATGCCAAGAAGGCAACAGTGGTGAAACAGGCCCAGAAATAGGAGTTACATTTCTCATTATATTTGGGTTTTTTAATATTATGTGATATGGTGTCTCTTCATTTTATGAACTGAACATTTGGATTGTTATCATTGAATTTGAGTTTTCATCGCAATATAGTTTCATAGCAATATAGATTCCTAAAAAAAAACCTAAATATTATTGGATTCCATTCAAATTTGGTGTGGTTTGCTTTGACACCAAAAGGAACAAAAATAGACCATGTCCCGGAGAAAATCTGCATTTTGCTTTTTTGAAGCCCACCCGACACACTCTCCTGAGTGCCGTTCTGGTTTAATTCATCTTTCTTCTCAAGGATCATTCCAAAATCATCAGTTTCTCCAAGAAGAGTTGGCAGAAGGTTCAGCCTTGGACAGTTCCATTTGACCCATCGACTTTGTGTGGTTACAATCACTCCTGTTGTTCAAAGTTCATGAACAAGGCAAACAAAACGCAAAGCAAGAGTTGAAAAGACCCTTCCCATGTCCTTTTTCTCTAGACTATGTGGGGGATGGTGTCCTATAAACTCTAATTTTAATTGTAAACTTAAAATTTTTATTTTAACAATCATACGCACATACACAAATGTGTATATATGGATATGTATATATCTGCGCAGTGGCTGGCTCAATCGCGCAGTGGGCTGTCGTCGCGAAAGTGATGGAGGTCCTTAGTTCGAGTCCCGTGTTGAGTCAGAGTTTTTCACACTCAGCCCCACGCAGGAATTTAATTCCTGTTTATATATATGTGTATATATATATATGTATATATATGTATATATATATATATATATATATATATATATATATATATATATATATATATATATATATATATATATATATTGTTGCGGATATGGGATTTGCATCCATCCATATCCGCTTGTAAATATTCCCCTATTTCCTCAATACTTCCCAACTATCCCCAATCCCCCATTCCCTAGTCCCATTTTCTGTAAACAACACTCTGTAGACCCGACCTCCCCCTATTTCCCCCATTAAATGTCGTGCCCAGGTTCACCGCATCTCATGTAAGACAACTATAGGACATCTTGCTAGTTATTCTTAGTCTATGTCAGTTAAGGACTCGTTTCCATTAATTCTGACTCTTCGTTGCACCAGAATGTGATTGTATGGCACCGTTAGGAAGTTTAGGACCTCCCAATACCTCCCCGCAGCTCTTCCTCACGGTTCAGCAACAACAACAACAACAACAGCCGCGGCGGGCGCGGGGAGTGCGCGTCCTCACTCCGGCTTGGTTGGTAGGGGGTGTTGGGAGGGCACCAGGCCTTTCCAACGAGCCGCCATCGAACATGTGCTCGACGGGGTTACCAAATAGGGGCTCCCTGTCAGCTCCTCGTCAAGGGCGGAGCCCGGTAACCCCCGCACCCAATAGAAGCGGCGGACCGGTCCCATCTGGGGCGGAGCCAACCAGCCGAGGGCGTGTCACTCCCCGCTGAGCATGCGCAGCCGAGGGAGTGGTGACGTCAGATGCGCGCTGAGCTTGGAGAAAGAAAGACGCCACCTCCGAGCGCTGTGAGGCCTCCCTGCATCTCTTGGACCGTGCTTGATCCTGTCCCCGAGCCAAGGTGCACCTTGTGCTATCGAACTACCTGTCCTTCCCTGCCATCAATCCCTGTGTAAGTCAGCCTTGTTCCGTTTGTCTGTGGTCTGTCTGGGATAAGATAAGATTGTATTTAAGTGCCTATCTCTTCTGTGCCTTTACCTCACTACCTTGTAATCTACCCCTTTTCTCCCCCACTGTAATTATATCCTCCTCCGGAGGTCTTGAGAACTGTACCCCTTGCGTCGTTTCATCTATCCCAGTCGTTGTGTCCTTTCCATCATTGATTTAGCATGGCGCGATTTGGTCAACGTTTGGGTGGAATCGGGGTCTAGTCGGGGAATAACTGTTAGGTCGCGGTAATACACCACCGCTCGGTCGAAATAACATCTAACCGCGATCCGTAACAATTGGTGTCGAGGAGTGAGATTCGAGGCCCGAACCAAATTTTTTTAAAAAACATCTAGAAAAAAATTTGGTCAAAATTATAAAGTCACCGAAATTTGATTTTGTTTTACAAAAAAAAACCCGAATTTTGAAAGTCGCGCTATGGCAGATCAAGACGGCTGGGTTCCTGTAGAGGAGAGTGAGGCAGGGTCGATCCAGGACCAAATTGAGGGACATGAGGAGAGCGAAGCAGTGAGGGCGGCAGGTTCGCAAAATGGCGTCCTCGCGCACGAGGTTAAGGGCGCGCAAAATGGCGCCTCGCACATGGCTACGGCGGCCGCACCCGCTGCACAAGTGGGAGGGATGGCCCAAATGCAGGCCCTCATGGAGCAATTTATGGTACAAATGCAGGCGTCCCTCAACCTGCAGAAGGACGAGATGAGGGCTAATAGTCAGCAATTGGGGAATCGGATGGATGCTCAGAGTGAGCAAATGAGGGCTGATAGTGAGCAAATGAGGGCTGATAGTGAGCGATTGGGGGGCAGAATGGGGGGAGAAATGGGGGAACGGCTAGAAGCTAAATTAGAGGGGTTAGACAATGGGATAGAAGGGGTGAAACATGGGTTAACGGGGGTAGAAAACAGAATGGCCGCTCAAGAGAATCAAATGGAAGGGATGAAAAAGGGGTTAGAGGGGTTAGAAAACAGTATGGAAGGCAAATTGAGGGACATGAGGGACCAAGCGGAAAGGGAAGTTAAAAAAATGGGGCAGCAGATAGAGGGGGTCAGAATGGGGGTAGAAACTAAATTGGATGCTCACAGGGAGGAAATGGAGCAGATGAGGGTGGCATCTGGGCAGGAGATGCAAGTGATGGGAGAGGAGATCAGAAGAGGTGTGAGTGAGGAGGTCGGAGGAGTGCGCGAGGAGGTGAGGCACTGTAAGGAGCGCATGGAGAAGGAGGTGAGAAAGGGGACTGTAAAATTGCAAGGTGGTATAGAGGAGTTGACGCTGGGAGTAGAACAACTGACAGTGGGACAAAAGGAGTTGGGGGACCAGGTAAAGAAGAACACAGCGGTAATAGAGGGTTTAAAATCGACACAGAAGGAGATGAAAAAGGACGTAGGGGTAATTAAAAAAGAGTGTCAGACGGTACATGAGGACCTGACGAGGAAAATGAACAAGGTGGTAGAGGTGATGGAGGTTAAAGAGCGGGAGGTGCGGGAGCATATAGAAAAAAATAAGGTGGAGTTAGAGGCAGAACTTAAGGGGGCGCACGAGGAGATGAAGGAGGTGAAGCAGAAATTAGAAGAAGTGGAAGAAGGGGTGAGCGAAATTAAGAAGCGACGGAGAGAGGATAAGAAAGAGATAAAGGAGGAAGTAAAAGAATTGGTCCAAAGTCTGTGTTCGGATCGTGATGATGTGCTCATTAACCGGATGAGGGATTCGCAGGTGATGGAGGAGAAGCGAAGAGAAAGAGGACCCGGTGTAAGTGGTGACCAATATGGTCGTGCGTATGATGCGCCAGGTGATTTAATAAGCTTGGGGGTCGAGATGGACCCGGATGTTCGTGAGAGGCCAAGAGTAAGGTGTATGGCTGGTCCGGAGGGTATGGAACGAGGGTGCGGGCGAGAGGGTCCGGTGATGGGAGAGGTGCGAGGTGTGAGTGAGCAAGGTTGTGGTGGTATGGAATGGGTAGCGGGTTGCGGAAGTGTGACCCATGCATCGACACCAACAGGGGTAGTTTTTAGAGGGACAGGGGAGGCACGGGAGCCCCTTGGGGGTAATGTACTGTGGGGGCCCGGCCGGTTCGGCCCCGCGCTGACCCCGCAAGGGGCGACGCACGGGGTCCGGCAGGCGGGCAACGACTCGCATACGAGGTGGTCCCACAAGGTCGCACTCGCGCCGTATGACGGCAAGAGTGATCTACGCGCATACCTGGCGCAGTTTGACTGTGTGTGTAAGGGCAACGGTTGGGGTGAGGACGAAGGTGGAGTACACCTGGTGGCCGCATTGCGCGGCGCGGCGGCGGAGGTGCTGACGGCATTACCACCGGGTGCTCTCACCCTGCCAGCCCTCCGCGACGCCCTAATTAATCGATTCGGCATTGAACAGCAGAGCGAGCTTGTTAAAGCTCAGCTCGCGCTGCGAAAACGCAAGCCCCAGGAAGCCATCGGGGAACTTGCCCACGACATTCGCCGCGCAGTGGGGATCGCACATGCTAACATGGCAGCGGATTCCCGGGAAAGCCTGGCGCTGGACCATTTTATCCAGGCCCTCCCGGATATTGAGCTCCGGCAACAGCTCGCCATGTGGCGCCCGCAGACTCTGAGCCAGGCGGCTGATGCTGCAGCCCGTTGGGAAGCAGCGAGGCCCCTGGCCCGGGGGAGCGAGCGTCACGCAATGGCGGTCCGCCAGGTGGGACCCCCGATGGAGGGCGGACCCCTTAGGGGGCCTGCCCCCGACGTGAGTCCTGACCTGGCGGGCATGGTCCGGAAGCTGGTGGACCAGCGCCTGGCGGGACCTGGACCATGGCAGGCGGCCCCGGAGGTGGCCCGCGGTGGACCACGAGCGGGTAATCCAATTCGGACCTTCAGGGGGGGAAATTTGGAATTCCGGAGACAAGCACCTTATCAGGTGAGGTGCTATACTTGCAACCGTCTGGGTCACCTGGCGCGGCACTGTCGAGCCACGCGCCGGGATGATCCCCGGCGGTTGAGGTCCTCAACTCCGCCCAGGGGGGAGCGGGTTAGCCGACCCCAGACACCCCCCCGCCAGACCCCGGGAAACTAGAAGGCCTTACACCGGCGAGCAGGCGCCCCCGTGGATTGCCTCGGCTTTAGATGCCGAGGCGGGACCCAGTACCTCTGAATAAGGGGGGCTTATTAGTGCCAGAGGACTGGGGGATTGATGAGCGATGGGCCCGGTGGGTAAGGGTGGCATCCCTGCCACCCTTCCCATGAACGGGGGCAAATGCGCTATAGATTAGGGGGTGTATGGCAGTGAAAACTAGCCCGGGTGGGTTAGGATATTGTGTGTAGGGATCTAGCGAAGATGACATTAGGTAACGTTAAGGTTAGTTAGTGACAAGGATACCTGTAGAGGGGACGCAGGTAGATTAGAGTGGATGATAATGACGAGGGAGCGCAATAGTTTAAAGGGACGACTGGGAAGCGCAAGTTTCAGAGGGGAGTAGTTAGATGAGATGATGCTGTGTGAGAACTGGACAGGTGTGTGGAGCAGTGTATGAGTAGTGAGTGTTGTGGATCAGCGCGAATGCACTTGGGGGAGAGAAGGGTGCAGGCGGCACCAAGTATGAGAGCACAGGTGTGCAAGTACAGGTGTGTGGAATATATGGAGCAGAGAATGAGTGGTGTGGAGAGAGTTGGAGTAAGTGGTACGGAGTGGTGTGCATGGTGCGAAGGTGTGGATGGGGGAAGAGTGGACCCCTTTTCACGAGTACCCGGGGAGGGTAGTTTAAAGAATAGTTAGAAGGTATAGGTAAATTGTGGTTGGATATTGGCATTTGTGGTGCGGTTGCAGAATGGTATTGTGGATGGGTGCATTGGTGTGGTGAAATTGGCTGGTCGTGTGGCCTGTTAGTATGAGTGTGAATGGTTGGGCACTCCACCACTGTTAGATGTCGGCCAGGTGAGGCCGCAGGTGGGCTCTGGGAGCCGTTAGTGTCAGTGGGTGCCTGAGGATCCCGGGTGTGGATCGGGCAGCCCGTGCCAGAGAGGGCACTGAGGGGGTGAGAGTGCGAGAGGGCCTTCCCCAGTTAGTTAGGTTAGGGTGAGGAGCAGGTGAGCTCGGTAGGCAACAACAGTGGTGGAGGTGTGCAGGTGGGCGGACCAGCTGGGAGCGTCACACGACCCAGCCACCGAAATTGTGCGGGGGCACCGAGTGATGAATCGGGGGAGTGAGACCCCAACTTGAGAAGCACCACAGTTTGGTCAATGGGAATTGGTTTTTAGAACCCATAGTGTAAGTGGGCCAATGGTTTGGCAGGAGAAAGACCCTGGGTAATGTAAAGTTGTTAAAGTCATTTAGGAAATAGTTAGGATTGATGAACCTGTTGCACCATACGCAGCCACTTACCTGAGGTGATGATGATGACTCCACACCTGTGTTCCTTTGTTCTGTGTGGCAGGAAAGGAGAATTGCTGTGTGGATTTGTGAGACGCATCACGACGTGGATGAGACATTGGGGTGATTCCATCTCTCCCTCCTTAGGAGGGACTGATGATGAATTGGTGATGGCAAATTTTGATGAGAGTTGGAAATGGCAAATTTGATTGGTTAGGAGGGAGAGAAGACGAATTTGGTTGATGGGAGGAACGGGGAAGACAGTAGGGACGTTTGTTGATGTGTAAAGTAGATGTTTATGGGTAGTGTTGTGTTTTGTGGATACAGTTAGGGGTAAGGGAGGGGCAATGTCGGTTACCTGGTGGGGGGGGGGGGGGGGCGTACGGTAGGGACGTACCTGTCTCACCTGGTTCCCATGTGCCCCCAGTGTGCATTACCTTATATTGCGTGCACTTTTGCGCCCTTACCACCTTACTCACTTGTCTTCTTTTGTCTCCCACCTCCGAGGATCTGGCTTTGGGGCAGAGAGAGAGGAGAGAGAGGTGCTGGCTCCGCAGTTGTGGGCCTGTACTTCCGCTGCTTGCTGCCTGGATCGATACACCATATGGACCGCAATTTTTGTGGCCGCCCACAATGGACCGCAGTTCTTTTGCGGTCAAGCACCACCCGTGGATGGACCTCTGGGTCAACGTGGCACCTATGCCATACAGGTGAACCACTTTTAGTTGGCCCCCCTGACGGCCACAATTTAGAAATGGACGCGGTTGGCGCCTTTCTTTATTTCTAAAGAAGCCAGAAGGCCAAGTGCACTCCAAGAAGGCAAGACCAGCGGCAGAACATCGGCCGGCTGCGACACCACCGGTGACCATGGACACTTGATTGTGCATTTATTATTGAACACCTTATTGGTGCACCGGATGGTGCTGACTGTGCATAATGGGGTGGTGCTTTTGGTGCTTGGACGGGGTGCTCTGCACATTATTAAAGGCCGTAGGGCCACAGGGCACTCGTGGGTTGGTGTATCGATGCTGGCATGCGTGCTCTCTCTCTATGCATAACATCTGCATGTGTTCCTCAAAGAACAGGTCCTGGATCGTAGTGTAAATATCAGTCTTGTATAAATGATGCTCCCTACCGGCTGTATGTTTAGTTTGAGGATGCTTTCCGCGATTCGGTTATCCTGTGGGTGTGTTTCTGTTAGGAGAAGGGTGCAACGTCGCAGGGGGACATATTTACTCATTTGTGAACATCTGTAAAACTGTCGCACTCAGGGTTGAGTTAATAGTAGAGGGAACTACATCTGAGTGCCACACTAAAGTAGGTAAAAATTTATCGGGTCGGGTCGCCCCGAGGTAGAGAAGGGTGTAATGTTGCGGATATGGGATTTGCATCCATCCATATCCGCTTGTAAATATTCCCCTATTTCCTCAATACTTCCCAACTATCCCCAATCCCCCATTCCCTAGTCCCATTTTCTGTAAACAACACTCTGTAGACCGACCTCCCCCTATTTCCCCCATTAAATGTCGTGCCCAGGTTCACCGCATCTTATGTAAGACAACTATAGGACATCTTGCTAGTTATTCTTAGTCTATGTCAGTTAAGGACTCGTTTCCATTAATTCTGACTCTTCGTTGCACCAGAATGTGATTGTATGGCACCGTTAGGAAGTTTAGGACCTCCCAATACCTCCCCGCAGCTCTTCCTCACGGTTCAGCAACAACAACAACAACAACAACAGCCGCGGCGGGCGCGGGGAGTGCGCGTCCTCACTCCGGCTTGGTTGGTAGGGGGTGTTGGGAGGGCACCAGGCCTTTCCAACGAGCCGCCATCGAACATGTGCTCGACGGGGTTACCAAATAGGGGCTCCCTGTCAGCTCCTCGTCAAGGGCGGAGCCCGGTAACCCCCGCACCCAATAGAAGCGGCGGACCGGTCCCATCTGGGGCGGAGCCAACCAGCCGAGGGCGTGTCACTCCCCGCTGAGCATGCGCAGCCGAGGGAGTGGTGACGTCAGATGCGCGCTGAGCTTGGAGAAAGAAAGACGCCACCTCCGAGCGCTGTGAGGCCTCCCTGCATCTCTTGGACCGTGCTTGATCCTGTCCCCGAGCCAAGGTGCACCTTGTGCTATCGAACTACCTGTCCTTCCC
>NC_136262.1:148820097-148830097 GCF_964187855.1 Myxine glutinosa
TTCACGGGATAATTTCTTCCTCAACCGGAGGTGCAAAAGGTGTATCAGGTGCATAATATAACCTCATGCTGTCTCTTTCACACTCTTTATTGACCCCTCTTCCCAAACAGTGTTTTCCCTTTGGGTGTCTGGATCCATTTTAGCGAACAAGTGATAAGTCATTGTAGTAAGGCATCTGAGGGCAAGTATTATGTAGGGGACAAGGAGAATGTATATGAGTTTTTTTTAAATCAAATATGCTTTGCATTGCCCCTCTTTGAATTCCCCCACAATTTTTCTTCTTTGCATTCCCCCGCCATTTTCCCTCTTTGAATTCCCCTGCCATTTTCCCTCTTTGACTTCCCCTGCCATTTTCCCTCTTTGAATTCCCCCGACAATTTCCCTCTTTGAATTATCCCACCATTTTCCCTCATTGAATTATCCCATCATTTCCTATTTTTGAATTATCCCACCATTTTCCCATTTGAATTCCCCAACCACCATTCCTCCCAACATTTCCCGCACAACTGCACATTGTAATAAATTGCATGAAAGTTTTATTACCCTGTCTTGACTTATCCTGCTTGGGTTTGTCCTGGAATCGTGCTCCTGGGACATTTGGTCCCAAGGAATAACTGTAACGTTAGCCAATGGAGTACCACACGTGCACTCGTTCGCTCAGCCAAATTGGTAGCCGCTACATAGTTGCTGACACGGTTCCCCATCTGCTTCATTAATCTCACAGGTATGGTAAACTAATCATGGGAGCGAAGATCCGGCCAGAGGTGAGTATTGTCAATGGCGTCCGTGGTCTTTTTCTTTTATAGACACACAGGGTTTATGGAGTTATCTGCCCGTGCGGCCATCAACATAGGCTGAATATTATTCTTGTTGAATGCCAACGTACTGTAGTATAAATAAGAGAGTTAAAAGAATACCTTAACCTGCACAGTGTTCAAGTATATAATTCAACTGAAATAAAACGTAGATTCTAAAGGTGATGTGACGCGGGAAGAATTAGGCCAAGACACAGAATGACGGTTGATACTTGCTGTATTCGAGTATACAGGTTATAAAAGAACCCTAAAATATTGTTACATGTGGGGGGGGGGGGGGGGGGGGGGGGGGAGGGGGTAGGTAATGAAATACCTTAGTCGAAATAGAAATGTATAGACTAGTGAGATGCCCGTGCTTTGCACGGGTGGGAGGCCAGAAGCAAACAGACAATGCAGATACGGCGAATGCTAAAGCATGAAACCAATAAAGTCCACATTTCTGTAGCACCTTCAGTCGCACGTCAGACAGGGACAGCAAGTTCGTGAAGGACTTCCATGAAAAACGTACCCGTTCGCAAACAAATGGGTACGTTCATGTATAGAAACATTGATCGTGGGTCCGTGGCGAATCTGCATTTGGCGATCCGCGAAGCGTGTAGCATCACGGCATGTCGTCATTTACTTGAACTCGATATCTCTTTTTTCATTACAAACAACATAACTCCAATCACAAATTAATCACAAAATAAACTTTTAACAACATTGTTAATGTTTCATTCATTGTAAAAACTACCAAGTCAACAGTTAAAAGGATTTTGAGCCGATAGGTGTTACGGCCTTGGCCAGATCGATGGAAACAGCCATCTGTTAGCGTATACACCACCCAAAGAGCTATGTGGAATTCTCTCATGTAGAGATTAAACTCACGTCGTTTGAACTTCGGCCGAGGTCATTATTTACTTTTAATGATGTTTATATACGAATCAAAAAGAAGATAATTGGTTTTGGGTCATCCTTTCCGCATATCTCATGGGATTGCGAGTTGGAGAGACGGCCGTGATAGCGGGGAGGGGGTTGGCATTCTCTCAAGCAGGGATTCAACCCATGTCCTTGTAAAAGGTCTTTGTCCGAGGTCACCGAGTCCGATCGGTGCAGCTGTGCAGCGATCAGTGCAGCCGTTTGGGTGGCACCCGGGAAAATAACGTTATGCAGGAGTCCAAACCTGAAAATGCTGGAGGCCAAAGCTGAAATTAGAAAAACAATATTCCCTATTTTACTCCAGGAGATCCCAGGATTACCTACCCAAAATATCGTTGCGATTGGTTCAGCCGTTTTTGCGGTACCTTTGAACGGATGGACAGACAGACAGACAAACAGACGGATGGACATTTGGTGAATGATAGTAAGATTAGCGTGCCCTGAATGATGCGAAGATGAAGAGGCCCACCCAAATGTAACTGAGTAGGGAATCCGTTCGGCCGACTGTCCGGGTAAGATCGTCTACGTGTTTCCATACGAGGGATGGAGGTATGTTAATTAGGTCGGGCCTAAGAATAATCCTCAGTGTGTAATTGCCCTCTATGATTTTCCCTTCTGTTTTATTCAAATTAAAAGGGACCACCATTGTTCTCTCTCTTGGTCTGGGCTTCTGGTGTGAGTGGTCATGCTTGGGTTCTCTGTCTCTCTCTCTCCCTCTCTCCCTCTCTCTCCCTCTCTCTCTCCCTCTCTCTCCCTCTCTCTCCCTCTCTCTCTCTCTCCCTCTCTCTCCCTCTCTCTCCCTCTCTCTCTCTCTCTCTCTCCCTCTCCCTCTCTCTCTCTCTCCCTCTCTCTCCCTCTCTCCCTCTCTCCCTCTCTCCCTCTCTCCCCCTCTCTCCCTCTCTCCCTCTCTCCCTCTCTCCCTCTCTCTCCCTCTCTCTCCCTCTCTCCCCCTCTCTCTCCCTCTCTCTCCCTCTCTCTCCCTCTCTCTCCCTCTCTCTCCCTCCCTCTCCCTCTCTCTCCCTCTCTCTCTCCCTCTCTCCCTCTTGTCCTGGCCTTTGGTGCGAGTGGATTTTGCTGTCCTGTCTCTGTGGGGATCGGATAACCCCTGCGTGTGTTCCCCATCAGGTAAGGACCTCGTTATCACTCCCCGCACATGCCAAATAGATAACACCACCATATTTTATGGTGTACGCCTCAGAGTTAAAGTTCGTTTTGGTAATCCGTCACCCTGAGGTCTTCACTAAAGGGTCGACACGACAATATACATAAATACTTTTCAGCAGAGATTAATTGTAGGTAGCAAATTAAATACCTCAAGCAATTGATGGAAGGACATTTAGCAATGATTCTAGCAATTTCCAGCTAGATCGCGGCGATTACCTCAAACAAACAATGTTCCTTAAATGTTTACATTAAATATATCGAGTATGTAACTTCAAATATATTTAAGTACAGGCTTTACAGACTTGACCCATGTATGAGTAACAATTGAGATACACTAGAGACTAGAGAGATGAGATGTTGACATACTCTCTCAAGTTAGGTATTATGGCACATTTGGACAACCGTACTTTTCTCCACAAGCATTAACGAATATATTCGGCAACCGAACAAGAGTTTAATTAATTAATGGTATCAAACCAACATGGGTGACAAGGTCACACAATCAAATGTAATAATTTTTACTCGCATAGGTCACACAAACCATGCAAGTTTAAGTTCCGTTTACAATTGAGTAAACTCGATCGTCATTAAGCCACCACCGGATTGGTTCAGGAGCACCAAGAACGAGAATCTTTACTTTAAAAGGAGCCATGTCTGTCTGTTTGTCTGTTTGTTTGTTTGTCGTGTTATAACTTGAGAACGGATTAACGGATTTCAATAAATCCAACTATGGTGGATTCGGGTAATTCCCAGGAGTCTTTGTGATCGAAAAAAGAAAAGAAAACTTTTTAATAAAAAAAAAAAAATTTGTTATGTGTCATGGACACGCGTGTCGAAACTGCAAATGCCAACACGTCACGTTGGTTATCCCTGCAAGGAGAGCAGGATATCCCAGGAATCCTTTTTTTTCTTCCCCCATAGATTAGCCATCGCACCAAAGATTGGTATTTCCATCAGCGAAGCGACGGGTCTTATATTCTAGTAATTATAAAGCATCTCAACATTCCTAAAGGGACACACCCATGTCCGACCAGAGTACAGAGCAAAATGAGAATGCTGACACTCCAGCCGAATCTCACATCAGCCAACTACGATAAAATGCTCCCCCCCCCCCCCCCCCCCTGTTCTTCCGATGTATACCACGTCCCCACGTTGAGAGATGAATATGGCAGCAGCTTTCTAATCATGCCAGATGTGACATATGGGAGGTGACTACGTCAGTCTTAAGCCGGATATGACACATGGGAGGCGACTGCGTCAGTCTTAATCTGGATATGACACATGGGAGGCGACTACATCAGTCTTAATCCAGATATGACACATGGGAGGCGACTACATCAGTCTTAAGCCGGATATGACACATGGGAGGTGACTACGTCAGTCTTAATCCAGATATGACACATGGGAGGCGACTACGTCAGTCTTAAGCCGGATATGACACATGGGAGGCTCGTAAATTAATCACTTACAGTAGAATGGCATAAAAATTAATTCCGGAGTTTTACCGCCATTAGCACAGTGGCTTTTACACCACCTTATTTAACACATTACATTAGTTATTCATGCCTGGTGTTTGTGTCTATTTGTATTTGTGTTTGAAATATAACATTCAATTGAAATCAAGTTGTTCCTAGATCATAAGGTGATATTTGTAGACGGAAGGATGGACGGACGGACGGACGGACGGACAGACAGACAGACAGGAGTGATGCATTTGTGGGGGAATAGGAATCATTTAGAGGCCATCTGTTTTCCAAGTACAGGAATCATCATACTAATACACGCAATTTGGTGTCTGTCTTTCTGTCTGATGATTTTGACCACGAAACATTCGGTCGTTACTTATCCAATCTCAACCAAACTTGACAGGGAGACTAAGGGTCACACGATGGAGGTTGTAGCAATTTAACTCCGCCCCCTCCCCCCCCCCCCAACCAAAGGGGGTTTTCCCCACCAAGGGGGTTGCCTGTTGAGGTGTATATCCGTGTTAAGATAGCTTTATCGCTTTCCCTTCCCATCTCTCCAAACCTCGCCCAACCCCTTCCACTCTCGCTGCCTGCGTAATAAATAAATGGACCCAAAACGCTGTGCATTTCTACTCTGGGACCATGAAGATAAACGATCAGGAGAATGTTTTAACAGCAGCTCAAAATTCCTCCCTTTGAACTTTCTGAAAGTCATAATTTTTGGGGGGAAAGGATGAACGCAGTAAGTTAAGCGTTTCGAAGCGACTTCAAAGCAACTACAAGCAAGAAATTCAGTTTTGTGTCTTGGAAGTTTCAAACACGCTCCTTGAACCGCCATCGCTTGATCCGGGGTGGGGGTAGGAAACCCACGTCCACGTGCAAGCCATTTTGGAAAAATGATTTAAACTTCTTTCAACCTGAGAAGGTGTTTGTAACGTATGTTATTTTAACCATGTTTGGCGAGCTTTCTACAAAGTTCTTGCTGCCACTGGAGACGCACCGAAGGCAGTAGTAGTTGTGTTTGGTGTGTGGACTATGAGATGGTGGATGGTCTGAGAACAATTATCCTCAGCACAGATGGCGTACCTGCAGTTCTGCGTTTCCAGGCAGAAAAGCGTCGCAGTGCGTGTGGAGCACGTCGGAGGGGAGGAAAGGGAATTTGGAGAGACAGCTGTCGTTATTACAGCAACGGCGTCCGTGAAACACCAGGAAATATAAAATAGCGCAACATATGCTTTACTTCTTCCTTTACAAAAAAAAATTCCGGCCTTGGATGTGGAAATCATACCAAGACTATACCTTAATCATAAATGTGTTAATTCTATTCCAGAAAGGGTCGTGGTGTGTGCGAGCAGGCGCGTTGGGCACTAGGCTGGGTTGGTCGACATAAATATGTACCTGGTGACTTGAAAACTGTCTATATATTACGTACACACAGAAGGAAGTGGGAAGAGGTGTTACCAGGGGTGTGTTGCATTACCAATCATCTTGTAGATTGCTCACCAAGTACCTTGAGCACTCAAGCAAGCACTCCAACGAAACGGCTGATAAACGGCTGGTTTGACGAGCGATAGCAAAATGTTTGGTTATGGGAAAAACCCTGTTAAAATTTTTTGGGAGAAAAGTAAGAGGAACAGATTTGGGTGATGTTGGAGGAGGGCCATATACAGTACATATGAAAACAAAGAGTTCGGACGTGTGAGTGAGTAATGGACAGGTAATGTAGGAGTGAAATATTCCAACATTTTGCAGATGTATTATATAGATGGCACCTTGTCCTGATGTCGCCTTTTGTTGCATCCATCCTCCCCCACCCCTCTACCCTCCTCCTTATGATGCGATATATATTCGTCCTTGTTCATAATTTTTCCATCTTTATGGCCCTCCTGTTTTTCTTTTCCCTGAGCCTGAAGTGCCGTGATCGAGTGCCCGAATGCGATGTGACACAGGTAAGACAGCACGAGTGGCCTTTCCTTTATCTGCTTTCATTTCCATGTCCCTTGTGATTAATGGTACATGTGGGTGTGTTGGTAAATGCTCGACACAGCTTCGGTATCGGTTAATGTCACAGGGACAGAAATTGCCTTTCCGAGTTTGTGTGCACAAGAACATTCATTACAAAGTTATTTTCTGTTGTCATTGAACATTCGGTTGTTAGATATTTGTGTATTTTTTTTTTTTTTTTACAATTACAAATGAATGCTGTTCCAAACATTGCACTTTTACTTGATATTTGGCAGCTCATTACAGTATCTCCAATAATAAATGGCAAAGTGTGTGTGTCTCCTCCATAACTCCAAAACCATGAAGCCTAGTAGCCCAAAACTTTGTCTGCATACTAGGAGAACTCCAAGGGAAGTGTATGAATGAAAACTTGGGGTTTGGGTAAATTTAAACACTCTTTTTGAAGTTCATTAATGGCCTTATGAAATACAGGCATTACCATTTTTGTGGGGTGGAGAAGGGGTGGGGTGGGAATCTTGAAGGTGGGATGGGATGGGACGAGAGAGGAGAAAGAGTGGGGTGGGTGTCCAAAGTGAGGGGGTGGGTGGGGTGAGATGGGAGGAGGGACACGGCATTGCCTTGCAACGTTAGGTACATTTGCTAGTAATAAACGAGAAAGCATCTAAAAATGCAAAACCCGTACGCATCCGCTTTGTATTAAGATGTCGTCTTCTTCTTCTGTATGCTAAACATGACGAAAACAGCTTGAAAGAAGAACCACCTTTAGAGGCCATTTTTCCTCGCAGAGCAGGGGTTGGCCTTTTTCGGGCACCGTGGTCCCCTTTTTGAAGCGATGTTTTATATATATATACACTGTATATACACTGTATATATATATAATTAGACTAGCAGAAGTACCCGGCATTGCCGGGTGGGGGAGGGGAGGGGGAAGGGGAGGGGAGGGGAACGGGGGGAGAGGGAGCCCCTTGGTAAAGCGAGCGATTTTTTTTTTTCATAGCGTCATAGCGTTCATAGCGTCATAGCGTTCATAGCGTTTCATAGCGTTTCATAGCGTCATAGCGATTTTTTTTTTCATAGCGTTTCATAGCATCATAGCGATTTTTTTTTCATAGCGTCATAGCGTCATAGCGTTCATAGTGTCATAGCGTTCATATCGTTCATAGCGTCATAGCGTTTCATAGCGTCATAGCGATTTTTTTTTTCATAGCGGTCATAGCTTCATAGCGTCATAGCGTCATATCATTCATAGCGTTCATAGCGTCATAGCGTTTCATAGCGTCATAGCGATTTTTTTTTTCATAGCGTCATATCGTTCATACCGTTCATAGCTTCATATCGTTCATAGCGTCATAGCGTTTCATAGCGTCATAGCGATTTTTTTTTTCATATCGTCATAGCGTTCATAGCGTCATCACGTGATCGCTCTGAGCGAATCAGCGCCCACCTGCTCTGATTCCGTTGATTCCGTGCGCTGAAATGCGCTGAGGTAAATATGAATAAAAAATATGGATCGTCAAATATTTTGAGTTCGGCCATGTTCGTCCCAGGCTCAATGGCCATGTCTATGCCAAATATCAAGCACGTAAGCCTCTCCGTTTAGGAGTCTATCGGTAACATTACACACACACACACACACACACACACACACACACACACACACACACACACACAAACTGTGTTTTATCTATCTATAATTCCACTAATCTCTGTGTGTATGTTTGTTTGTATGTTTGTATGTTTGTATGTTTGTCTGTGACCGCTGTTTCTCGACAACTACCGGTCCGATATACTTGAAACTTGCCAGGTATATTGCTGGGGACCCGAGGATGTGCCTTTTCAAGGTTTTAAATTAATCGCAGAAGTAGTTACCGAGCTATGTCCAAAAAACGATTCAACCAATCAGAGAGCAGTGAGCTATCACGTGTGCCGAACGTGGCGAACAGACTCTGCCTCGGATGGCACATTTGAGAGCGTATTCATTTATTTCCCGTCGGCAAACTATGTTGGCGCTATGTTGGCGTTAAACGATGTTTTAAAACTAATTAAAACTAATTTGCGATTCTTTCGCTTTCCTGCGATATGCGACCTTCCGGACAGTCAAATGAGGACGTCACTTCCGGACTTACGTAGCGGCGAGCGGGCGCCATTTGGAGGAGCTGGGAGGACTCAGTCGTGATAGAGTGAGCCTGAGTGAGTATATCAAGACAAGAACAAGATCTAGAAGGAGGTATGTACGGTGCGATTCATATAATATATTGTTTAGTTATCGTCGATGAGGAATTTGGGGGCCCGATTAACTGCAGCGCCATCCGAGCTGCGGCGTCGGGACGATACATTCATTGTACGGTAACATCACGCACTTACGGGCACGTCCTATATATATAGTACGGGCATGCCCTAGTATATATAGATTACAGGAGGAGGTGGTGGTCGACTCCAAGGGATCTGGGTGATATTTAGTATTGTAGGAGGAGGTGGTGGTCGATTCCAAGGGATCTGAGTGATATATAGTATTGTAGGAGGAGGTGGTGGTCGATTCCAAGGGATCTGGGTGATATTTGGTATTGTAGGAGGGGGTGGTGGTCGATTCCAAGGGATCTGGGTGATATTTAGTATTGCAGGAGGAGGTGGTGGTCGATTCCAAGGGATCTGAGTGATATATAGTATTGTAGGAGGGGGTGGTGGTCGATTCCAAGGGATCTGAGTGATATATAGTATTGTAGGAGGGGTGGTGGTCGATTCCAAGGGATCTGGGTGATATTTAGTATTGTAGGAGGAGGTGGTGGTCGATTCCAAGGGATCTGAGTGATATATAGTATTGTAGGAGGAGGTGGTGGTCGATTCCAAGGGATCTGGGTGATATTTGGTATTGTAGGAGGGGGTGGTGGTCGATTCCAAGGGATCTGGGTGATATTTAGTATTGCAGGAGGAGGTGGTGGTCGATTCCAAGGGATCTGAGTGATATATAGTATTGTAGGAGGAGGTGGTGGTCGATTCCAAGGGATCTGAGTGATATATAGTATTGTAGGAGGGGGTGGTGGTCGATTCCAAGGGATCTGGGTGATATTTAGTATTGCAGGAGGAGGTGGTGGTCGATTCCAAGGGATCTGAGTGATATATAGTATTGTAGGAGGAGGTGGTGGTCGATTCCAAGGGATCTGGGTGATATTTAGTATTGTAGGAGGGGGTGGTGGTCGATTCCAAGGGATCTGGGTGATATTTAGTATTGCAGGAGGAGGTGGTGGTCGATTCCAAGGGATCTGAGTGATATATAGTATTGTAGGAGGAGGTGGTGGTCGATTCCAAGGGATCTGAGTGATATATAGTATTGTAGGAGGAGGTGGTGGTCGATTCCAAGGGATCTGGGTGATATTTAGTATTGTAGGAGGGGGTGGTGGTCGATTCCAAGGGATCTGGGTGATATTTAGTATTGCAGGAGGAGGTGGTGGTCGATTCCAAGGGATCTGAGTGATATATAGTATTGTAGGAGGAGGTGGTGGTCGATTCCAAGGGATCTGAGTGATATATAGTATTGTAGGAGGAGGTGGTGGTCGATTCCAAGGGATCTGGGTGATATTTAGTATTGTAGGAGGAGGTGGTGGTGGTCGATTGTGAGGGATCTGAGTGATACATATAGATAGTCGCGCGGCAAGGAACATCACGTGATCGCTC
>NC_136262.1:148835097-149090159 GCF_964187855.1 Myxine glutinosa
AGACCCACCAGTCAGAATGCTCCCAAATTTGTGTTACATTAGGCCAGTGTGTGAATGTTAAATTGCGGTGGCCATATCGATCATTTAACAGAGGTGTCAAAATGGCAGACTTCGTGAATTTTTGGGAAAATTGCATAAATTCATGAAAAAATCTTCTCAAGACCCACCAGTCAGAATGCTACCAAATATGTGTTACAACATTAGGCCAGTGTGTGGATGTTAAATTGCGGAGGTCATGTCGATCATTTCACGGAGGTGTCAAAATGGCGGACTTAGTGAATTTTTGGGAAAATTGCATAAATTCATGAAAAATATTCTCCAGACCCACCAGTCAGAATGCTACCAAATATGTGTTACAACATTAGGCCAGTGTGTGGATGTTAAATTGCGGAGGCCATGTCGATCATTTAACGGAGGTGTCAAAATGGCAGACTTAGTGAATTTTTGGGAAAATTGCATAAATTCATGAAAAATCTTCTCAAGACCCACCAGTCAGAATGCTACCAAATTTGTGTTACAACATTAGGCCAGTGTGTGGATGTTAAATTGCGGTGGCCATGTTGATCATTTAACGGAGGTGTCAAAATGGTGGACTTGGTGAATTTTTGGGGAAATTGCATAAATACAAGAAAAAATCTTCTCTAGACCCACCAGTCAGAATGCTACCAAATTTGTGTTACAACATTAGACCAAGGTAGAGATGTTAAATTGCGGTGGCCATGTCGATCATTTAACGGAGGTGTCAAAATGGCAGACTTAGTGAATTTTTGGGAAAATTGCATAAATTCATGAAAAAATATTCTCAAGACCCACCAGTCAGAATGCTACCAAATATGTGTTACAACAGTGTGTGGATGTTAAATTGCGGAGGCCATGTCGATCATTTCACGGAGGTGTCAAAATGGCGGACTTAGTGAATTTTTGGGAAAATTGCATAAATTCATGGAAAACATTCTCCAGACCCACCAGTCAGAATGCTACCAAATATGTGTTACAACATTAGGCCAGTGTGTGGATGTTAAATTGCGGAGGCCATGTCGATCATTTAACGGAGGTGTCAAAATGGCAGACTTAGTGAATTTTTGGGAAAATTGCATAAATTCATGAAAAAATATTCTCCAGACCCACCAGTCAGAATGCTACCAAATTTGTGTTACAACATTAGGCCAGTGTGTGGATGTTAAATTGCGGTGGCCATGTCGATCATTTAACGGAGGTGTCAAAATGGTGGACTTAGTGAATTTTTGTGAAAATTGCATAAATTCATGAAAAAATTTTCTCAAGACCCACCAGTCAGAATGCTACCAAATATGTGTTACAACATTAGGCCAGTGTGTGGATGTTAAATTGCGGAGGCCATGTCGATCATTTAACGGAGGTGTCAAAATGGCGGACTTAGTGAATTTTTGGGAAAATTGCATTAATTCATGAAAAATCTTCTCAAGACCCACCAGTCAGAATGCTACCAAATATGTGTTACAACATTAGGCCAGTGTGTGGATGTTAAATTGCGGAGGCGATGTCGATCATTTAACGGAGGTGTCAAAATGGCAGACTTAGTGAATTTTTGGGAAAATTGCATAAATTCATGAAAAAATATTCTCCAGACCCACCAGTCAGAATGCTACCAAATTTGTGTTACAACATTAGCCCAGTGTGTGGATGTTAAATTGCGGAGGCCATGTCGATCATTTAACGGAGGTGTCAAAATGGCGGACTTCGTGAATTTTTTGGAAAATTGTATAAATTCATGAAAAAATCTTCTCAAGACCCACCAGTCAGAATGCTACCAAATATGTGTTACAACATTAGGCCAGTGTGTGGATGTTAAATTGCGGAGGCCATGTCGATCATTTAACGGAGGTGTCAAAATGGCAGACTTGGTGAATTTTTGGGAAAATTGCATAAATTCATGAAAAAATCTTCTCAAGACCCACCAGTCAGAATGCTCCCAAATATGTGTTACAACATTAGGCCAGTGTGTGGATGTTAAATTGCGGTGGCCATGTCGATCATTTAACGGAGGTGTCAAAATGGCAGGCTTAGTGAATTTTTGGGAAAATTGCATAAATTCATGAAAAAATATTCTCCAGACCCACCAGTCAGAATGCTACCAAATATGTGTTACAACATTAGGCCAGTGTGTGGAGGTTAAATTGCGGAGGCCATGTCGATCATTTAACGGAGGTGTGAAAATGGCAGACTTAGTGAATTTTTGGGAAAATTGCATAAATTCATGAAAAAATATTCTCCAGACCCACCAGTCAGAATGCTACCAAATTTGTGTTACAACATTAGGCCAGTGTGTGGATGTTAAATTGCGGTGGCCATGTTGATCATTTAACGGAGGTGTCAAAATGGTGGACTTAGTGAATTTTTGGGGAAATTGCATAAATTCATGAAAAAATCTTCTCTAGACCCACCAGTCAGAATGCTACCAAATTTGTGTTACAACATTAGACCAAGGTAGAGATGTTAAATTGCGGTGGCCATGTCGATCATTTAACGGAGGTGTCAAAATGGCAGGCTTAGTGAATTTTTGGGAAAATTGCATAAATTCCTTGAAAAAATATTTTCCAGACCCACCAGTCAGAATGCTACCAAATTTGTGTTACAACATTAGGCAAGTGTGTGGATGTTAAATTGCAGAGGCCATGCCGATCATGTAATCGGAGGTGTCAAAATGGCCGACTTAGTGAATTTTGGGGAAAATTGCATAAATTCCTTGAAAAATCTTCTCCAGACCCACCAGTCAGAATGCTACCAAATTTGTATTACAATATTAGGAGAGGGCCAAGATAAGCTTACACGTGCAGTGGTCCAATTTTTTTAATCATTATTATTATTATTATTATTATTATTATTCTTATTATTATAACGAAACGGCTGTGCTTGAGGGGAATGTTGGTGTTGAGCACATTCCTGAATAGTCATAGCTCGTTCATTCGGACAAAACGGCGGTCCTGTACTTGCAGTACGACTCTGAAAAGTCAGACATAATCCACGAGGAATTTCGACGCTGTCTGCAAAACGCATTTCGCGCAAGTATCGAGGGAGCGATGTAAGTGGAACACCGCGTGTCGGGTTTGGGCGATTTCTCGGGGCTCTCAGGGTCTATCTGTTTTTCGGGAGTGGGAATGGAAACACAAACGTCCATTGTAAGCCACGCTGGATGTCATTACCTTCCCTGTTGTGCCTTCCCCTCTGGCATGGATCGTGCTTCTCAAAATATTTCCTCTGCGGGCGAATTGCATACCTCGACTTCTCCCTCTCTCACTCTCTCCCGCTTTATTACACTTCCCACGTCTTTTCTCATCCTTTTCACCGACAGAGTACCGCAGCTACGTCATTGTACAAGAAATAAATAAACCCCTGCGACTACACCAACAACCGCTTTATCGGACCAAATTCTTATTACTCCCACGTGCTGGGAACGTTGTATAGTGCAAGTCTTTCACGAACAGGCTGGCCAGGCTTGACATTTGACTGAAAGTTCTTTGGGAAGGAATTTGTAATTTATTTAGGGTGCCGGCGATAACTCGCCGACTCTTCAAGAAACAGACCTGGTGTTTCTCATGCAGGGCAAGTCACCAAGGTGTGCTCCATACATTGGATGGACCTTAAGGCAGATGACTCCTCTACCAGCACAGGTCTCAGGTTGACGTGAAAAATACTACGGTGTCTTTCTCGAAAAGTAGGCAAGTTATCGCTGGCACCCTGAACAAATGACAAATTGCTGCGACATCATGCCTGGCCAGCCAGTTCGTGAAAGACTTCCGCCAAAAAACATTACTTGGCCGACCCCTGGAAGTGGTAGTCGGAATAGTAACAACAACAACAACAACAGCAGCGATGACGTTTCTTGACAGCCACATATTAGAGGAATCTTATAATAGAGCAAATGAATGTATATTTTTGACCAAAACTTCTTCTTTTTTCTCAAATATGTATAAAACTGAAAAATGAGACGGTGAAGCGGTGCAACTATACATTATAAATTACGTACTGTTGGAATACACCTTTCGACCCTTTAAACTGCTGAGACCCCTTACACCTTTGAAGGCCCTTCAAGTCCACTGATACTCAGAAGACCCTTAAAGATGCAGAGGACCCAAAATAACCTAAAAGACCCTGATGACCGAAAATACCCCAAAAGATCCTGAAGAAGCAAAAGACCCAAATGACCTTGAGGACCCCAAATACCCCAAATACCCTAAAAGACCCAGATGTCTGAGAAGACCCAAAATACCCCAAAGACCCAGAGGACCCAAAAGCTCCTAAAGGCCTTGAAAACCCAAAATACCCCCCAAAAAACCTCGAGGACCCAAAATACCTCAAAGACTGTAAAAGACCCCAAAGGCCCAGAGGGTCCTAAAGACCATTAAAGACCACCAAGACCCATAAGATGCTTCAGACCAATTAGACCAGCTTGGACCCTGGACCATTTAGAGTTTTAGACCACTTCGACCTTTTTAGATTACAAACATATTACAAATAAATAATATCAGCAATATTACAAATAAATTTGTACAAAACAAATGTTTGTATTATGATTGGTGTAAATCATGACAACACAGAAACCCATGTACTGTGATTATCCTCAGTTAAAGCAAGCCCGTGCCTCTGTAGCCAGGTGTGTTGAGGGGAGCGGCGCGAGCCGATACATGCTCGTAATATATATCCAGCAATCTTTTTGTCCCATATTTTTAGATCAATTTCCGACGAGTTCCGGAAGAATGGGAAAGTCTTGAACAGCTGTAGGGTCAAAAAACACCCCTCCTTGCTTTGCCGGGAAAGAAGCATCGCAATGGCGTGGATACGTGGGAATTGCGCAGGCGTCGTTGAACTTTAGGAGGTACAAAATGAAATTTGCAGACAGAGTTTCTGGTACATTTGCTGATTTAAGGTTTTTGTGATTATTGCAGTTGTGTTCGCCATCGGCGCAGACAAGCTCGCAGCTGCTGGTTTTTGTATTATTATTTTTTTCCTTTTTTTAACTCAGGGGCTGATGGATTGCTCGTGAAGTGTACGTATGGAATAAATGAACCCTGGGAAAGTTGCACACGAGCCCATGATCTGCAGCCGTACCCAATGCAGACTATTTGTTTCTGTATGCGAATGCTTGAAGCATTGCCCCTTGTGACCTCCAGCCAAAGCATTCTTTAGTCAAACATAATTTTTAGGCCTTGGATTGTGTTACATGCATGTATGTAATGTATGTTATGGATGTTATGTATGTATTATTCCCAAACCAGGATGCAGCAGACCTTTGGTAATAATGATATTCAGTATATATATATATATATATATATATATATATATATATATATATATATATATATATATTGTAACGATTTTGAGAAGTGTGTAACGAATTTGGGAAGTGTAACGGTTTTTGAGAAGTGTAACAATTTTGGAGGAAGTGTAACGAATGTGAAAACGTTACAATGTGAACGTTACAAAAGTATGGTAACATCCTCGTAATGTAAATAATGGTCGCAGCCATCCTCCTAGTTAATTCCATGAAACTTACACGCAGGTCACGATATATCTTTTAAATAGTGTATTTCCTTATTCCATGTAGGCTAAATATGTGTTTCCCACTAGATTGACTTTGCATTGTATCAAACAAAATAAGCGTAGGCCCTTCCAATTTCCCCAAACATCTCCGCTCTCCAAAGTTCCTTTCAAAAGGGGAGTTGTTTTCAATCCCGCAGGCCGCCATTGCCCATGTGCTTTGAGTCGGAGAAGAAAGGCGTGTCTCCACCTCGTCATAAGAGGGAAGGAGTGAACCAGCCCTAACAGCCAATCAGCACCGCGGTGAGCGACCCGGTAGGCGTGACCTCGGAGCCGGCGGCTTGATTTCGCCCGAGGTGATAAAAGCGACTGTAAGGGACTGCTTTAGGAGATGACCTGGGAGATGAGCAAAGAGGCGGCACCAAGAGGAGCGGTGAGATGCGAAACGCTCCAAGCCAAAGAGGAGAGGTACTCGGCAAGGAAACCAGCTTTGGAGAGACGCGCTGAAAGGAGGGAGACGGCTCCACCACAAGAAGAGGCCTTAGGAGATGACCAGGGAGATGAGCAAAGAGGCGGCACCAAGAGGAGCGGTGAGATGCGAAACGCTCCAAGCCAAAGAGGAGAGGTACTCGGCAAGGAAACCAGCTTTGGGGAGACGCGCTGAAAGGAGGGAGACGGCTCCACCACAAGAAGAGGAGCAGGTGTGCCAAACCAGCGCGTGACGTCTACCGCAGCGGATACGCGACGGAGGGTTTTCCCGCCAAAACCGCGTCTGTAACAATTGGTGTCGAGGAGTTGGATTTGGACCTGGGACTAAATTTGTTAGGCCCAAATTTTGGAACACCAATTGTACTATTAGAGTAACAATTGGTGTCGAGGAGTTGGATTCGGACCTGGGACTAAATTTGTTAGGCCCAAATTTTGGAACACCAATTGTACTATTAGAGTAACAATTGGTGTCGAGGAGGGAGATCGGACCCGAAATCGGACCCGAAGCGTGCTTAACGCGCTCAAAATTACAAGCTGCCGAAATTTATTTTGTTTTATAAAGCAAAACCCGAATTTTGAGATCGCGCCATGGACAATCAAGGCGATCGGATGTCGGTGGGAGAGATAGACAGGGTGGAATCGACCCAGGACCTCGGGGAAATGTATGTGGAGGAAAGGGAGGAGAAAAAAAATGGCAATGTGGTTGCGGAGGTTTCAGACGCACAAAATGGCGCCTTTGCGCACGCGGTTACAGCGGCACCAAATCTAGCCGCGCCCGTGACCGTAGTAGCGCCGCTGGGGAAATCAAACAAATGGGAGAGCAGATAGAGGAGGTGAAAATCGGGGTAGAAACCAAACTGGATGCTCAGAGGGATGAATTGGGACAGATGAGGGTGGCATCTACAAAAGAGATGGAGGAAATACGACGAGGGGTAAGTGAGGAGGTTTCGGGGCTACGCGAGGAGGTAAAGCGAGGTGAGAAGCGTATGGAGAAAGAGGTGAGAAATAATACGGCAAAGTTACAAGGGGGAATAGAAGATCTGACGGAGGAGGTGGAACAGCTGACAGAGGGACAAACGAAATTAGTGGAGCAGGTGCAAAGGAACACTGCAGTACTCGGAGGGTTAAAGGCGACACAAAAAGAAATTAAAAACGAATTAATAGCGACACAGAGGCAATGTCAGATGGTACGTGAGGAACTGACAATGAGGGTGGACGAGGTGACAGAGATAATGGAGACAAAGGACCGGCAGGTGAGGATGCACATAGAGACGGTCACGGTAGCCTTAGAGGACGAACTTGAGGAGACGCACCGAGAAATAAAAGAGGTTAAACAAAAATTAGAGGAAGTGGAAGAAGAGGTGAGTGAAATTAAGAAGAGACGGACAGAAACTAAGAGAGAAATCCAGGAGGAGGTGATGGAATATGTGCAAGGTCGGTGCTCAACTCATAATGTGATGCTCACTAACCAAATAAAGAGGTTGCAGGTGGCAAAGGAGGTGCGGAGACGAAGTACGGAGGTGAGTGGCAATGTATATGATGTGAGGAAAGCTTCAGTCGGCTTGGGGATTGGTTTGGATCCGGGTGTTCGTGAGAGGCCGTTGGTGAAGTGTGCGACAGGTCAGATGTGCGAAAAAAGAGGTGTGCGAGAATGTCCGACCATGGGGTGTGTGAGGAAAAAGTGCACGCCAAGGAGTGAGTGTGCCGTCAAGAGTGAGTTGGTCGAAGCGCGTGTGCGAGGGGGTACATGGAAGCGCGGTGTGCTGAGTGTTACGGAGGAAGTAACGAAAAAGTGTGCAGAAGAGTGTGCGCGAGAAAGGTGTGTAACGGACGGGTGCATGAGGAAAGAGTGTGCTGTCGAGAGGAAGGGTGAGTGCGTTGTCAAGAATGGAGGTGAGAGTAGTGAGAGTGAAACAGAGCGTGAGTTGGTTGTGACAGGTGAGCGAGGATGTACACCTGGAATGGAAGGATGCACACCTGGAATGGTAGAGCGTGTGTGGGAATGCACACTTGAGTTGGTCGTGAGGCACGTGGTTGGGTGTGCGAGTGAAAGCACACCTGTGATTGTCACCGAGGAGGTGACCGAGGAAGGGGCGCGAAGAGGTGTGGTGGTGAGGTGTGCGAGCGACGAATGTGTGCCAAGGTGTTCGGTGGTCAGGTGTGTGACCAAGTCTGTGAGCGGAATGAGTGTACCGAGGTGTGTAAGGAAAGGTACGAGGAGCATGGAAACAGCTGGAGGTATGAGCAAGAAAGGGGTAGCGTATGCATGTAAGCATCCAGGTGAGGCATCGACGGTAACCGGGTTAGAGGTTAGAACGAATTATAGCCGAATCGGGCCCTCGGTGCGCGTCGGGCAGCTTCGCGTGCCGCGAGGACCAGCGGGGATCCGAACCACGGCGGTTTCGAAAGAACCGCCGTACGCGATCCACGCTGTGCCTCGCTTGGAACGGCCGCGTCCGGGCTCCACTAGGCGGAGCGGGCAGCTGGATAGGAAGGGTCGTCATGGCGACCACGTTTTGTTGAGACGTGCCGGCAGGTCAAGATCGGGACATTGGATGGCTCCACGCCGAGGTGGTGCGTGGGATCTCGGCCCGGGTAAGCCCCCGCCCCTGCCCCGAATGCGGGACGCATCCAGCTGCCGGCACAAAATAATCCGCGTTCATTGCTCGGCTGTACGAAGCCGGGCTGTAGACGTGAATTGGCGCACCGAGAGGATGTAATAAGTAGACGGGTGATGGTGATAGTGATAGTGATTTAAAACGAAATTTATAAT
Organism: Myxine glutinosa; assembly: GCF_964187855.1. Classification (NCBI taxonomy): domain Eukaryota; kingdom Metazoa; phylum Chordata; class Myxini; order Myxiniformes; family Myxinidae; genus Myxine; species Myxine glutinosa. Next base: position 148,843,877 of record NC_136262.1, read on the forward strand.
AGTGAGTAGAATTGGCAGTAAATGGAAAATTTTTGAATTGGTTGGAATTTGGTAAGCAAAATTTATAGTGAGAGACCCCCGATGTGGTGGGATGGCAAATCCACCATCCCTCACAGAGTGGGGGCAAATGCGCAATAGTTTATGGGGTGGCTATGACAACCGAGCCAGGGAGGGCTTGGATAATTGTAGGGATCTAGCGAAGATGACATTAGGTAACGTTAAGATTAGTTAGTGACTGATACCTGTAGTGGGGACGCAGGTAGATTAGTGTGGATGATAATGACGTGGGAGCGCAATAGTTTAAAGGGACGACTGGGAAGCGCAAGTTTCAGAGGGGAGTAGTTAGCTGAGATGATACCGTGTGTGTGAGGATTGAACAGGTGTGATTGAACAGGTGTGATTGCACAGGTGTGCAACTGAACAGGTGGATGGAGCAGTGTATGAGTGAGTGATAGGGATTGTGTATTGTGATGACCAAATGGTCCAGGAAGAAAGGAGGGTGCAGGTGGCACCAGGTGTGCAACAACAGGTGTATGTGGCTGTGTGGAATAAATGGTAGTGTGGAATAAATTGAGTATTGGAATGGATGGTCGTGGAGTGAGTATGGTGGAAATTGTGGAGTGGAGTGGATGGTGCGAAGGTGTGAATGGGGGAAGAATGGACCCCCATCACGGATACCCGGGGCGGGTAGTGTAAGTGTTAGGTAGAGGGTACAGGTAAATTGTGGTTGGATATTGGCATCTGTGGTGCGGGTGACAGAATGGTCTTTGGATGGGTGCATTAGTGTTGTGGAAATGGCTGGGCGTGTAGCCTGTTAGTGTGTGTAGTTGTTTGGGCGCTCCACCACTGTAAGGATGTCGGCCAGGTGAGGCCGCAGGTGGGCTCTGGGAGCCGGTAGTAGTTGTTGTGGATGGGGCCCGAGGATCCGGAGGACGGACCCGGGTAGCCCAGTGCCAGAGGGCACCAAGTGGGGTGACAGAGCCAGGAGGGGCCTGCCCCAGTTAGATAGGTTAGGGTGAGGAGCTAGGTAAGCTCGGGTGGCAACTACAGTGGTGGAGGTGTGCAGGTGGGTAGACCTGTTGGGAGAGCTAGACGTCGCAGCCCAGAAATTGTGCGAGTGCACCGGGAGATGAATCGGGGGAGTGAGACCCCAAATTGAGAGGCACCACAGTTTGGTCAATGGGAATTGGTTTTTAGAACCCATAGTGTAAGTTGGCCAATGGATTGGCAGGGAGAGACCCCGGGTAGTGTAAAGTGTGTTAAAGTCATTTAGAGGATAGTTAGGATGAAGGATCTCCTCGCACCATCTGCATCCACTCACCTGAGGTGACAGGTACTCCACACCATGCCATGTTTTGATTATTTTTTATGATGCAAATGTTTGGATTGTGAGACGCATCATGACGTGGGTGTGACATTGTGCGTAATTCCATCTCTCCCTCCTTATGAGGATTGATGATGAATTGGTGATGGCAAATTTTGAAGTAGAGGGATTGTGGTGACGAATTTGGTATAGGGGAAATATGGGGAAGACGTGACAGTAGTGACGAATTGGTAATGTGTAGATTTTGTACATATGGGGTAAGGGCAAGGGCAAGGGTAGGGTAGGTGACAGGGGGGTGACGTTTGGTAGGGACGAGCTTTCTCACTTCGCCCTCCGTACGCATTTCGCCTTGCATTGCCTTATTGACGTGTACCCTTGTGACCTTACCCCTCGCTCAATTGTCTTTCTTTTGTCTCCCACATGACCTGTGCGCCATTGGGTGCCGAGGGGAGCGTGCGTGAGGTGGCCATTGTGCGCCCGAGATTCCCAGAACCAGCATGCATTGCGTTGATGTACCACTTTATGGACCGCTGTTCTGCGGCCAAGTACCACTTGATGGACCCCAGGTTCTGGGGCAGGGCACCTCTGTTGGAGACCGGCCATAGTGGCCAGGGAATCTTGCTTGCGGACCTCGGTAAGGTGGCACCTATGCCAAACAGGTGGACCACCCTTAGTTGGCCCCTGAGGCCCTAAATAAAAACGAACACAAGTTGTGCTTTTTATTATGTCCAAATAGGCCGCATGAAGCCAGAAGACGTCGGGAAGAACATCGGCCCAGCAGAGAAAGAGAAGACCACCACCAGTTGTTTTGTTGTGTTTATTAAGAACCATGGTGACTGCGCACCGAGTGGTGCTTTGTGGTGTTTTTGGTGCTTTTGGGTGCTTTGGTGGAATTGGTACTGGTGCATCGATGCAATGCGTGCTGTCTCCTCCCTCCCAACAGGAATTTCTTTTTTTTCTCTTGTTCCCTAAAAAGAAAAAAGAAAAAAAACACAGGTCCTGGGTTGCGTTGTAAATAAGAAATCACGTCATTGTAAATAATGCTCCCCACCGTAAATGTATAGTTTGAGAATAAATCCGTAATTCGGTTAGCTGTGGGCTTGAGTCTGTTAGACAGGGTGCAATGCAATAGGGGGACATACTTATTTGTGTTTTAAAATTGTCACACTCAGGGTCAGGTTAATTGTAGAGGGAATTACACCTACGTGTCACACTAAGTTAAAGTTTAGTAGGCCCGAGGCGGGCCTGAAGAAAGGAGGGTGCAGTGTAACGATTTTGAGAAGTGTGTAACGAATTTGGGAAGTGTAACGGTTTTTGAGAAGTGTAACAATTTTGGAGGAAGTGTAACGAATGTGAAAACGTTACAATGTGAACGTTACAAAAGTATGGTAACATCCTCGTAATGTAAATAATGGTCGCAGCCGTCCTCCTAGTTAATTCCATGAAACTTACACGCAGGTCACGATATATCTTTTAAATAGTGTATTTCCTTATTCCATGTCGGCTAAATATGTGTTTCCCACTAGATTGACTTTGCATTGTATCAAACAAAATAAGCGTAGGCCCTTCCAATTTCCCCAAACATCTCCGCTCTCCAAAGTTCCTTTCAAAAGGGGAGTTGTTTTCAATCCCGCAGGCCGCCATTGCCCATGTGCTTTGAGTCGGAGAAGAAAGGCGTGTCTCCACCTCGTCATAAGAGGGAAGGAGTGAACCAGCCCTAACAGCCAATCAGCACCGCGGTGAGCGACCCGGTAGGCGTGCCCTCGGAGCCGGCGGCTTGATTTCGCCCGAGGTGATAAAAGCGACTGTAAGGGACTGCTTTAGGAGATGACCTGGGAGATGAGCAAAGAGGCGGCACCAAGAGGAGCGGTGAGATGCGAAACGCTCCAAGCCAAAGAGGAGAGGTACTCGGCAAGGAAACCAGCTTTGGAGAGACGCGCTGAAAGGAGGGAGACGGCTCCACCACAAGAAGAGGAGCAGGTGTGCCGAACCAGCGCGTGACGTCTACCGCAGCGGATACGCGACAGAGGGTTTTCCCGCCAAAACCGCGTCTGTAACAATATATATATATATATATATATATATATATATATATATATATATATATATATATGTGTGTGTGTGTGTGTATATATATATATATGTGTGTATATATGTGTATATGTATATATATATATATATATATGTGTGTATATATGTGTATATGTATATATATATGTATGTATGTGTGTGTGTGTGTATATATATATATGTGTGTATATATGTGTATATGTATATATATATATGTGTGTATATATGTGTATATGTATATATATATGTATGTATGTGTGTGTGTGTGTGTATATATATATATGTGTGTATATATGTGTATATGTATATATATATATATGTGTGTATATATGTGTATATGTATATATATATGTTGTTGTTGTTGTTAAAATGTGTTTAAGCAATCCACTTTGACATTATGTGGTATTATGTGTAGATCAATGACAAAAAATGTCAATTTAATCCATTTTAAAATTCTCGGTGCAACACAAGAAAATGTGAAAAAGTCACGTCGTGTGAATACTTTCTGTAGGCACTATATACATATATGTGTATTCCTTTTCCCCAACATATAATATTGTAACGATTTTGAGAAGTGTGTAACGAATTTGAGAAGTGTAACGGTTTTGGAGGAAGTGTAACGAATGTGGAAACGTTACAATGTGAACGTTACAAAAGTATGGTAACATCCTCGTAATGTAAATAATGGTCGCAGCTGTCCTAGTTAATTCCATGAAACTTACACGCAGGTCACGATATATCTTTTAAATAGTGTATTTCCTTATTCCATGTAGGCTAAATATGTGTTTCCCACTAGATTGACTTTGCATTGTATCAAACAAAATAAGCGTAGGCCCTTCCAATTTCCCCAAAACCTCCCTTCCAATTGCCTTCCGCATTTTGGGCGGTTTTCTTCAACCACCATTGGCCACGAGGTAGGGTTGGGGAAGAAAGGCGTGTCTCCACCTCGTCATAAGGGGGGAGGAGTGAGCCAGCCCTAACAGCCAATCAGCACCGCGGTGAGCGACCCGGTAGGCGTGCCCTCGGAGCCGGCGGCTTGATTTCGCCCGAGGTGATAAAAGCGACTGTAAGGGACTGCTTTACCAGATGACTTGGGAGATGACCCTGGGAGATGAGCAAAGAGGCTGCACCAAGAGGAGCGGTGAAATGCGAAACGCTCCAAGCCAAAGAGGAGAGGTACTCGGCAAGGAAACCAGCTTTGGAGAGACGCGCTGAAAGGAGGGAGACGGCTCCACCCCAAGAAGAGGAGCAGGTGTGCCGAACCAGCGCGTGACGTCTACCGCAGTGGATACACGACGGAGGGTTTCCCGCCAAAACCGTGAGGAATTGCGAGCTGCGGCCTCCCGACTTTGCCTCCCTCTCAAGCAATCCACCTCAAGCCCTACCTGCCTGCATTATCCCCTGTGTAAGTGTGAACGTCCTGTCCTGCTCGTTGTCTTGGGGTTAAGTAAAAATGAATAGTGTAAGTTAACGATTCGCTGTGTTACTGCTTCTTCCATCCATTGCTGTGTGTGTATAATAAATCTGTTCTTCCTCCGTATTCTTCTTCTTCTTCTTTTTCATTCTCTTTCGGTCGTTTTAGAGGTTTCCCGATTGAATATCTGTGGGGCGATCTGGTCAACGTCGGGTGGAATCGAGTTCTAATCGGGGAGTAACTGTTCGGACGCGGTTAAATACACCACCGCTCGGTCAATATAACATCTAAAGCCGCGTCTGTAACAATTGGTGTCGAGGAGTTGGATTCGGACCTGGGACTAAATTTGTTAGGCCCAAATTCTGGAACACCAATTGTACTATTAGAGTAACAATTGGTGTCGAGGAGGGAGATCGGACCCGAAATCGGACCCGAAGCGCGCTTAACGCGCTCAAAATTACAAGCTGCCGAAATTTATTTTGTTTTATAAAGCAAAACCCGAATTTTGAGATCGCGCCATGGACAATCAAGGCGATCGGATGTCGGTGGGAGAGATAGACAGGGTGGAATCGACCCAGGACCTCGGGGAAATGTATGTGGAGGAAAGGGAGGAGGAGAACATTGGCAATGTGGTTGAGGGGGTATCAGGTGCACAAAATGGCGCTCTCGCGCACGTGGTATCAGACGCACAAAGTGGCGGCTCGCACGAGCGCGGGGTAGCCGCGCCCGCTGCGCAAATAGCGGGAATTGATGTGCGGGACCTCATGGCGCAGATTAATGCAACCATACTAATGGCAAATATGGGGCTAGAAGCAAAAATGGATGCTCAGGGTGAGCAAATGAGGGTAAAGAGGGACGAAGCGAGGGGTACCGGTGAGGAGTTAGACAAGAAATTTGGGAAGTTCGACAATAATTTTGAGGAGTTAGACAAGAAATTTGGGAAGTTAGACAATAATTTTGAGGGGTTAGACAACGGGATAAAAGAGGTAAAGAATGGGTTAACGGGGGTGGAAAACAGAATGGCTGCCCAGGAGAATCAGTTAGAGGGGGTGAAAAATGGGTTAATGGGGTTAGAAAATAGGATGGAGGACAAATTGCGGGAAATAGGGGAACAATCTGCCAGGGAAATCAAACAAATGGGAGAGCAGATAGAGGAGGTGAAAATCGGGGTAGAAACCAAACTGGATGCTCAGAGGGATGAATTGGGACAGATGAGGGTGGCATCTACAAAAGAGATGGAGGAAATACGACGAGGGGTAAGTGAGGAGGTTTCGGGGCTGCGCGAGGAGGTAAAGCGAGGTGAGAAGCGTATGGAGAAAGAGGTGAGAAATAATACGGCTAAGTTACAAGGGGGAATAGAAGATCTGACGGAGGAGGTGGAACAGCTGACGGAGGGACAAACGAAGTTAGTGGAGCAGGTTCAAAGGAACACTGCAGTACTCGGAGGGTTAAAGGCGACACAAAAAGAAATAAAAAATGACTTGATAGCGACACAGAGGCAATGTCAGATGGTACGTGAGGAACTGACAATGAGGGTGGACGAGGTGACAGAGATAATGGAGACAAAGGACCGGCAGGTGAGGACGCACATCGAAACGGTTAAGGTAGCCTTAGAGGACGAACTTGAGGAGACGCACCGAGAAATAAAAGAGGTTAAACAAAAATTAGAGGAAGTGGAAGAAGAGGTGAGTGAAATTAAGAAGAGACGGACAGAAACTAAGAGAGAAATAAAGGAGGAGATAGCGGAATATGTGCAAGGTCGGTGCTCAACTCATAATGTGATGCTCACTAACCAAATAAAGAGTTTGCAGGTGGCAAAGGAGGTGCGGAGACGAAGTACGGAGGTGAGTGGCAATGTATATGATGTGAGGAAAGCTTCAGTCGGCTTGGGGATTGGTTTGGATCCGGGTGTTCGTGAAAGGCCGTTGGTGAAGTGTGTGACAGGTCAGGTGTGCGAAAAAAGAGGTGTGCGAGAATGTCCGACCATGGGGTGTATGAGGAAAAAGTGCACGCCGAGGAGTGAGTGTGCCGTCAAGAGTGAGTTGGTCGAAGCGCGTGTGCGAGGGGGTACATGGAAGCGCGGTGTGGTGAGTGTTACGGAGGAAGTAACGAGAGAGTGTACACCTGTGGTGAGTGTTACGGAGGAAGTAACGAGAGAGTGTACACCTGTGGTGAGTGTTACAGAGGATGTAACGAGAGAGTGCACACCTGTGGTGAGTGTTACAGAGGATGTAACGAGGAAGTGTACGCCTGTGGTGAGTGTTACAGAGGATGTAACGGGAGGGTGTGCGCGAGAAAGGTGTGTAACGGACGGGTGCATGAGGAAAGAGTGTGCCGTCGAGAGTAAGGGTGAGTGCGCTGTCAAGAGTGGAGGTGAGAGTAGTGAGAGTGAAACGGAGCGTGAGTTGGTTGTGACAGGTGAGCGAGGATGTACACCTGGAATGGAAGGATGCACACCTGGAATGGTAGAGCGTGTGTGGGGATGCACACTTGAGTTGGTCGTGAGGCACGCGGTTGGATGTGCGGGTGAGAGCACACCTGTGATTGTCACAAAGGAGGTGACCGAGAAAGGGGCGCGAAGAGGTGTGTTGGTGAGGTGCGCGAGCGACGAATGTGTGCCAAGGTGTTCGGTGGTCAGGTGTGTGACCAAGTCTGTGAGCGGAATGAGTGTACCGAGGTGTGTTAGAGAAGGTACGACCAAGAGCAGGGAGACGGCTGCATGTATGAGCAAGAAAGGGGTAGCGTATGCATGTAAGCGTCCAGGTGAAGCGTCGACGGTAACCGGTTTAGCGGTTAGGGCGACTTATAGCCGAATCGGGCCCTCGGTGCGCGTCGGGCAGCTTCGCGTGCCGCGAGGATCAGCGGGGATCCGAACCACGGCGGTTTCGAAAGAACCGCCGTACGCGATCCACGCTGTGCCTCGCTTGGAACGGCCGCGTCCGAGCTCCACTAGGCGGAGCGGGCAGCTGGATAGGAAGGGTCGTTATGGCGACCACGTTTTGTTGAGACGTGCCGGCAGGTCGAGATCGGGACATTGGATAGCTCCACGCCGAGGTGGTGCGTGGGATCTCGGCCCGGGTAAGCCCCCGCCCCTGCCCCGAATGCGGGACGCATCCAGCCGCCGGCACAAAAGAATCCGCGTTCATTGCTCGGCTGTACGAAGCCGGGCTGTAGACGTGAATTGGCGCACCGAGAGGATGTCATAAGTAGACGGGTGATGGTGATAGTGATAGTGATTTAAAACGAAATTTAGAAAAGTGAGTAGAATTGGCAGTAAATGGAAAATTTTTGAATTGGTTGGAATCTGGACGAGCAAAATTGATAAAGAGACCCCTGATGTGGTGGGATGGCAAATCCACCATCCCTCACAGGTGGGGGCAAATGCGCAATAGTTTATGGGGTGGCTATGACAACCGAGCCAGGGAGGGCTTGGATAATTGTAGGGATCTAGCGAAGATGACATTAGGTAACGTTAAGTTTAGTTAGTGACTGATACCTGTAGTGGGGACGCAGGTAGATTAGTGTGGATTATAATGACGTGGGAGCGCAATAGTTTAAAGGGACGACTGGGAAGCGCAAGTTTCAGAGGGGAGTAGTTAGCTGAGATGATGCCGTGTGTGTGAGGATTGAACAGGTGAGAATGGAACAGGTGTGATTGCACAGGTGTGCAACTGAACAGGTGTGTGGAGCCGTGTATGAGGGAGTAGTGGTGATTGCGTGTTGTGTTGACCAAATGGTCCAGGAAGAAAGGAGGGTGCAGGTGGCACCAGGTGTGAGGGCACAGGTGTGCAACAACAGGTGTATGTGGCTGTGTGGAATAAATGGTAGTGTGGAATATCTGGAGTATTGGAATGGATGGTCGTGGAGTGAGAATGGTGGAAATTGTGGAGTGGGGTGGATGGTGCGAAGGTGTGAATGGGGGAAGAGTGGACCCCCATCACGGATACCCAGGGCGGGTAGTGTAAGTGTTAGGTAGAGGGTACAGGTAAATTGTGGTTGGATATTGGCATCTGTGGTGCGGGTGACAGAATGGTGTTTGGATGGGTGCATTAGTGTTGTGGAAATGGCTGGGCGTGTAGCCTGTTAGTGTGTGTAGTTGTTTGGGCGCTCCACCACTGTAAGGATGTCGGCCAGGTGAGGCCGCAGGTGGGCTCTGGGAGCCGGTAGTAGTTGTTGTGGATGGGGCCCGAGGATCCAGAGGACGGACCCGGGTAGCCCAGTGCCAGAGGGCACCGAGTGGGGTGACAGAGCCAGGAGGGGCTGTCCCCAGTTAGATAGGTTAGGGTGAGGAGCAGGTAAGCTCGGGTGGCAACTGCAGTGGTGCAGGTGTGCAGGTGGGTAGACCTGCTGGGAGAGGTACACGTCGCAGCCCAGAAATTGTGCTAAAGCACCGGGAGATGAATCGGGGGAGTGAGACCCCAAATGGAGAAGCACCACAGTTTGGTCAATGGGAATTGGTTATTAGAACCCATAGTGTAAGTTGGCCAATGGATTGGCAGGGAAAGACCCCGGGTAGTGTAAAGTGTGTTAAAGTCATTTAGAAAATAGTTAGGATGAAGGATCTCCTCGCACCATCTGCATCCACTCACCTGAGGTGACAGGTACTCCACACCATGCCATGTTTTGATTATTTTTTATGATGCAAATGTTTGGATTGTGAGACGCATCATGACGTGGGTGTGACATTGTGCGTAATTCCATCTCTCCCTCCTTATGAGGATTGATGATGAATTGGTGATGGCAAATTTTGAAGTAGAGGGATTGTGGTGACGAATTTGGTATAGGGGAAATATGGGGAAGACGTGACAGTAGTGACGAATTGGTAATGTGTAGATTTTGTACATATGGGGTAAGGGCAAGGGCAGGGGTAGGGTAGGTGACAGGGGGGTGACGTACGGTAGGGACGAGCTTTCTCACTTCGCCCTCCGTACGCATTTCACCTTGCATTGCCTTATTGATGTGTACCCTTGTGACCTTACCCCTCGCTCAATTGTCTTTCTTTTGTCTCCCACATGACCTGTGCGCCATTGGGTGCCGAGGGGAGCGTGCGTGAGGTGGCCATTGTGCGCCCGAGATTCCCAGAACCAGCATGCATTGCGGTGATGTACCACTTTATGGACCGCTGTTCTGCGGCCAAGTACCACTTGATGGACCCCAGGTTCTGGGGCAGGGCACCTCTGTTGGAGACCGGCCATAGTGGCCAGGGAATCTTGCTTGCGGACCTCGGTAAGGTGGCACCTATGCCAAACAGGTGGACCACCCTTAGTTGGACCCTGAGGCCCTAAATAAAAATGGACACAAGTTGTGCTTTTTATTATGTCCAAATAGGCCGCATGAAGCCAGAAGACGTCGGGAAGAACATCGGCCCAGCAGAGAAAGAGAAGACCACCACCAGTTGTTTTGTTGTGTTTATTATGAACCATGGTGACTGCGCACCGGGTGGTGCTTTTGGTGCTTTTGGTGCTTTGTGGTGCTTTTGGGTGCTTTGGTGGTATTGGTACTGGTGCATCGATGCAATGCGTGCTGTCTCCTCCCTCCCAACAGGAATTTCTTTCTCTTGTTCCCTAAAAAAAAAAAAAAAAAAAAAAACACAGGTCCTGGGTTGCGTTGTAAATAAGAAATCACGTCATTGTAAATAATGCTCCCCACCGTAAATGTATAGTTTGAGAATAATTCCGTAATTCGGTTAGCTGTGGGCTTGAGTCTGTTAGACAGGGTGCAATGCAATAGGGGGACATACTTATTTGTGTTTTAAGATTGTCACACTCAGGGTCAGGTTAATTGTAGAGGGAATTACACCTACGTGTCACACTAAGTTAAAGTTTAGTAGGCCCGAGGACGGGCCTGAAGAAAGGAGGGTGCAGTGTAACGATTTTGAGAAGTGTGTAACGAATTTGAGAAGTGTAACGGTTTTGGAGGAAGTGTAACGAATGTGGAAACGTTACAATGTGAACGTTACAAAAGTATGGTAACATCCTCGTAATGTAAATAATGGTCGCAGCCGTCCTGGTTAATTCCATGAAACTTACACGCAGGTCACGATATATCTTTTAAATAGTGTATTTCCTTATTCCATGTAGGCTAAATATGTGTTTCCCACTAGATTGACTTTGCATTGTATCAAACAAAATAAGCGTAGGCCCTTCCAATTTCCCCAAAACCTCCCTTCCAATTGCCTTCCGCATTTTGGGCGGTTTTCTTCAACCACCATTGGCCACGAGGTAGGGTTGGGGAAGAAAGGCGTGTCTCCACCTCGTCATAAGGGGGGAGGAGTGAGCCAGCCCTAACAGCCAATCAGCACCGCGGTGAGCGACCCGGTAGGCGTGCCCTCGGAGCCGGCGGCTTGATTTCGCCCGAGGTGATAAAAGCGACTGTAAGGGACTGCTTTACCAGATGACTTGGGAGATGACCCTGGGAGATGAGCAAAGAGGCTGCACCAAGAGGAGCGGTGAAATGCGAAACGCTCCAAGCCAAAGAGGAGAGGTACTCGGCAAGGAAACCAGCTTTGGAGAGACGCGCTGAAAGGAGGGAGACGGCTCCACCCCAAGAAGAGGAGCAGGTGTGCCGAACCAGCGCGTGACGTCTACCGCAGCGGATACACGACGGAGGGTTTCCCGCCAAAACCGCGAGGAATTGCGAGCTGCGGCCTCCCGACTTTGCCTCCCTCTCAAGCAATCCACCTCAAGCCCTACCTGCCTGCATTATCCCCTGTGTAAGTGTGAACGTCCTGTCCTGCTCGTTGTCTTGGGGTTAAGTAAAAATGAATAGTGTAAGTTAACGATTCGCTGTGTTACTGCTTCTTCCATCCATTGCTGTGTGTGTATAATAAATCTGTTCTTCCTCCGTATTCTTCTTCTTCTTCTTTTTCATTCTCTTTCGGTCGTTTTAGAGGTTTCCCGATTGAATATCTGTGGGGCGATCTGGTCAACGTCGGGTGGAATCGGGTTCTAATCGGGGAGTAACTGTTCGGACGCGGTTAAATACACCACCGCTCGGTCAATATAACATCTAAAGCCGCGTCTGTAACAATATATAAGAATTTTCATATATATATGCATATTCCTTTTCCTTGTCCATATGTTTTATACCTCTCCCACCTCCCCCCAAGCCCTCTCCCTCCCACATTTCTCCCGATGTCCCTGCTCTCAAATGTTATGTTTGTGTCCTTCCCCCTCTCTCCACATCTTGTCTCCCACTCCCCTTATTTTTTGTGTTTTCTGTGTCGGTTTGACTTTTTGTGTGATTAATGTTAGCTCTTTCACGAGCCTCGATCTTGTATACAAAAAACAAAACAAAAAAAAAAACTAACTTCTGGGAAGGTTTTAGTCGAGTCATTCGTTCCATCCAAGCTCGAGTAAGTAAGCCAGATTTTCATGGAAGGGGTGGAGGAGAGGTAATCGACGAAGAAGCATGGAGGAACTTCCACCATTAGGACTTTATGCTTGAATTGTTAAGCCAAGACCAAGTTCGATACTCGGATCTGGGAGTTCGAGAGGCAGAGTGAGACAAAGTGTGCGTTTCTTGGTTCAGAACATCTTGTCAGTCAAAATAAAGGGAGTCACAGTAAATTTCACATAACCGGATCACTCGTTATTGAGTTTTAGGTCGATCTGTTGGTTTCATCTGTCGATTTGAGTTGGCGTTCCTTCCTGAGATTGTGATTTGGTGATGTCCATCCATCACACACCTTCACATGGAGTACCACACCCCACACCGGATAAGTGCCATGTGGTTGCGCGCACACATTCAAAAGGGGGGTCGTTAAGGGTATGCAACATCCTTTTCCTTTGTCCTTTATTGGCCCCAAACCATCAAAGAACCCCCTCTCCTCTCCTACAATCCACATCCAAACACCCTCCCCCCTCCCCTACACCACCGGATCTCCCATCTCCAGGCCCAGCACTTAACAAAGCCAGGACGGGCAGCAATGTATCATTGGTAAATGGTCGGGATGTTTGGGAAAAGGAATCTTCTGGAGAGTTCTAATGGCCATTGATGGAGTGAGGAATTGGATTAGAGTGGGGTACCAGGAAAAACTCGTTTTTATACTCTGTGGAATGAACTGTCGGTCATTCTCTGACCAACATTCATCGTTGATCGATAAACAACGATATTGAAACATTACACTTAAGTTTTATTTGTTTTTGAAGACGTCATGTATGTCCGCCGCCCCCCCCCCCCCCCCCTTCTCCTCAAACCCAGCTCCCTCACGATCCTTACCTTCCTTTGAATTTTCCACGATAATGAAGGGTTTCAAGGAAATGAATTGATCCAAATCTGAAGACATTGGTGTCGCCAATAGGTTGGTTCGAATGGTCCCAGAATGTCCTGTGCATCCAGCCTGGTTTGCATGACGTCATCTTGTGTCAGAATTGCTCTCAATGAAGGAAGGAATCCTGCTGTTGCTGTTTTCCCTCTTTTTCTGCTGTTCCTTTTGTTCTGCTGCTTCTTAATCCGTTCAGTTCATCAAAAAAAAAAAATTAAAAGGGGAAAAAAAATATATATATATATATATATATATATATATATATATCCTATAGAAAGTCTACACCCCCTTTCAAACTTTTCACTTTTTGTTGCCTGGTAGCCTGGAATTTAAATGCATTAAATCAGACTTTTTCCACCTTTATTTACACATCATAACCCACAACCTCCAAGTGGATAAACAAATTCTAGAAATTTCAGAAAATTGATTAAAAATACAAAACTATAATATCAAACTATAATACAAAACAAACTATAATATCTTGGTTGGATACAAAACTATAATATCTTGAGTATGTAATATGTTGAGTGGTTGGATACAAAACAAAACTATAATACAAAACTATAATATCTTGGTTGGATAACTGTCCACCCCCGTTATAATAGCAATAGTAAATTAGCTTAGGTGTAACCAATCACCTTCAAAATCACACACCAAGTTAATTGGTCTCCACCTGTGTTAAATTGTAGTGATTCTGATTATTTCAGAATAAAATCATCTGTTCCTGCAGATTACCTCTGCTGGGTAGTGCATTTCACAGCAAAGACTCAAAAAAAGCTTTCGAAACGCCTCCGGGATAAAGTTGGGGAAAGGCACAGATCAGGGGATGGGTATAAAAAAAAAAGACAGGCCTTGAATATCCCTTGGAGTACAGTCAAGAAAATCATTATGAAGTGGATGGCGTATGGTACCACCAAGACCATGCCGAGACAACGCTGTCCCTCCAAACTGGATGACCAAGCAAGGAGGAGACTGATCAGAGAGGCCACCAAGTGGCCAATAGCAACTGTGAAAGCGCTCCGGGCCTTTATGGCAAAGACTTGTCACTGTGTGCATGTGACAACAATATCCCAAGCACTCCGCAAGTCTGGCCTATACTGGGTGGCAAGAAGGGTGGTAAGAAGGACGCCATTACGAAAAAATCTCACCTTGATCCCCTTTAAAGTATGCAAAAAGCCATTCCAGAGATTCTGAAGCCATGTGGCAAAACGTTTTGTCGTCTGGCAAAAGAAACCAAGATGGAACTTTTTGGTCTAAATGCAAAACGTTATGTTTGGCACAAACCGAACACAGCACATCACCCAAGAAACACCATCCTTACTGTGAAGCATGGCGGTGGCAGCATCGTGGTATGGGGATGTTTCTCATCATCAGCAGGGACAGGGGCATTTCTCAGGGTAGAAGGGAAAATGGATATTATTTAGCTCAGGGATTATGTTAATTAATTCCCTGTATGTTGTTCCCTCTGTAATTTATCCCTATGTCCCTTATGGCACTGCATTAGACACTAGTTAAAATCACCCATTAACTTCACAAATTAATAATAAAACTACCGGAAGCCAGGTATGAACAATACCGCTGGCGCCGCAGCCGCTACATCACCGCAATGACAGGCAGGCCAAAGGCCATGCCCTAGAGAGCCGTGATTGGTCGGGGCATTGAGTGACAGAGAGGTTTGAAAAGATGGGACTGGCTGATTGGTGAAGAGGACGGATGACGTCAGAGCGACGCGGACAAAATACTCGCACGGCAGACATTTTGTCTCTTGGGTCCGGACTTTGGTGGAGACGGTTGTGTGCTGAAGATTCTTCCCCTTTCTTCATGTTCTGGACCTCGGTGCGGGTGACAGTGTGCCGAGACCTTGCTGGAGAGTGTGAGGAGGCTGAGTTGCGAACCAAGAGCTCTCTTGGGTCCCGACTTTGGTGGAGACGGTTGTGCGCCGACGATTCTCCCCATTTTCTTCACGTTCTGAACCTCGGTGCGGGCGACAGTGTGCCGAGACCTTGCTGGGGATTGTGAGGAGGCCGAGTGGTGAACCAAGAGCTGGGAACGAGGAGCTGCGTAACAACTCCTGTTCGCTTCGCGCTCGACAAACCAGGAGTGAGAGGACGCTTGGTGAGGCCTAGCAGCGTGCGAACAAGTGGACCGGCGTTCTTCCCACTAAGAACATAGCCAGGTCCGGACTGCGCGCTTGGGGCCGACGATTCGTGACGAGACCCCCCACCAGTGATCAGAGCTAAGTGCATGAAATAACCACACACAGTTATTTTATATATCGTTATCTTTCCCTGTATCCTTGTTTGGGTCTGTTGTGGGAGCGCTCCATATAGGAAATTTAGTTTCGCGGCGTTATATTTTGTACCGGCATTTCTTTGAACTAGGGCATTGCCCGTACGTGGGTGCCCGTTCCGTGGCCAAAATAGATAGATAAACCTGTTATTTTTGTCCATTTTAAATCCGTTTTCGTTTGAATTCTTTTTTGCAGGTTTGAGGACTGCCGGTGGGATCTGTGCAGGTAAGTGATCTTTAGCATCCTCACCCTCCTCCTCCTCCTCCTCCTCCTCACCCGCCCCTTCCCCCCCCCCCCCCCCCCCCCCACATGTATAAACTCCGCCACATTTTTAACCGAGTGCCTCGGAGTAAAGCTCATTTGGCTATCAGTGCTACCCTAAGGTGATCGCCAAGGGTAGTCACATGACAACTGGTGTCAGGAGTGTGGGATTCGAACCCAGCGAACATTTTGTGTTCGAGGGTTGCAAGTTCGACACCGGCTGAGGGCAAATTGCCCTCAGCTTTCGAAATCGAAATTTTTAAATGATTGTCTTTCTCTCGTCGAGGGGGAGGTAATTGTAGTACCGAGGTCCACAATTTGTAGTTAATTGGGGTGTACGAAGCGTAACATCGCGTTTTCCAGAATATTTAAATTGATTTTTTTCCCCTGAGGTAAAAATACGCCTGGGGAACTACTGTACTTTCTCACCACGGATTGTGGAAGCGAGTGAGATGGCCATGCAGGTTTGGGATGCTGAAGACTATGGAAGTGAGCCGGGGATACAGGGGTATGAGAATAGAGATGGAACTTCCCCCGTCCCGAGCATTAGTCCACTCCCCTCCCCCATTGGGGAGCGGGGATCAATGGGAACGGCAGCGATGGCCGACCAGGTCTCGCTAAAAAATGATAATGAATGAAATGAGAGTAATGGATGATCAAATGAAGGGAATGGGTGAGCAATTGGGGGGGGTCAAATTAATGGATTGAAGGGAGATATTAATTTTAAAAAAATGGGGAACAGTTGAGAGAAATGAATGTTAAATTGCGAGCCTGTAATGCATGAATGGATGCCCGAAATAAAGAGATAAAATCCCAAACGAAAGAAATCAAAACCAATAGAGAATAAACTTATGAAATGAAGGAGGAAATAAAGAATGAATTGGAGGGACAAATCAATGGGATGGAAGAACAAAATAATGATACCGGTGGGGCACAGGAGAAGCCATGGGCGGCAGAATTTGATTCAAAATGGGGGGCATTAACATTGGGAATGGAAGAGTGTGCAACCAAAGCTGATACACTTCGGGCACAGGAAGGGGAAAGTTAAATACTGGGTGTCATCTATCTATAATTCCAGTAATCTCTGTGTGTCTGTGTGTCTGTGTGTCTGTGTGTTTGTCTGTGACCGCTGTTTCTCGACAACCACGGGTCCGATATACTTGAAACTTGCCAGGTATATTGCTGGGGACCCGAGGATGTGCCTTTTCAAGGTTTTAAATTAATCGGAGAAGTACTTACCGAGCTATGTCCAAAAAACGCTTCAACCAATCAGAGAGCAGCGAGCTATCACGTGTGCCGAACGTGGCGATCAGACTCTGCCTCGGACGGCACATTTGACAGCGTATTCATTTATTTCACGTTGGAAAACTATGTTGCCGTTAAACTATGTTTTAAAACGAATTCAAACTGCGATTAAATTAAAACGATTCATCGTAACTGCGATTTGCGAACTTCCGGACAGTGAAGACTTCACTTCCGGCAGCCAATCACAGAACGCTTTGTTGCGTAGGCGTGGCCGATGTGAGACGAGCGGAGCTGAGCGCGTTACGAGCTGACCGCCATTACGGTACGTAATTCGATTTCTTATGCGCATTATTTCTCCCAATTCAGTCAGAGCGAAGGGCGGAAGCGAAGAGCGTTGTTTTTTTTGTTTACGGGCGTACGGGCGGGGTAGAGCGTACGGGTAGCGTTTTTTTTTTTTTGGCAAGGAACGGGCACCCACGTACGGGCAATGCCCTAGTTATGTAAATAGGGGAAAGTCAAATTTAAAAGGGGAATGTTTGTTAACTGGGGAAGACCTAGAAGGCTATTGGGCTGGTGTGTATGTCACAATTCAACAACAGAGGGAGGAATTTGGAACTGTGCAGCACCAGAGTGGTTGTGCGGAGAAACAGGGCGTAACAATATTGGAGGTCCGTGCAACGGAACCGGACTGGGCGTGTATGGATGAAGACCTGTTGGGGCCGCAATTGGTTGGGGTTGATAAGACTAATGATTTGACCCAGCGGCTGGACACCTGTGACAGTTCCATCGAGGAAGCGGTTGCTCAGGTCCAACAGAGTCTGGGAGTTGAGGTGAGTCGGTCCATTGATGAGATTAAGGTGACTGAGGGGACCCCCACCACGAACTACAATTGAGTACAAGAGGCTCTGAAATTGGATACCCAGCAGGGCGGGTGTTTTGGCTCCGAGCTGGATTTGGACATGGAAGAGTCGGGAGATAGAGCCTCAGAAAAACTGGTCCCCATAATTAATTTGGAACAGCTGCAGGGAGGGGCAGAACAACCCAAGGAAGGGGTTGTCACCTGCAGCTGCGGTTATTGGGCACACGGGGCCAACATCTTTAAAAATAAATTAAAAATTAAATTTAAATGGGAAATTGATGTGGAACAGCCTTGGAGGTAATTGGTCCCCGGGAAGCGAAATTCGGACCAGGAGAGGTCATTCGGGTCGGCCTCGAGGAAAAGTTGCCCCTTTGGAAATTTGGTTATGCCAGCCAGCTGGGGGGCTGTGCTGTCAGGATTTGGATGTGGGGTCTGACCATAGGTGTCATGGTACGACCTGGGCCCCACAGGGGGTCTGGTGGAGTGTGGCGTCCCTTGTCCATCGGGGCATCGACCAATTGTTTGTCTTGGGCCGACAGGGTCGCCGGACCCTGGTGGGGGTTAACACCTCCGGGGATCCGAGGTGGTTTCTCTCTGGTGCCTAGGATGGTGTATTATGAGGACCACTAGCAGGAGGTGTTGTAGGTCATGCTTTGGTGGCGGTGGCACGGACGGCCAACATGGGCCTGATGTGGTGACCATCAGGTCTCTTCCTATATAAACGTGCGGCTCTGAAGTAACATGGCAGCGTGTGCAAAGCAACTGAGAAACAGGTGTAGCGGCCGCTTCCGTGTTACAGATTCGGCGCGCACTCTTCACACAAACGTGCGTCTGAGAAAGACGTTTAGCGGCAGCTTCCGTTTTGCATAATTCAATCTTTTTTCAAAATGGGCGCCATGTACTGTTTAGATTTTGATGATTTACATGTGATATGATTCAACGGATGTTTATATGAATCGTTTAAAATAAAATAAAAAGCCTTCAATTTCTGATATTTTGCCTTTTCATTTGGGCTTCCCAATTGAAGCCCCACCCATAGGGCGGGTACCGTTGCTGGTCTCCATAATTTGGATTTCAGAAGGTGGAACCTCCCAGGACTCGGAGTATCCTTCCCCGCTTTGGTGAAGGATCGCGATTCGTGGGCTAAATTGTGAGGTTGTGTTGTTCTCAAAGTTTTGTTCCAAGGGCTTTTACAGGATCATCACTGAACTGTAGTTTGCTTCAACTGTAGTTTGTTTGTGGTATTATTCCCAAGGATGGTTTGTAGGATTTTTGAGAGGTTCTTATTTATCATTCCTATTGCTGCAATTATCACGGGTACAATTTTGTCACTCTTCAGCTTCCAGGATATTTTCACTTAATTATTGAGGTCTTTCCTCATTATTTAGATCAAAATCACTGAGAACTGAAACCTCAATTAGCAATGCCTTATTTTCATTTTTGTATCTGAGTAATATGGCCAGTCGCAGTGCTTTGTATTCTTTGTTCACCCTTAATGGGATCATCAGGTCGTACGTGAGCATTATGTTCTTGTTTTCAATGTTTGCTTTTGGTTCGTGCTTCCATGAGTTTTGTGCAACTGAGATATTTAAATTTCTGCAGACGTACCAGTGGATTACTCTGCATACCTTGTTGTGTTTTTAAGTGTATAGCTGTTCTGACATGAGTTTTTTACATCCTGTTAGGAGGCGATTCGTGTTTTCTGTTTCTACCTTGCAGAACCTACACTTGTCCGATTGACTCAGTTCTGCCATCTTCCTAAGGCCAATCGTGTAGTGTCCTTGATCTTTGGCATTAATAATGATTCGTCCTCCATCCCAGTTGAGCTGACCTCTTCTTAGCTATTCCAGTGATCCTTCTTTGTCTATCCCCAATCTGTCCAACTCTTATATTTCCCTGCTCCTTTGTCTTTCTCTCAGTTGTCACTGTATCTGTTGTCTCTATATCTGTTGGTACTTCATCTTGTGTTTTTCTTTTGTCTTTTTCACAATCATTGGGACTGTATCTGTTGCTGCTTTGGTTTGGGGCATGACATCTTCTATTCACACCTTTTTTTGGAATTTTTTGCAAGGTTAGTGAGAGATAGCTTTTCTGGCTTGTTGTTTTCATGTTTGTACAATAATTTTATTCCGTAGTCTGTTGAGCTTTTCACTTACTCTGCTACACAAACTTACTCTGCCATGGTACACGGAATCTTGTGGTGAGGCTGTTGCCCTGAAACAACTTGCTTTCGTCTCCTGGAAAGCAAATCCAACGGAAGGAAATCTCATTTCCTTTCACAAAGCCCGAAACAAGTGTGTGTCCACCCTCAGGAGAGCCAGGAAACAATATCTCACCATTCTCAAGACTGAACTCTCTTATCTGTCTCCCTCTTCCAAATCCTGGTGGCGTCTGGTCAAATCTGTTTCTGGTGTTTGTTCCCCCTCCATCCCCTCCCTCACCTCAAACGGCTTAACGGCTGACTCCGCACGTGAAAAAGCTGAATGCCTCAACTCTGTGTTTGCCTCTAAATCTTGTGTCCCAAACCCATCCCTCTCTGTACCCACCGTACCCAGTCGTACCCAGCTGCTCCTGGACTCTGTGTCCTTTCCTCCTGACAAGGTGGAAAAGTTTCTGTCAACCCTCGACTCTGATTCTGCAACTGGTCCTGACGGCATCAGCCCACGGGTCCTAAAATCATGTTCTTCTGCTCTTTCACTCCCTCTTTCTGTTCTCTTCACCCTCTCTTTTGCTCAAGGTCATCTGCCATCTGCTTGGAAATCAGCCAACATCACCGCTTTGCACAAAAAAGGTGCAAAAACAGATCCCAGCAACTACAGACCAATCAGCCTTCTCCCAATTATCAGCAAAGTCATGGAATCCATCATTGCTTCAGATATTAAATCTTTCCTCTTCTCCAATGGCTTGATCTCTGATCATCAATTTGGTTTCAGACCTGGTCACTCTACTCTGGACATGCTGCTTCTGCTTTCTCAACAATGGATGGAGGTCCTCAACGCCAAACAGGAAATTAGAGCTGTCTCCCTTGACATTTCACGTGCCTTCGATACGGTCTGGCACCCTGCTCTGCTCACCAAACTCTCCTCCTTTGGTATCCATGGAAATCTCCACGCATGGCTGGCGGACTTCCTCTCTGGTCGTAGTCAACGTGTGGCCCTGAATGGGTTTCTCTCATCTCCTCTTCCTGTTCAGGCTGGAGTTCCCCAAGGTAGTGTTCTGGGCCCTGTGCTTTTTCTGGTCTTCATCAATGATCTCTCTGACTCTCTTGAAAATCCTCTCTATCTCTTTGCTGACGACTCTACTCTCTGTCGCTCCATTCCTCATCCCTCAGATCGGCAGTCTGCAGCCTCCTCACTCTCTGCAGACCTGGACAAAATCACAGACTGGTCAAACAAGTGGAACATGTCTTTCAATCCTGACAAATCTCACACTCTTACAATGTCTCTCCGAAAGGACTGACTGGACAACCCTCCCATCTACTTTCTCAACAATTCTCTCCAAGAAGTTCTGTCGCTCAAGCTTTTGGGTCTCACTATCTGCCATGATCTTTCTTGGGAAAACCACATTTCCAAGCTGGCCTCCAAAGCCAGTCGCCGACTGGGCATCCTCCGTCATGCGAAGTCCTTCCTTGGCACACCTGAGCTCCTCACCACATACAAGGCTTTCATCCGCAGCTCAATGGAATACTGTTCTCCCCTCTGGGCTGGTGCTCCTGCCTCACACCTTGCTCGGCTTCACGCTGTTGAGGCCAAAGCTTTCAGAATCATTGGAATCTCCTGCGATGTAGTCAACACCGAGGGCCTTTCACTCACTCACCGCAGGCAGGTTGGTGGTCTTTCTGTCTTCTACCGACTCCTCTCCGGCCTTGCTCCCCCAGCTCTCTCTGTGCTCTGTCCCCCCAATATTCCTTCAGGTCGCACAAGATCTGCCTGCAACCCTCTTATGGTTAAACTGCCAAAGTCTAGGCTCTCTGCTCACCTTCACTCTTTCATTCCCCTTTTCTCCCGCCTCTGGAACAAACTCCCCCACTCCCTTCAATCCCACTCCTCCCTCCAGGTCTTTAAAACAGCTGTTCACCACCATCTCTTATCTTCCCCCATCGAAAACCTTGATCTTTTCTACCCCCGGTAATTCACCCCAGAGTCCTTGCAGTGTTCATATGTTTTATTCCTCTCCCACCTCCCCCCAAGTCCTCCCGATGTCCCTGCTCTCAAATGTTGTGTTTGTGTCCTTCCCCCTCTTCCCCTCTCTTTTGTGTCCTTGCCCCTCTCTCCCCATCTTGTCTGCCGCTCCCCTTGTTTTTTGTGTTTTGTGTGTCGGTTTGTCTTTTTGTGTGATTAATGTTAGCTCTTTCACGAGCCTCGATCTTGTATACAAAAAAAAAAAAAAATCCTACAGTCGTCACTCTGCACACTTCATTGGGTTCCATTAGGCCGCCCCCTCCTTCTTTCTTCGGCAGATACATTCTTGGAATGCACTGCTTTTTGTAAAACATTTAGTGGATAGTGAGGAGTTTCCTTGTTTTTATATCTAGTTTTTTTGACATCTGCTTATGGCCAATTTATTACTCCACAGCTGCACTGGAACACTGGCACTGCTAGTTGGTTTATGGCTTTGATTTTGTTCTTTGGGTGAGATATGTTTTCAGGATCAGCCTCGTTCTACGCAGGTATTCTTTGGTAATTGTTTTGAACATTTTTTTTTTGACAAATTTGGTTGCCCTCTTCTACTCCCAGGTATTTGTAAGATGCTTTGTTGTCTAGCTCCTGTATTGTCGTATCTAGGTCGATTTTAATAGTCAGTTTTTGTTGGTCCACCTTGCATGAATGTGCGCTTGGCACACTTATCTTGGCCAATTTCCATTTGTATGTCGTCAGAATACTGTTTCATCACTAATTCAGTTGTTTTGCCAAATTTTCCTCGTTTGGTGCAAAGAGTTTTAAATCAATCCATGTAGTACAGTAGATGCGTCACCTTTCTTGTTTCTTTTGATGTTAGGGTGTATCCGTGGCCTTGCTCATTAATGAGGTTACTTGGTGGATCTAGAGTTTGGCAAAACAAGAGGGGGGAAAGGCTGTCTCCTTGGATTTCACTCCTTGTATTTCAATCTTTCCTTTTAAGTGTTGCAGGATTAGTGTGGTAATCCACAGACCCATGGCTTTCTCCATCAGCTTGATTATTTGGTGATTTACCTTGTACATTTGCATGCATTTTATCATCTATGAATGCGGGGCGCTGTCAAAATCTTTTTTATAGTTGACCCAGGCTGTGGACAATTTGGTTCTTCTCGTATTGCCATTTTCAAGTATTGCCTTGGTTCGGTTATGGTTGAGCATCTTGAAATTGCTACTCACTCTTTTATTTAAATGCTTTAAATTGTGATTTAAAGACTATTTGAATTGCGGTAGCAACAGGCAGGTTAAAAGTGAGTTCCCAGCGACCAGAACCATATCAGTGTAAACACACGCACACAGGGCATGCACAGAAGGCCTCATTTAGCATTCATACCTCATTTCTAGTCGTGTATTCTTGCAAATCCAAACAATTCTCTCCAGGAATTTTGCATCCAACCACCCATTGTGACATCGCCCTGGAAACGTCACAAGAACGACAGAAAAAGTGACATGAGGATATCAGGCTGGATTTGTGGTGGACAGACCAGATCTTTTCCTCAATTTTAATCTTCTCGACTGAGCCCTCTCTGATGAGTGATGCACACATAATAAATAGACAGCCCAATATCAGGAAAATTTCATCGCCCTCAGGTCACTTTAATATTGGCTATCTCATTCGAGTCCCCCCAAAAATGGTTTTCCTTTTTTCATTTGCCAAGCAATGGAGTCTCGCTAAATGAACAATGCTACAAAAAGATCTCTCCATATGCACCGGATCTCCCATCACAGGGTGTAGGATGTGCTGTGGAGGTGGCTGTCAGGCAGACAGCAGGGAGCCGAGAAACTGACAGATCACCAACTACATAGCTTCCTATAGGGAGCAGCTTTTATTCCCCCTCTTATTCCTCACCTCCCTCCCCTCAACCCTCCTCTTCCCTTCAAATTCTCACTCCCATCAGCACCAGGCCGCTCGCAATGCCTGCACTCACAAAAAGCCCTGAAGATCGGCGTGGCCATTTTCAAAGCACAGGGTAGTCAGGGTCAAATCTTCATGGACAGAAATCTTCACACAACACAGGACCACCCGATGGAAGAACCTGGTGACACCTTCGGCCCTTCGACAATCGCGTGCACTTGCCATGAAGATCTCAAGGTCGTCTGATCCTCATCAGTCCAGTTCGACTTTAGCTAAAGACTTCAATCGTTATGCCTGAAGGTAAGGGCAAAGTACATGTCCAAAGGAGTGTGCACATTGCTGGCATTCCTTGAGGCTCCAGGTTTTAAACGGATTTGATTACGTCTATATTTGAAGGCACACAACCCGGTACCTTGGCAGATAAATTACGACCTTGATAGGCAATTCAACAATTACACGCATTTGTTGTGTTCTCTTTTGGAAACTTTTAAGTAGCGATTTTCAAATTACCATTTGTTTTGTTTATTTTGCTCTCGCTCGTGTGTGTGTGTGTGTGTTTATACATATATGTGTGTGTATGTATATATAATGTGTGTGTGTGTGTGTGTATGTATATATAATGTGTGTGTGTGTGTGTGTGTGTGTGTGTGTGTGTGTGTGTGTGTGAATGTATATATAATGTGTGTGTGTATGTACTGTATATATATTGTTGCGGTTTTGAGTTTGTACAGTGAGTTTAATAAAGGTTAAAATATCCCCCTCATAGTTAGTCACACAAGCAACATGTAGACTCGCGATAGTATAGTTATGTCTTAGTATTTGTGAGATTAGTCCTCTTCCATTGTTAGTTCTGCGTTGAGTAGAGTCAGGAGAATAGGTCCTACTTCTACCGACTTTCCAGCTTCCCTAGCCTCATGCCCCTTTGCGCTAACTTTGGTTCATTTTGGGCGAATTAACACGAGGCAGACTAGGAGGGTCGGGCGGAGCCGAAGGCGGAGCGGCAGAAGCGCTGACGGTAAGCACGAGCCGCCAATCAGGGCTCAGAGGTGGTGGCGGCGGCGTTGCGTCACAGGGAGTGGTAAGAAGGTTCGAGAGGGTTCCAGAAGGTTCGGGGGCGTACCTATATAACCCATCACGCAAAGCCCTCGATAGGACTAGCGCGGGGAAGCTGATGAACAAAGGACTTGCCCAGGGAGAACTCGCGCGCACTGACCAACCAAGAGGATCGTGGAAGAGGAGTTGTGAGCGTCGGAGAACTGTGAAAGATACGCGGGCGAAGCCAGACGCGCATGAACCGAAATACGCGCTTTTATAAGTGACGCTCGGTTGAGTTTGAGGCCGATCGATACACAGTGTATTAAGTCGCGCGAGTGAAAAACGGCTGTGTAATCGCCAGCCGCGCTGAGAGTCCTGCATTTGCCGTGCCACCTCATCATCTGCCTTTGTTCGGGAGACACGCCACGAGGTTCCTTCCATCACCTGCTGCCATCTTCGCGGGACGTGCTGGGACCGTGGAGAGCCGGACGGGGCCGTTCCTGGACGACCACGTCAACACGTTTGGCTGAACATCAACCCATTTGCAATTCCTTGTGTGAGTGTGATGGGCCTGAGTCCAGGGGATAAGATGAGTGCTTCTTATCTTCAGTATGTATGTATATATATATATATATATATATATATATATATATATATATATATATATATATATATATATATATATATTGTTGTGGTTTTTGGAACCCTGCACTTTGTAAATATTTGTAATAATCCCTTATAAATAAATAATCCCCTGTAAATATTCCCATTTTTGTGTAAAGGTCAAAGGTCGCACCCTAGTTAGGTCATATTGCAACACGTAGAACACCATAGTATCTTCTTTAGTTATTTCATTAGTATGTGTTTCAGGTAAGGATCTGTTCCCAATAGTTTGACTCTGCTTTGCATTAATCAAATAACCTAGGCCCCTTCTCAAATTCCCATCCTATTCATTTTGCGGCTTTACCCTCTCCAAATTGTATTACGTGCCTCTGCCAGCTGCAGCCGCCTCAGCGTTCACTGCCTTTTGGTTGTTCGCTACCAGCCGCCATAAGCCACGCGGCCGAGTTGGAGAAGAAGGGGGAGGAGCTCCAGGAATGAGGCGTGGCCCACCAACGCACCATCAAGGGGCGGACCGGTGAGCCCTCACGACCAATCAGGGCCGAGGCAAGCTCACCGATGGGCGTATCCAAAAGGCAAGCGGCTTAATACGCGAGTGGCCAATATACGCGGCCGCGTGGGACTACTTGAAGAGATGTGCCCGGGAGAACGACTTCAGCAGATGAGAGACGAGTCGTGCGACAGAGTGGTGAAGGAGTCCTTGCTTGCCGTTTTCACGAACTGTAGGGGGCGCGCAACTGGTTGAAGGTGAAGGAGTCAATCTATTACGTACGCAGCATCCCAGTCTTCCCCCCCCCCCTCCCCCCCCACCGCGATACAATTATCCGGTCGCGTTCAATGACACACGGACCTGTTTGCCGGGTTTCACATCGAACCCGGAGCGTGGACCGGAGCGCGAGGTCGGAGCCGGACCTCGATGCCTACCAGCTGCCTGGACCCTTCTCTTCCTTCCCACCACCACCACCTTTTCGTGTAAGTGCGTTTGTTCTGTCCTGGGCGTGTTAATTAAGAGTGTTTAAGGTTGCCCTGTGTCCTTTTATTTCCTCTGCTTGTACATTCTACCTTCTTTAATTTCCTCTTCGGGGTTCGTGTTCGTAATAAATAAATATTTGTTCTCCTTTCACTTTGGTTTCCTCTCGTCCGATCGCTTTCGTCCTGTCCCCAATTGAATACCTGTGGCACGATATAGGAACCGCTTAGAATCGGGTTTAGACTGCCGCTAACGGCTCGAGCTTCGGATTGCTAAAACCGCCCGGCAATATTCCATCTTGTCCGTGGCTCGGGCAGGAGTATCGCCCTGCTTCCGACCGGAAGGAGCGCGATATCTTCTAAAGGACTGGGGGGACAGCCAGCTTAAAGGACAAGGGGATCAACCCCCCCTTGGTAAGGGGAGCGCCGACCCCGGATCCGCAACAATATATATATATACATATATATTGTTGCGGATCTCCTGGTCGGCCTTTTCCCCTTACCAAGGGGGGGTTTAGTCCCCTTGTCTTTTACTAGCCGACGGGATCCAGGTCTATGACGTTCCTTCCGGACGGCGTTGAATAGGATGGCAGGCCGAATTCCTATTACCTAAGTACCAACGCCGCCCAGGAAGCAAGGAAATAAACCCCGCCCGAATCACGGTTATAGGTGGAAACGCCGAGCGATAGCGAACCGTGACCCGGGCCGTTAACAAGGACTAAACCCGATCCGAGCGGTTCTTATCGTGCCACGCTTACCCAATGGAGGAAATCACTGATACGGTCGAATTAGGAAAGAAACAAGGAATAACAGATTTATTTACAATTTGTACAGGAAGGAGAACAAGAACACACAGTGCAGCCTTATTACAGTCCTAACTTATCCCAGGACACGGGCCCGTTTCACACTCAGACACTCACACGGGGATTGCAGATGGTCAGGTTGATGGTCCTGGGATGATGGCTTCCAGGCAGTTCGCTCCGGTCCTCGACTCGCAACGCGAAGAAGATGGTCGGGTTGCAGAAGCTCCCCGTGGGTCATTGGCACGGATCGGACATTTACGGGGTTAAATGCGGGGCGAAAGGTAAGGCTGGCTGGGCGGTTACTTGCGACCACGGTCGCATACGTAATAGATGAACCGGGCTTTATATGCGCTCCCAATACAGTTCACTGGCAAAGCGCCTCTCCCACAGAAGTCCTCTCACAGAGCGCAAATCGGGCAAGTCCTCTTACAGTGCGCGTATCCTCTGCAAGTTATCTTTCAATACCAACCCGCCTCTCCCAACGAGTCCTTGCCAATCAGTTATCTTACCACAAGCCCAAACATGCGAGTCCTCGACGGTCCTCTCACAAAGCCCCTCGCTCATCAGTCCTTATACATGCGCGAATCGTGCCAGTCCTTTTTAGGGCTTTGTGTGCGCGCTTATATAGCCTTTTCGGCGAACCTTCCAGCACTTGCTAGATGCGCCCTTACCACGCCCTCTTAAGCCATGCCCACCGAGCCCTGGTTGGTCGTTGCCCTTACCGTCACCACCTTCTGACGTGCTGCTTGATGCGGCCACGCCTCTTCCTTGCGCTCTCCCTCTTTCCAGGCCTACCTCGTGGCATTTGACTGGTTTCGAGTGAACCCATGGGCAGCGAACGCTGCTGGCAGCCAAAGCGTAACAAACTGTCGCGGGTAGCCCAAAGCGTAACAAATTGAGGGATGCCAAATGGAGCGTGGGATCGATTATGCCCATGATGGAGATTGGAGGGTGGCCGCAAAATGAAAAGGTCCGAAGCTTATTATTTCTTTACACAATGCAGGTATCACTAGTGGAAATGGCCTTATCCTCACACATACTATGACATAACTAATGTTCTAAGGGGCCTACGTGTTGCTTGTGGACTAACTATGGGGGCAAACCTTTAACCTTTAATGATGTTATATTTACACTCTCAAAACCATAACACTGCACCCCTCCTTCGCCAGGCTCGTCCCCGAGCCGAACCCACACAACTGAGTACGACCAGTTCTGATGCAAGGGTCAGGACTACTCTTTAACTTAGTTTGGCACTTAGGTGTGGTTTCCCTCTACATTTACTCTAACACCCTGGGTGTGACAGTTTTAAACACTAGATATGTCCCACCTACTGCGTTGTGTACTAACTATCAGACTCACACCCACAATTAACCGAATTACGGAAAGGATTCGCAAACTAAACATAAAGCCAGTGGGGAGCACGTTATTTACAAGATTACCTAATTATTTACAGTACTACAACCCAGGACCTGTTCTTTTGTGGGAAAGAAGAGAAATTTGGAGAGGAAAACAACAATGCACTGCACTGCACTACACTGCACCAATACACCATCAAAAAAATGCACCAAAATACAAGAATGCACACAAATGCACAAAAATGCACAGTCATCAAAAAAATGCACAATCACATTTCAAAATAATCAATGATGTCTTGTGCTTGGATGCTGGGTTGCTGCATCTTGGCTGCGTCTTGCGTCTTCGTCTTCGGTGTGCCATCATCAAAACTTAGTCTTCTTTCCTGACACACCAAAGGAATAAATAAAAAGGCACAAACCGTGTCCGTTTTTATTTCGGCCAGCAGGGCCAACTGAGGTGGTCCGATTGCATGGCATCGATGCCACTTAAAACAGTGGTCCGCAGGGCACAAGGTAACGTTTGCAGCGATTGTCTGCCCCAGCAAAGGTGCCAGGCCACAGAACGTGTGGTCCATAGGTGTACTGGTGCAGGCAACAGATAGCAGAGTGCAGCGCAAAAGTGCAGCCGCACAGCTCAGCGTACCTGCACACTCCCCTCAACAAAGAAAATGGGTCCATGGGTGGGGAGGAAAGACAAAGCAGAGAGTTTAGCGGGGGCAAGGGCACAAAGGTGCACGTCATGCAAGGCAATGCAACATGAGGGGCGCGGGAGAGCGAGCGGA
The DNA here is from genome assembly GCF_964187855.1 of Myxine glutinosa. Classification (NCBI taxonomy): domain Eukaryota; kingdom Metazoa; phylum Chordata; class Myxini; order Myxiniformes; family Myxinidae; genus Myxine; species Myxine glutinosa. The sequence continues at coordinate 148,873,201 of NC_136262.1, forward strand.
GAAAGCCAAACGTCACCCCCCATGTCAACCTACACTACCTTTGCCCCTCCCCGTATTTACACTTTACAAATTCCGTCTCTACCGTCTTGTCTCCCATATCTCCCCCTAAACCAAATTCGTCATCCAATCCCTCCCAAGAAGGAAGAGATGGAATACACACAATGTCACACTTACGTCGAGATACGTCTTACATTCCAAACCATCTGAAAAATCCGCGGTGGAGTTCTGTCACCTTGGTGAGTGGATGTGGATGGTGCGAAGAGATCTCATCCTAACAATACTCAAATTGACATTAACTCATTTAAACTACCCGGGGTCTTGCCCTGCCAATTGGCATCTTTAAACTATGCGGTTCTAAAAACCAATTCCCATTGACCCTCCCTGTTGTGCTCTTCTAATTTGGGGTCTCACTCCCCCAATTTTTCCTACTGTGCCCTCGCACAATTTCGTGGCTGGGTCATGTGGCTCTACCAGCAGGTCTACCTGTAGTGAAATCGTATTAATGCTGAACCCAGGTGATGCTCGCTGCTCGCTGACACCGCTAGGGGGGGGGGGGGGGATGTGGCTATGAGAGACCCGATGCGGCCGCTGCTCTAGGGACTTCTCCTGTGACATGTTACATTGACTAGTAGACTCGTTAACGGTACGTACCGCATAGAATATTACGCTTGCTTTCATTGAACTATATTGTGGATTGACCTATGTGAAGCCAAACCTTATTTCTATTGCATCCCTGTATTTGCAGAATGATGTCAAAGGTCTTAATGGAATTAAACCAACAGATGGACTAAAGTTGTGGACTTGAATGATTTCCACAACACTTAATTCCTTTAAAACCTACGGACATGGCGGGCAACAAGATGCTGGTGGTTTCGCAATTCTGCGCCGACCCGCAAGCCCCGGATGCTGGTTTGCAACTGACTCACTGGTTGAAAACTTTGGAGAACCAGTTCGCTGACCAGGACGTCGAGCCGACAGCTGCCGCGAAGCTAGCAGCGCTCCAGTCCAAAGTCGACTACAAGGTGTACAACAGTATTGCGCGATGTGCGACGTACGACCTCACTGTTGCGGAGCTCAAGCGATTGTACATAAAGAAAAAGAGCGTGGTGTATGCTCGTCGTTTGCTGTTATCACGACGCCAGCAACCAAACGAGCCGATGGATCACTATGCCCAGGAGCTCCGGCAACTCCTGCTAGACAGCACCCAGGAGCCACAGACTCACGAGCAGGTTCAAGATGACCTTCTCCTAGACGCTTTCGTCTCCGGAGTCTCCTCTCAGGACCTCAGGCTCAAGCTCTTGGAGAAGACCGACCTGACCTTCACGGCGGCTCTAGAACAAGGAAAAATATATACCGAAGCGCGGCTGCAGTCGAACGACTATGATCGCACGCGCCTCTTGGCGGGGACCTCGCTACACGCACGGCCGGAGAGCGCTACCGCCGATGAACCGGGAGCGGACCCGCTCGCGGAACTCCAGGTTGCCCCGGCGGAGGATCCGGGGATCCTGATGGCTGCCGCTATGGCCAGACCCAAGGCCTTACGCGGAGCCACATTCTACTTCTGTGGGGGTCAACGACATCACCGGTCAGTGTGTCCAGCTCGGGACGCAATATGCCATTTGTGCTTGCAAAAGGGGCACTATACAAAAGTGTGCCGGAAAACCGCACGCGGTTCGCGGCCGCGCGCGACCTTGAATGGGCTTATTGCAGAGCCTATGGGCCGAGCACGGAACACGGCGCCTTACCCGGCTTTGATGGGCAGTGCCCCTCCTTGGGGGCCCCTGGTCGCCCAATCGACCTTGGCAAGAGACACCGAACAGCCACAACAGTCTCATCCTCAATCGGACACGGAACGTGCGTCCTTGACTAGACTCCGGGCAACGCGAGGGACTTTGGGGCCTCGCCAAACCCCGCCGGTACGTACCCGCAACGTCTCTCAAGAGCGTACAGCGTCCACTGGCGGCGACACGCGTTTGGTACAAACTACGGAGGCCCATACTCGTCAAACGGCGATTTTGAATGGCAAGACTACGGAGGCCCATACTCGTCAAACGGCGATTTTGAATGGCAAGACTACGGAGGCCCATACTCGTCAAACGGCGATTTTGAATGGCAAAACTGCGGAATGCATGGGAAGGCTCTCTGACGGCTTTAACGAATGCCCCATGAACAACGAATACTCCGGCAACGACCGCAACATTGCTGATTGCATGGGAACGCTCCCTGACAACTTATACGAAACTCCACGGGCACCCTCTGATGCCCGGAAAACTGCGGCTGGCATAGGACCCACCCGGGAGGCGTGACCGACCCACTCGGGAGGTTCAGTCCCACTCCCAGCAGGCTCGTCCGGCCTGGCTCAAGCCATTATTCCCCTCATGGTCGAGGGCCATTGTGTGCATGCCTTGGTGGATACAGGGTCTACGGATAGTTTTATCGATCAGCGACTAGTGCACAGGCATGGTTGGCAGGTCTTGGGGACTACGAGACGGATCTTCATGGCTTCCCAGGGACTTCGGCTCAGCACGAAGGGGAAATGTCGATTGAAACTCGTGATAAAGGGACGGGTTTTCCCAGATGTACACCTCATGGTCTTACCTGCTTTATGCGCTGACATTCTGTTAGGACACGATTTCCTTAAGCGGCATGGACGACTGGAAATGGAGTTTAGTGGGCCAGACACGCTTGCTGTTGGTGGGACTGACACGCTTGCTGCGTGTGCCCTAGCGAAAATGGAAATCCAGCCACTTTCGCTGTTCCCCAATTTAACGTCCGACTGTACACCTGTAGCGGTAAAATCACGGCGCTACTCTCGAGCTGACATGCAATTCATTGTGGGAGAGACAGCTCAGCTCTTGAAAGACGGCATCATAGAACCCAGCCGGTCGCCGTGGCGGGCCCAGGTCTTAGTGGTGAGAAGCGAAGCACACCGCAGACGCATGGTAATCGACTATTCCCAAACGATTAACCGTTTTACACAGCTGGATGCCTACCCCCTTCCGGGGATGGACGCGCTGGTGCGACAGGTGGCCCAATACTCGGTCTACAGCACTCTCGATCTCCGTAGTGCGTATCATCAGATCCCTATCTCTAGGGCAGATCGTATCTATACTGCTTTTGAGTCGGGGCAACGGTTGTACCAGTTTACTCGATTGCCTTTTGGGGTGACGAACGGGGTCGCCTGTTTCCAGAGGGCCATGGATGACCTCATTGCGAGGGAGAACTTGACCGATGTTTTCGTCTATCTAGACAATCTTACGGTTTGTGGGTATGACCAAGGGCACCATGATGCTAATCTGAAGCGCTTCCTCGAGGTCGCGCAGAGGTATCGCTTAACCATGAACGAGGCTAAGTGTCAATACTCCCTACGCAAGATAGATCTTCTAGGGTACACTGTGACCCATGGCTCTGTCACTCCGGATAAGGAGCGTCTGTCTGCGACCTCTGCTCGACATGGCCCCTCCCAGCGATCGGGCGTCCCTGAAGCGCGCTCTCGGGCTATTCACCCATTACTCTAAGTATGTCCAAAATTTCTCCGCGAAACTTCGCCCCCTTGTGGCCTGTGACACATTCCCTCTGCATCCGGCCGCTTTAGCGGCCTTTGAGGGCCTTAAGGCCGACATCGCCAGTGCTGCTGTGGCGACGATCGACGAGAGCGGATCTTTCGTCCTAGAAAGTGATGCCTCGGATCATGCCATAGCGGCGACCCTCTCCCAAGGAGGGCGCCCGGTGGCTTTCTTTTCACGGACTCTTACCTCCGCTGAGCGGCGACATTCGTCTGTCGAAAAGGAAGCGTACGCGATCGTCGAGTCGATTCGGCGATGGCGCCCGTACTTACTTGGGCGGTGCTTCCAAATTATCACGGACCAACAAAGTGTTGCATTCATGTACGACACCTTACACGCCCAGCGCATTAAGAATGAGAAAATCACTCGCTGGCGTATAGAGCTTGCCGACTTCTGCTACACTATCAAATACCGCCCGGGGAAGGATAACCAGGTCGCCAACGCCTTATCGAGACCGGTTACGTGCGCGGGTATCGTCACTCTGGAGGGCCTACGCGTTTTGCACGACACTGCAGGGCATCCGGGCGTGACGCGTTTCGCTCATTTTGTGCGTAGTGGTAATCTGCCGTACTCGATTGACGATATCCGCCGTATCTGTCGCGACTGCGCTATATGCGCATAAATCAAACCACGTTTCTATAACCCTCCCCTGGGGACACTGGTTAGGGCTACGAGGCCATGGGAAAGATTGGCGATAAATTTCAAGGGCCCGTTGCCGGTGTCGAGTAACTCTCGCTATCTGCTCACTATCGTCGATGAGTACTCGCGATTTCCTTTTGCTTATACGTGCGTGGATATGACGGCTGCCACGGTAATGCGATGCCTGCAGAATTTGTTCTCTATGTTTGGGTGCCCGGCCAACGTGCATACAGATCGGGGTGCGGTCTTTTTGTCTCAGGAAGTGCGAGGCTACTTGCTCCAAAATAACGTCGCTTCTAGTTATACCACGCCGTACAGACCCCAAGCGAATGGGCAGATCGAACGCTTCAACAGGATTATATGGAGGGCCGTCGTGCTCAACCTCCGGACCCTCAGCCGGGGCCTTGATAAATGGGCTTGGTCGCTACCTGCGGCGCTGAACTCGATTAGGGCTCTCCTTTGTACGGCCACCAACCAGACTCCCCACGAGAGACTTTTCCACCACCCGAGGAGCTCGGGGTGTATCCGGTCTTTACCCAGTTGGCTCGCTGAGCCCGGGCCGGCCTATCTCAAACGGGCGGTCCGCATGAGCAAGTACGACCCCTTAGTGGACAAAGTGCAGGTACTCCAGGCTAATCCCGAGCATGCACGTGTGATGACGGCAGATGGGCGTGAGTCCACTGTCTCCGTACGCCATCTTGCCCCATGCGGGGTCACCGACCCTTATAAGGAATCGGACGAGCCAATCTATGAGACTATGGAGACTTCCGTCACTGAACGTCTGCCGACCCTCCCTTCGCCACAGCCACCCTTGCCTGAAGGCTTGGCGGTACCCCCTTCGTCACCTGACTCCGGCAGCTACTCCGACGCCGGGGTCTCTGGGTTACATGATGCCGTACCCGGGGAATTTCGGACACGTGCTGGCAGGGAAATTCGCCGCCCGGACCGGTACGGTTGGGCCGACTGATAGCATAATTCCGCACCCTGTTAATGCTGACGCCTCGCTCGCTTCTAGCCGCACGGCAGTGTAATTCTAACGGTGGGGAGAATGTAGTGAAATCGTATTAATGCTGAACCCAGGTGATGCTCGCTGCTCGCTGACACCGCTAGGGGGGCGCGGCTATAAGACCCGATGCGGCCGCTGCTCTAGGGACTTCTCCTCTGACATGTTACATTGACCAGTAGACTCGTTAACGGTACGTACCGCATAGAATATTACGCTTGCTTTCATTGAACTATATTGTGGATTGACCTATGTGAAGCCAAACCTTATTTCTATTGCATCCCTGTATTTGCAGAATGATGTCAAAGGTCTTAATGGAATTAAACCAACAGATGGACTAAAGTTGTGGACTTGAATGATTTCCACAACACTACCTACCTGCGCACCTCCGCCACTGAAGTTGCCACCCGAGCTTGCCTAGCTCCGTACAACTACCCTAACTTGGGGAAGGCCCTCCTGGCTCTCTCACCCCTCTGATGCCCTCTCTGGCATTGGGCTACCCGGGTCCTTCTCTCGGATCCTTGGGCCCCGCTGAACTCTTCTCTGAACTCTAACTGGCTCCCAGAGCCTACCTGCGGCCTCACCTGGCCGACAGACTACCAGTGGCGGAGTGCCCATTTAACCATACTCACCAATTAAGCCCACACGCCCAGCCATTCCACTCACTCATGCGCCCCTCAAAGCACTTCTTTCTACTACCTGCACCACAAATGTCAATATCCAAACAATTTACTTACTCCCTCTACCTAACTTTAAACTACCCTCCCCGGGTATTCGTGAAGGGTCCATCTTCCCCCATCCACTCCTTCGCACCATGCACTCCACACCACTCATTCCACACACCTCTTACTCCCACCAAGCATTCCACACCAAATATTCTCACTTGCACCCCATGCAAGTCAAATCACTCAACACACTTACACACATCCTCAATACTCCATTCATACACCTTCTCTGGTCATCCGCGACCAATGCCTCATTTCACCAAGCTCAACAATAACCAGATTCTCACACACACAACCATTCTCGACCAATGCCTCATTTCACCAAGTTCATGCACAAACAATTTCACTCAATTCCTCATTTGCGCCTAAAGCTCATCCTCATACTCACACACACAGCATCATCTAACTAACTATTTCCCCTAATACTCGTGCTTTCCCTGTCTTCCCTTACACTAAGCACTTCGCTCGTCATTATCATCCATCTAATCTGACTACGTCCCCTCTACCGGTACAAATGTCTCGACTTAAATCTTGATCTCCTATGGTCATCTCTAAATCCCTAACAATTATCCTAGCCCACCCTGGCTAGTTCTCACTGCCAACCCCATAAACTATTGCTCATGTGCCCCAATAGATGCGTGAGGAATGGTGAAACTTCCATTCCTACATGCAGAGTACCATTTCTCAACACTATCGCTATCCGTCCACTGTACTACGAGCCTATCGGTGCGGAAATACATTTTCACAGCTCGGCTTCGCAAAGCCGAGCAATGCATGCGGGTGGTTGGTCTCCTGTTGGTTGGATCCGTCCGGCATGTTCGATTCTGGGGAGGAGGCATGCTCGGGCCGAGGTTCCATGTGCCATCTCGGCGTGGAGCCTTTCGGTCTCCGGCACGATGGCCCAACCTCCCCCGGCCGGAGCACCGCGCCCGCCAGGGGGTGAAGGTCCGACCTCGCCTTTCTCCCCTCAAACCGTGCCATTCGCCGCTACGACGCGGCACCGACCATACAGGGCGGGGCCCGGCACGAATCGTGCACGCCGATCCTTGCGAGACCGCCGCGGCAATGATCCCCGCCGGCCCCCGCAGCACACAAAGCACACCACGCCCCGAGGACTCATGTCGGCTATCTGCCGCGCTAAACGCTGCCCCGGTCCGCATCGATGCCCGAGTCGCATTCTCACACCACGTAACCCTTCCCATACTCACACATCCCATACACTCCCTTAATTCTGTTATTGCACTTTCTCGTGCACACCACCCAGGCGCACTCTCGCCGCTCACACACTCCATTATCACACACTCCTCTGTTACACACTCCGTGCCACACCTGGCCATCGCACACCCTCACGTACACTCTCCTGTTACATCCTCAGTAACAACCATGGGTGTGCACTCCTGCACATACCCAATCACGCGCTCTGGTGTGCACTCCCGCACACGCTCTATGGCCATCTCACACTCTGTGTCACATTCTTCACACATACACTCCGTTGTGCACTCACCCTCACTCTCCGGTTCACACTCTGTTTCACACTTTTCCGTTACACACTCGCGCTTCGGCGCACACCTTTTCCTCACACGCGCGCCATTCACTTTCACACAGCGCACCACGGACCTTCCACAAGCGCCCGGGTGATGTCTCGATCCCAAGCGCGCGAATTTTTTTTTGCGCCAAACACTTTCGCGCCAAACCTTTTCGCGCCATACACAACCCTACTCACCTTCGGGACCCTTTTCCACAGCAGCGCCTGCAAATTCCCATTGGGGTTAGGCAGCACAACATCACGATGCGAACACAGACTTTGCGTGCATTCCATCTTTTTCTCCCATTTAATTCCTATCTCTGCCGTCTCCTCAACCCCAATTTCAATGATAATTTCTTTTTCTTTATTAAGCTCGACGACCGCTGGCGCACAAAAAAGAAAACTTTCCAATTCGGTGGCCGTCGGCTTTTCTATACCCCGTGTCGCGATTTCTACCCCGGTCAACTCGACTGTGCCCTGCTCTACCCGGCTCTCCACGCGTTCCTCACGTCTCGCTACCCCGTCGCGTACCAATGCGACTCTCCCGCTCGACCTGCGGTCAATGTTCTCCCCCATTTTTTTTATTTGGCCACCCATTCTGTTTCCACACCCCGTTAACCCGTCCTTCATTCCTTTCATTTGATTCTCTTGGGTGGCCATCCTGTTTTCCAACCCCACTAACCCCTCTTTCATTTCTTTCATTTGGCCACCCATGTCCTTCAATTGGCCCCCCACTTCTCTCATTTCTGCCCTTGATTTGTCCCCCTCTACTTCCATTTGATTAGCCATTTGCCCACTCATTGCATCCATTTTATGATCCGTCTTTATCATATAGGCCCATATTTGTGCAACAAAATAGGTCCATATTCATTGACGCCCCGGGTTCGGCTTCCGCGGCCATGTGCGCGGCGCCACCATTTTCTTCGCCTACCACCCCTACTGCTGCACCCTCATCAATTGCATCCTCCATTTCTCCCACTTCTTCCCGGGGGTTCTGGGTTGATTCTAATACCTCTACCTCCTCATCTTCTACCCCCACCGGCATCCGACCGTCTTGACTATCCATGGCATGATTTAATTTGGTTGTTAATAAAATTTCGGCCGCTCGACGGGCTTCGGCCGTAATTTTGAGTGCGTTAAGCGCACTTCGGGTCAAATCCCACTCCCCGATACCAATTGTTGCGGATCTCCTGGTCGGCCTTTTCCCCTTACCAAGGGGGGGTTTAGTCCCCTTGTCCTTTACTAGCCGACGGGATCCGGGGCGATGACGTTCCTTCCGGACGGCGTTGAATAGGGTGGTAGGCCGAATTCCTATTACCTAAGTACCAACACCGCACAGGAAGCAAGGAAATAAACCCCTCCCGAATCACGGTTATAGGTGGAAACACCGAGCGATAGCGAACCGTGACCCGGGCCGTTAACAAGGACTAAACCCGATCCGAGCGGTTCTTATCGTGCCACGCTTACCCAATGGAGGAAATCACTGATAAGGTCGAATTAGGAAAGAAACAAGGAATAACAGATTTATTTACAATTTGTACAGGAAGGAGAAGAAGAACACACAGTGCAGCCTTATTACAGTCTTAACTTAGCCCAGGACACGGGCCCATTTCACACTCAGACACTCACACGGGGATTGCAGATGGTCAGGTTGATGGTCCAGGGATGATGGCTTCCAGGCAGTTCGCTCTGGTCCTCAACTCGCACCGCGAAGAAGATGGTCAGGTTGCAGAAGCTCCCCGTGGGTCGTTGGCGCGGATCGGACAATTACGGGGTTAAATGCGGGGCGAAAGGTAAGGCTGGCTGGGCGGTTACTTGCGACCACGGTCGTGTACGTAATAGATGAACCGGGCTTTATATGCGCTCCCAATACAGTTCACTGGCAAAGCGCCTCTCCCACAGAAGTCCTCTCACAGAGCGCAAATCGGGCAAGTCCTCTTACAGTGCGCGTATCCTCTGCAAGTTCTCTTTCAATACCAACGCGCCTCTCCCAACGAGTCCTCACCAATCAGTTCTCTTACCACAAGCCCAAACATGCGAGTCCTCGACAGTCCTCTCACAAAACCCCTCACTCATCAGTCCTTATACATGCGCGAATCGTGCCAGTCCTTTTTAAGGGCTTTGTGCACACGCTTATATAGCCTTTTCAGCGAACCTTCCAGCACTTGCTAGATGCACCCTTACCACGCCCTCTTAAGCCATGCCCACCGAGCCCTGGTTGGTCGTTGCCCTTACAGGTCACCGCCTTCTGACGTGCTGCTTGATGTGGCCACACCTCCTCCCTCTTTCCAGGCCTACCTCGTGACATTTGACTGGTTTCGAGCGAACCCAAGGGCAGCGAACGCTGCTGGCAGCCAAAGCGTAACAAACTGCCGCAGGTAGCCCAAAGCGTAACAAATTGAGGGATGCCAAATGGAGCGCGGGATCGATTATGCCCATGATGGAGATTGGAGGGTGGCCACAAAATGAAAAGGACCGAAGCTTATTATTTATTCACACAACGCAGGTATCACTAGTGGAAATGGCCTTATCCTCACACATACTATGACATAACTAATGTTCTAAGGGTCCTACGTGTTGCTTGTGGACTAACTATGGGGGCAAACCTTTAACCTTTAATGATGTTATATTTACACTCTCAAAACCGTAACAATATATATATATATATATATATACGTGTGTGTGTGTATGTATACATATGTGTGTGTGTGTATGTATACATATGTATGTGTGTGTTTGTATGTATACGTGTGTGTGTGTGTGTATATATATGTATACATATGTGTGTGTGTGTGTATACATATGTGTGTGTGTGTGTGTATACATATGGGTGTGTGTGTGTGTGTGTATACGTGTGTGTATGTGTATGTATACATGTGTGTGTATGTATACATGTGTGTGTGTATACATATATGTGTGTGTGTGTGTGTGTGTGTGTGTTTGTATGTACACATATATATGTGTGTGTGTGTGTGTGTGTGTGTGTGTGTTTGTATGTACACATATATGTGTGTGTGTGTGTGTGTGTATATATACGTGTGTGTGTATGTATACATATGTGTGTGTGTGTATGTATACATATGTATGTGTGTGTGTGTGTGTGTGTGTGTGTTTGTATGTATACGTTTGTGTGTGTGTGTGTGTGTATATGTATACATATGTGTGTGGGTGTGTATACATATATGTGTGTGTGTGTGTGTGTATACATATGGGTGTGTGTGTGTGTGTATGTATACGTGTGTGTGTATGTGTATGTATACATGTGTGTGTATGTATACATGTGTGTGTATACATATATGTGTGTGTGTGTGTGTGTGTGTGTTTGTATGTACACATATATATGTGTGTGTGTGTGTGTGTGTATGTAGACATACGTGTGTGTGTGTGTGTGTGTTTGTATGTACACATATATGTGTGTGTGTGTGTGTGTGTGTGTGTGTGTGTGTGTGTGTGTGTGTGTGTGTGTGTATACATACGTGTGTGTGTGTGTGCTAGTTTTTGTGCAGCATTTGCACAGTTTTTTTTTTTAAATAACCCTCCACCCAAAAATATATAAATATTCAAATATCCCCCACCCTCTAAAATAATAACGCTTTACAAATTGTTTGCGCCTTTTTCGAGTGTTTGAAGGAGACGTTTTCACTGGGCTCAGCTGTTTCTGATTTTAATTGCTGGATTACAGTGAATGACTTGTACTTGGCGTAAAACCGCCGGTTATGTAAGCGAACACCTGCTGCACAACAGTTTGCAACCTGGGGGTGTAATTAGGCCACAGCCATTCACAATGATCCTTCCCTCGCCCACGCTGCCATTCCACTAATGGTGATGTCTGTGCATGCATCACACTAACATCGGCGTTATCAAATACGGGATAATACCACTAACCCCAATTACAAGTACGCTGCATCCTACATGACGTCCGCAGGTATTGTACATTGACGTCACCATGTGCTTACATCTCAACCACACTACAGGCTTTAACCTAGTTCCACGTATGGTACCTGACGTCGCTACCTGTTTTACTCTGAAGCACGTGAGGTGTGGCATTACCACATGATGTAACCTCAGTACATACGGTGCATTACATTATGTGCTCTAATATCAACCAAAGGTAGGGTGCGTGATATCACGAGTTTAAGGTAAGGAAGGATCGTTCACTCAGGGTAGCTAATTCATGGAATGGTCTCCACGGACGAATATTCGTCGTAAGTGGTAGAAGGGCTCAAACTGCAAAGACATATAGGTACCTCGAAGCATTGAAGATACTAGTGGGGTTTGTATATAAAAAAAATGATGGTCTAAACAAAATGATGATTTAAAAAAATGAAAAAACACTTTAAAAAACTAGAACAGCACTCGGTAGAACGCACACCTCCACCAGGCTGAACAGTTTATGTTTTGTATCCCACTTAAAGGCCGGATCTGGATTCGGACCGAAACCAAAATCTAATCTATTTGTCCTTGTCACACACACACCCCCATCCACCAAGTTTCGTCCATATCAGTCCATAACTTTTTGAGATATCGTGCTCTATGTCGTTTTTTGGCCCTGTCTCTCAATGGTGAAGATTCACTGAAAATTTTCTTCGAGCCGGATCCGAATCCGAATCTTCACCAAAATCGAATCATTTCGTCCTTGTCACATACATAATCACTCCACCAAGTTTCGTCCAAATCCGTCCACAACTTTTTGATATGTTGTTCACAGATAGACAGACAAACAGACAGACAGGAGTGAAAACATAACCTCCATCCACCTCTGGTGGCAGAGGTAAAAAAAAAATATATATATATATATATATATATAATTATATATATGTACATGATGATCAAAAATGATGAAAAAAACTAACTTTAACTAAAGTTAAACTTTAGTTAAAGTTTCAAAAAAATTATGGCTAAAATGATGGATAAAAAAAATGAGCCTGATGGTCCATCCTGAGTCGAACTTCCACATGCCTTAACCTCAACCACACATGCGGTATGACATCATCATCATGTGATATAGCTTACAAGTCGCAAAGTAAGGTATAGTAGGATGTGATCTCATCGCAACTCCAGACATATGTGCCTGCAGATAAACCGCATCTGCCATATTTAGTCATGTTGTCTTCCAGTCTTCATCATATAATACCCGGGAGGGGGGTTCTTGGGTGACCACCCCTCTGTAAAATCCGAGGCCGAGGTCCCGCGCTGCTTGCGACCAACGGTACGTCTATACGCACGTACGGAAAACACTGTCTCTCCCTGCGGTTCGGAGGGCAGGTTTTCCGTTGGTCGTTCGTTACGGCCGACGTGCCCATGGCACTGCTCGGCGCGGACTTCTTATGTGCTAATGGATTACTGGTCGATGTAAAGCGCAGAAGGCTTGTCCAGGCTGAGACGTTCAGCTCGCTCGCGTGTGCGCTGCCCGGCTCATTGAGCAGCTCACAGAGCGGCTCATCGAGCGGCTCGCCGAGCGGCTTGCTGAGCGGTTCCATTCCAGCCAGGTTCATCTGTACGCTTCCGGCAGTGGACGAATTCGCCCGCCTCCTCGCGGGATTTCCGGCCCTCACACGGCCGACCTTCTCGGCGGGGACCGTCAAGCACGGGGTGGAACACCACATCCCCACCATCGGGCCACCGGTCTACGCCCGGGCACGCCGCCTCGAGCCGACGAAGCTCGCCGTAGCTAAAGCGGAGTTCGCTACGCTGGAGCGGCTCGGCATTGTGCAGCGCTCCGAGAGCACGTGGGCGTCCCCGCTCCACATCGTGCCCAAGCCCGGCGGGGGATGGCGACCGTGCGGGGACTACCGGCGCCTCAACGACGCCACCACCCCCGACCGCTACCCTGTCCCCCACATTCAGGACTTTCCCGCCCGCTTGGCGAATATGTCCTTCTTTTCAAAGGTGGACCTCGTACGCGGCTACCATCAGGTCCCTGTCAGGCCGGAGGACATCCCGAAGACGGCTGTCATCACGCCATTCAGGCTTTTCGAATTTCTTTGGATGCCCTTCGGTTTGAAAAATGCGGCTCAGGTGTTCCAGCGCCTCATGGACAGCGTCTTGCGCGGCTTGGATTTTTTGTACGTATACCTGGACGACATCCTCGTCGCCAGCGCGTCCCACGAAGAGCACCTTCACCATCTCCGCACGCTCTTCGAACGTCTGGGCCAGCACGGCCTGATCGTGAACCCCACCAAGTGCCGGTTTCGGTGTCGCTGAAATCGACTTTTTGGGGCACCGCGTCACCAGGCATGGGGCCGTCCCCCTGCCGGCCAAGGTGGAGGCGGTGAAGTGGTTTCCGCGCCCCCGCACGATCAAGGGGCTCCAGGAGTTCCTGGGCATGGTAAATTTTTACCATCGGTTCCTGCCCCGCATCGCCCAGCTCCTGCGCCCCTTACACGAGGCCCTTCGAGGGAAGCCGGGCAAAGGTGACGTTACCTGGACCGAGCAGATGGACGCGGCGTTCTCAGGCGCAAAGCTCGCCTTGGCCAACGCCACCATGCTCGCGCAACCGGCGCTCGATGCACCGATCGCCCTCACCTCCGACGCCTCGGACTACGCGGTGGGCGTGGTGTACGAGCAATGGGTGCATGGAGCTTGGCAACCGCTGGCGTTCTTCAGCCGGCAGCTTCGCCCGCCCAAACGCCGTTACAGCACCTTCGACCGCGAGTTGCTCGGGCTTCACCTGGCGGTCAGGCGCTTCCGCCATCTGCTCGAGGGCCGTGCGTTCACGGCCTTCGTCGACCACAAGCCGCTGGTTTTCGCGATGGGCAAGGTCGCCGAGCCGTGGTCGGCCCGGCAACAGCGTCACCTCGCGGCCGTGTCCGAGTACACGACGGACATCCGGCACGTCGCGGGAAAGGACAACCATGTGGCCGATTGCCTTTCCCGGGCCGTCGCCCACGCAGTCCACCTTGGCATCGACTATGCCCGGATGGCAGCGGACCAGGCCGCCGACCCCGGGGTCCAGGCCCTGTGGACCGCCGTCATGGGCCTCCGCGTCACCGAGGTGCCCTTCGACGGCGCGGGCACGGCCCTCGTTTGCGACGTCTCCCTCGGGCGGCCTCGCCCCATCGTGCCCGCAGGCTGGCAGCGCCAGATTTTTAACGTCATCCACGGCCTGTCGCACCCGGGCACGAGGGCCTCCCAGCGGTTGGTCGCCGACAAGTTTGTCTGGCATGGCCTCCGGAAGGCCGTCCGCGGCTGGACCAGGACGTGCCTCACGTGCCAGCGCGCAAAGGTGCACCGACACACCCAGGCCCCCTTGGCCCCGTTTACGGTGCCGGAACGTCGGTTCGACCACGTTCACGTGGACCTGGTGGGACCTCTGCCCCCCTCGCGGGGTTTCACCCATGTCCTCACCATGGTGGACCGCACCACCCGGTGGCCGGAGGCCGTGCCTTTGGCGGCGACGACGGCGGCAGACGTCGCGCAGGCGTTCATCGCCACCTGGGTCGCCCGGTTCGGCGCCCCCTCGGACATCTCGTCTGACCGCGGCCCCCAGTTCACCTCGGAGCTCTGGGCCGCAGTCGCGCGGGGGCTCGGGGTCCAGCTGTACCAAACCACGGCCTACCACCCCCAGGCCAACGGCCTGTGCAAGCGATTCCACCGCTCGTTGAAGGCCGCGCTCCGGGCCACCCTCTGTGACGGCGGCTGGGTCGACAGGCTCCCCTGGGTCCTGCTGGGCCTCCGGACGGCGCCAAAGGAGGACCTGCGTGCATCCGCGGCGGAGTTGGTCTTTGGACAACCGCTGCGGGTGCCAGGCGAGTTCCTCCCCGACCCCACGGCACCTTGGTCCGCGGCGCAAGAGCGTTCTGCGCTGCAGGAGACTGCCCGGAGGTTCGCCCCGGTGCCGACGGCGCACCACGGGCACCCTCCTACACACGTCGCCCCAGAGCTTCGCACCGCGGAGTACGTCTTCGTCCGGCACGACGCCCACCGGACACCACTGCGGCCCCCGTACGACGGGCCTTTCTGCGTGCTGGAGACCGGGGTGAAACATTTCACCTTGGACATCGGCGGCACTCCTGACCGGGTCTCCATAGACTGCCTCAAGCCGGCCCACCTCGACGTGGACCACCCACCGCCGGTGGCTCGGGCCCTGCGTCGGGGCGCGGGCGGACCCCCGGCACCGCCCAGCACCACAGGCACGCCGCCCCCCCGGTCCGGCACCCATCCCGGGTACAGCCGGGGGCATCCCACCTGGCATCCCTGCACCCCGGACGCCGCCGGTCGCCAGAGGGCGCTTCGGCCGGGTCATCCGTTTGCCCCGCAAACTGGCCCTCCAGGTGCGCGGGAATTCTGGGGGGGCGCGTGTGGCGGACACGAAACCCCACTGGCGTGGTGACATCATTCCGCGCACCAAGTGGGCGGCGGCCACGCCCGAGGGGTAGGCGTGGCCTCAGGATATACACCGGGTGCGCAGCCCGGAACGCGCCAGTGCTACAGTGACCTCTTTGAATAAAGAACATTAAACTTACCACGTTGTCCGCTTCCTCCTTGGTAGCAAGTCGCGCGCGTAGCACCGCGTGCTTCAATGGGATCTTTAACATCCACTAACATAGGTTAGCAGATGGAACACCGGCTGAACTTTCACCCGATAGATGGCGCACTTGATGATGCAACACGTACCGATGTCGAAGTACCATTGCTACAGTTTATAGATAGTTAGGAAATATAACCCAGAAAAGATGTCTATGGGGTAAGTGTGTTTCCCTGGGGTGTGTGTGTGTGTGTGTGTGTGTGTGTGTGTGTGTGTGTGTGTGTGTGTGTGTGTCTGAGTGTGTGTTTGTGTGTGTATGTGGGTGTGTGGTTCCCCCCCCCCCCCCCCCTCCCGTCCTCCCCCCTTTGATCGGCAGCTAAAGCGAAGCCTCCCAACATGCCGGTGTTAAAGCAAGCTCGCCCAGACGCACAGCCATCCATCAAAAGGCCCAGGTCATGGAAACCCGCTGGCTGTGCGTTCCTCCCAGGAGGCCGAATGACAGCGAGAGGTGAAAATTCAACGGCGAGATGTGGGCTCTTTATGGGAGCCGAAGGTGTTTGAGGTTTGAGTGGGTTCGGGGCGAGGTTTGGGTAACATAGTTATTCGTGTAACCACAAGGGTATACATAGTTATATGGGTGACTAACTATAAGGGTACGCCTATATATAGTTATATGGGTAACTCTAAAGGGTATACATAGTTATTTGGGTAGCTATAAGGGTATACATATGCAGTAGTTATATGGGTAACTATAAGGGTATACATCGTCATATGGGTAACTAACTATAGGGGTATAGATTGTTATATGGGTAACTATAAGGGTATACATCGTTATTTGGGTAACTATAAAGGGTATACATAGTTATTTGGGTAGCTATAAGGGTATACATATACAGTAGTTATATGGGTAACTATAAGGGTATACATCGTCATATGGGTAACTAACTATAGGGGTACAGATTGTTATATGGGTTACTATAAGGGTATACATCGTTATTTGGGTAACTAAGGGTATACATAGTCATATGGGTAACTATAAGGTATAGATAGTTATACGCGTAACTATAAGGGTAGATATCGTTTTACGGGTAACCATAAGGGTATACATCGTTATATGGGTAACTAACTATAAGTGTAGGCCTATATATCGTTATATGGGTAACTATAAGGGTATAGATAGTTATATGGGTAACTATAAGGGTACACAGCTATATGGGTAACTATAAGGGTACACAGAGTTAAATGGGTAACTATAAGGGTATATATAGTCATCTGGGTAACTTTAAGGTATACATAGTTATATGGGTAACTATGAGGATATACATAGTCATATGAGTAATTATAATGTTTACATAGTTATACTCGTAACTATAAGGGTATACATAGTTATACGGGTAACCATAAGGGTATACATATACAGTAGTTATAAGGGCAGGCCTATATATAATTATATGGGTGACTGTAAAGGGTATACATTGCTATTTGGGTAGCTATAAGGGTATACATATAGTTATTTGGGTAGCTATAAGTGCATACATAGTTATATGGTTAACTAACTATAAGGGTATAGATAGTTATATGGGTAACTATAAGGGTATATAGGGTAGCTATAAGGTTATATGGGTAGCTATAAGGGTGTACTATAGTTTTTGGGTAGCTTTAAGCCTATAAGGGTATACATAGTTATATGGTAACTATAAGGGTATACATAGTCATAAGGTAACTTAAAGGTATACATAGTTATATAGGTAACTATAAGGTATACGTAGTTAAATGGGTCACTATATAATGGTATTTATAGTTATATGGGTAATTATAATGGTATACATAGTTATATGGGTAACTCTCAGGGTATACATAGTTATATGGTAACTATAAGGGTACATAGGATGGTCTGGGCCCTCGAGGTACGCAAACTCACTTCCAAGCCGTCTAGACTGGGTTTGAATCCCGTCTCAGATATAAACTGTCATCCTGGTGTTTCGCAGGCAGTGACGTGTATGTTATCCCCGGATGTTAAATGAGAATCTTGTCTGCTGGCATTCGTTGGTGGACGTTAAGCCGGGCGTCCCGTATGTCGGTATTAGTTGGTGGACGTTAAAGATCCCACGGTGTCCTTCGTGAAGAGGAGGCGAGCTATCGCCGGCATTGCAGAGTACATTTGATGGTTAACTGACACAGATACGTGATTAGCAACTGCGGTGCAACTACGACCACCATTATGACTGCGCTCCTACAACTACCGCTCCTATAAGAGCCCCCACTAGAGTATTTTCACCTTGTGGGGTTTGCAGGGGGGAATGTTGTAGAAAGTCTTGTTAAAGTACAATGACGTGTACTAATGTCTCCTTCCTGTACCTGCATGTCATGTACGAAGTTCACATCCTCCAAGGGATTGATAACTGATTATCTGACATTATTCCACCGGATATTTGAGATTGAACTGAAAGGAACCGAAAAATTACTCATATTTGAGTCAATTCAGTGAAAGCAAATATTTTTGTTCACAGAAGACAAACCGTGTCAGGTCCTGAAGTCTTTGTATCGAGAATATTACAAAATGTGATCTTTGGTGCTGGAAACGTGCGGAGAGTTCATGCATGGCTCGATATGGCGCTTACACAAGGCTCGTGCGCAGGAAATGGACCGGGTGTTTGGTGCTGGGTGGGCCGCCATGACTCCCAAAATGGAAACATCTGGCTCCAGCTGACGAACGAGGGTGGTCGCGGCAATGGGAAACCCAACGAATATCAAACATGCGAGAACGATTCAAACTTTCCTTCACTAATGACACCTCCGTCCGTTTATCGTATTGAAACGAACGAAAATCAAATTGAATGTTTGTTCTGAATTTTCCCCAAACCTGGTGATTGTCACTGCCTTGCATGGCGGGACCATATTGGTCTCTATGGTTCTCAAAAGTTGCTTTTGGTTTGCCGAAGCACTCTTTGCACACTCATATAACACGTGCACCTGCGTGAGTGTAACAAGTATACTGTACATACACTCATTTAACATGTTCACACACTCATTTGACATGTTCACTGTTCAAACACTCGTGTAACACGTGCACTGTTCACACACCCATAGAACATGTTCACATACCCATATAACAAGCTCACAATCTCATGCAACATGTTCACACACTCATATAAAATGTTCACTGTTCACACACACTCGTACAACATGCTCACTTGTGTGACTGTAACAAGTGCACTGTTCACACTCATATATCACATTTACTGTTCACACACTCGTATGACATGTTCACATGCTCATATAACATATTCACTGTTCAAACACTCGTGTAACACGTGCACTGTTCACACACCCATATAAACATGTTCACATACCCATATAACATGTTAAGACACTCGTATAACATGTTCACTGTTCACACTCGTATAACGTGTTCACTGCTCACACACTCGTGTAACATGTGCACTGTTCACACACCCATATAACATGTTCACATACCCATATAACATGTTCACACACTCGTCTAACATGTTCACATACTCGTATAAAAAGTGCACTGTTCACACTCATATAACGTGTTCACTGCTCACACACTCGTGTACCATGTTCACTGTTGACACACTCGTGTACCATCTTCACTGTTCACACACTCATGTAACATGTTCACTGTTTACACACTCATTTAACATGTTCACGATTCACACACTCATACAACATGTTCACTGTTCCCACACTCGTATGACATGTTCATTGTTCACACACTCATATAACATGTTCACTGTACGCACACTCTTGTACCATGTTCACACACTCATTTGACATGTGCATTGTTCACACACTCGTATAACATGTTCAATGGTCACACACTCGTATAACATGTTCACTGGTCACACACTCGTACAACATGTTCACTGTTCACACATTCTTGTAACATTTACACTGTTCACACACATGTGTAACATGTTCACTATTCACACACCCGTGTAACATGTTCACACACTCGTATAACATGTTTACTGTTTACACACTCATTTAACATGTTCACTATTCACACACTCATATAACATGTTCACTGCTCACAAACTCAAATAACATGTTCACTGTTCACACACTCGTGTACCATGTTCACTGTTCATAGACTAATTTAACATGTTCACTGTTTACACACTCATTTAACATGTTCACTATTCACACACTCATTTAACACGTTTGCTGTTCACACAGTTGTGTAACATGTTCACTGTTCACACACTCATATAACATGTCCACACACTCGTCTAACATGGTCACACACCCGTATAACATGTTCACGGTTCACACACTCGTATAGCATGTTCACTGTTCACACAGTAGTGTAACATCTTTACTGTTCACACACTTGTATGACATGTTCACACACTCATACAACATGTTCACACACTCATACAACATGTTCACACACTCATATAACATGTTCATACACTCATTTGACACGTGCATTGTTCACATACTCGTTTAACATGTTCACTGTTCACACACTCATATAACATGTGCACTTGTGTGAGTAACAATTGCACTGTTCACACTCATATAACATGTTCATTGTTCACACACTCGTGTAACATGTTCACTCTTCACACCTCGTGTAACACTCAAGAGCAAGGCCTGACCTGAAAACAAACAAGAGCAATGAATGGAGAGTGGGAAAAGTTAGACCAAAGTCTCAAACGGAGAAATCTGCCAAAGTTTACACCCAGAGCTCACGACGTCCGGCGGCCATTGTTTGAGATGTCGGGGCGTTTGTAATGGACCCGTGAGTTGTTATCCCATCGCTGGAGTGTTCAGGGTGAACTCCAGACGAGTACAAGTCACTCTTCCGATCTCAACAAATGTCTGTGAAACTTTGTGAAACCAATTAGTTATCGGTTTCCTTTATTTCACCGAATTGCGCCAAACTCGGGACTGATGGCTTTCCAAGAGGGCTCAGATGAATGGGTTCGAGTAATGGGTACCTGTATGGGTCTTTTTTCTGTCGCATCTTCCGTTTCCCCTCCAAGCCCCAACATTTGGCCCGACCTCGGGTAGACTTCTTCGTCGCCTCTTGATCTTCCTCTTATTTTTTATAACTAGCGGTTACTCCGGGCAGGAGTACCCAACCTTGATGGGCAATGTAATGGCATATGATGGGCAATGCATACATATTGTCGTGTGCCTACCCTGTAGTGAACACAGCAGGGTGACATGGATGACAAAATGAGCTTTAACTCCAAGGCGTTCAATCCAGTGATGACGGTATTATTTACACGCGAGGGAAAGGAGAATGACGAACTTACCTGTACGACTTCCACCCGACGTCTTCACACCTGTGATGATTAACTCAAACCCGACATAGGGTTTACTGTACAAAAACGCCGGGGCAAGAAGCGTATACTCCTATCCATTAGCTAGAAGGGCATGAGGGGGGGGGGGGGGTGGTCCCCTCATGTTTATAATGAAGAACAAAAGAGAACAGAAATGGCTGATTTGTTTACCTATGACTGATTCGATTTGTTGTGAAGGTAGAAGTTGGTCCTTCGTGTGTGACTAATTCACGATCCATTTAAATCCACCTCGGTTGTTGCTGCCTCGGCAAAGAGGTTTGAATAATGAGTCTCCGGAGTGGTTAATGGCGCTAAAGGACAATTGATTAAAATCTCCGGAACTCGTTTATCATGCGTATATTTTACAGGTACGCGTTGAGGATGCATTGCGTGAATGATCACAGGTACAGGTACACGCGTTAAGCATACATAGTATGCATGTACAGATGCACGCCTTAATGATGACAGGTACACCCGTTACCATGTTCAAATCACAAAGGACATGGACACGTGACGTGTGATCTGCAAAACCCTCGTCTATGTGCACCTGGAGGTCAAAATTTACCTGCATTTTCACCAATCTTTAGTTTGATTTGAGACATTACGTAAGTTTAGCATGAGTAAACTACGTTGAACATTTAAATAAATTACCCACATAATTGCACGGTTTGATTCGCCCGTGGGAAATGCGGAAAGCGTTTAATCAACGAGGCAGGCGGTGTATATTTTAAAAGTGGGAGAGCTATTTGGTCCGCACGTCATGACAATTATTCTCCCTCTCCCTCTCCCTCTCCTTCTCCCTCTCCCTCTCCCTCTCCCTCTCCCTCTCCCTCTCCCTCTCCCTCTCCCTCTCCCTCTCCCTCTCCCCCTCCCCCTCCCCCTCCCCCTCCCTTTCCCCCTCCCACTCCCCTCCCCCCGAATCCCCACTTCCCAAAGATCCAAACATTGAGCAATTAAACGAGGAAGTCAATTTTTCACGTCTTTTACCCTTTACGATGCTTTTCCCTCATGACATTATCTCGAAGACTTTGGGGTGAGTGAAACAATGCAAATACCACATTATAGCAAAGAGCAGGGACCTACTTTGGGGTGGGAGTTGGAGGGTCACCTTCCCTCCAGGTCACATCCGTGCAAAATAAATTGATTTGAATAAAGTACTTATTCTGTGATTTCTTTTTAAACGGTTTATCTTGTTGGAATAACGTTCTTTCTCCTCCCCCGATCCTCAGTGTTAAATGACCAATCTGCATGGAACTAGTAGAGTGAACCTACCCACCCCCTTGTTGAAAATGATGGCTTTGTCTCTGCAGGGAGAGGAGTAATGGACACAGGAAGTGAGAATGTGTGGTTTCCATTGCTTCCGAATGACGTACACTGCGGCTCCACAGGCGCGTTCTACATCTATGAAAATCATACATAAAACTAGAGCAATGTGACTGCGTCGCCAATATGACTTCGCATTGAATGTCCGAAAAATAAACAAGTTTGATTTAAATCCCTTCAGCTGTTCTCGAGTATTACTTTTTTTTAACGAGCCATGACAGGTTTCACATTGATCGGTGAAGCGGTTTCGGAGAAGGGTTTTTTTTAAATATGGGCTTTCAAGCTAATATATCTATACAACCTCCAAACCTTGAGGAGATTTCATGCTTGTTTAGAGCGAATTTCAATAAACAAATAGAAGAAAGCAACGTTGAACCTTTTGCTTTAGAAACAGCTGCGAGTACAAAGAAAAACGCGACGGGTCCTTCTGTACCATGCGAAACGCGATCGTCCTTCCTGACTTCCTGGTAGTGTACGTCTTGACGTCATATTTTCCAGGTGTGCATCAAAGTGTCCGTTAGATATATTTTTTTCACATTTCATAGGTGAACTCACAGTATTCTGGCTCCCCGAGCAAAATGAGGTACATTTTACATGCAGTTTGTAAAATTACTGCTTCATTCGTTAGACTTTGCTGTGACGTGCTCTCGCACAATCTCACATGATCCGAAGGTGCATGGCGTTCCCAAAACACGTGGAGCTCTATTTATTCCTCTGTAATAACGTTACTTCTTCTTTAACCTCTTCTACCTCTTCTGTTACCCTCGCCGGTGCTCCTCTACGAGTTCCCCCTCCAAACGCCACCTTAACCGTTTCCATTTTACGTTCCATTATGTTTGTGTTCACTCTTCTTCGCCCATCATTTTCATTGATACGCTCAACTTCAACTCTTCCCGAACAGGCACCATTTCCTTGCGCGTTGCTTCGCCCATCTCACCTTTGCTTTTCCCCCATCTCACCTTTGCTTTTCCTCCATCTCACCTTTGATTTTCGCCCATCTCACCCTTCCCCGCTCATCGCGTCCATTCTAGTGCCCCTCACTTGCATTTTGCCGCTGATTCTTTCTCTCATCAACTCCATTTGTGATTTGACCAGGACCATAAAGAGCCCCATATCGAGTGAGCGGTGCTGGCTCCACTACCCTGTGGTACAAGTTCCATGGATGCAGAATTTACTTTGCTTTTGTTCTTCTCACGCTAACCTTGTGAAATCACCAGGTGAGTACCTCCACTCGTGCACTGATAACCATTTATAACACTGAATGACCAGGTGATCGATTCATTTAATTAATTAATAATTGTTCAGAACGGAATCCCCTTGTAACTCTGGGATTCCCTGTTCCTGCATTTTCATATTTTGTGTTAAACTTAATTTTCACAAGACTAGACAAGCAGGAAACGCTTCATTTTATATCCGTCAATAACTTATCCAATGAGCATCCTTCCTTCCTTCCATGGGAATGCTGCTTTATCGGAATGAACATTACCGCACACGGTGCCTCATTGGTCGTTTTAAAAATAACAGAATGCTCTTCTGTTCTATGAACCAATCGATTAGAAAGATTTAAAATGTATCGATTTACAGCCATTCAATAACTTCAATAGGTCAATACGTCAATCCAGGCATGGCACCGATCAAGCACAATAAACACTTAATATGTGCGAAATGACGTCATTATTTAATTATTTTACAATCGGAATCGGCAGCATCATCAGCAGATTTTTTTTTTTTCTCTGGTTAGGTTACCGGTTGTGGTGAAGTTTCCGAATTGGCACAGCACTAATATATATATATATATATATATATATATATATATATATATATATTGTTGCTGATTTGAGAATCCTGTAATTATTGTAAATATCACCCTCTGTAAATAATAGTAATTCTTTGTAAATACCTCCATTTGTGTAAAGGTCAAAGGTCGTCCTTTTAGTTAGTCCATCGACACACGTAGAGAACCATAGGATCCCTAAATAGTTATATCATTATTATGTGTATTCGTTTAAGGCTCTGTTTTCCACTAGTTGACATTGCATTGCACCAAATGAAATAAGATAGGTCCCTTTCAGTTCCCCAATCATCTCTTCGGAGTGCCAGTAACAATTGGGCTGTTTTCTTCACCCCAAACTCCATTACGCACGTGGTCAAGCCTTGGAGAAGAAGGGGGAGGAGCTACATTACGGGCGTGGCCCGCACCTCATCATTAAGGGTGGAGCCCCGAACGACCAACCACAAATCAGTGGGTATGGCTTGGTAGGGCGTGTCATATAACCCACGGCGCGACGCCCCCACCTCAGATGATTGAGGGAGTCAGATGATTGAGGGAGTCAGATGAGCGAGGGAGCACGAAGGCAGTTTCTGTCAGGAAGGCGCTTGAGTTGGTGAAGAGAGACGTGCAACCTGCGGGAGTACGGGTGAGGGAGATGCTGTTTCCAACCAGCCTTGCCACGTCAAGCTCCGACACGCTGCTGCGAACATCCCGGCGGTGGGGACCCGAGGGTGGAGAGTCGGCGGCTGCTCGCTCCCGGCCCGGCCGTTCTCCTTCGTCCAGCTGAACCTTCCTCCCCTTCCAGCCA
Source organism: Myxine glutinosa (assembly GCF_964187855.1). Taxonomy (NCBI): domain Eukaryota; kingdom Metazoa; phylum Chordata; class Myxini; order Myxiniformes; family Myxinidae; genus Myxine; species Myxine glutinosa. The sequence goes on from NC_136262.1 coordinate 148,898,346, forward strand.
TTCATTCCTGCTTCATTCCCACCCATGTAAGTCTGACTGTCGTCTGTTTGTCTGTGTTGTCTGGGATTTAAGTTAAGCCTGTATAGATAAGCTAGAAATTGCTCTGTGTCCTTCTGCTCCTTCCATTTTCTGTATATTACTTTGATTTCTTTTCTTCCTTTAGTCTTGTGTAAATAATAATAAATCCTGTTATTTCCTACTTTTGTCTTCTTCTTCTTCCTCGTCCGATCGTCCTTGTCTTTTCCCCATTGAATACCTGTGGCACGATTCGGCCAACGTTTAGGATCGGGTTTAGTATTTGTTAATGGTTCGAACCGCGGGCTGCTAAGACCGCTCGGCAAAATACCATCTTGTCCGTGGTTTCGAACAGAGTTGCCCACCTGCCTCGTGGAGGGATTGCCGGAGGCATACGGGAATCCCTTGACCAATCGCTTTGGGCAATCCCACCCCACAAGGGAGCGGGGTAGCTTCAGGATCGGAGACGGCCAGTGCAAATAGAAGGGGGATTAACCCCCCCCCCCCCCCCCGCTAAAGGGGAGCGCCGTACTCCGTTTCCGTAACAATATATATATATATATATACTAGCAGAGGTACCCGGCTTTGCACGGGAGTGGGAGGAGGAGGGGAGGGGGAAGAGGAGGGGAGGGGAACGGGGGGGAGGGGGGAGGGGGAAGCGGGGGAGGAGGAGGGGAGGGGGAAGAGGAGGGGAGGGGAATGGGGGGGGGAGGGGGAAGGGGGGGAGGGGGGAGGGGAAGGGGGGGAGGGAAGGGTGCGGGGGTGCCCAGGGGAAGAAGGGCCCCTCCCCTCCCCCTCCCCCCCCTTCCTCCCCTCCCCCCCCTCCCCTCCCCCCTTCCCCCTCCCCCTCCCCCTTCCCCCTCCCCCTCCCCCTTCCCCCTCCCCCTCCCCCCTCCCATCCCCTTCCCCCTCGTTCCCCTCCCCTTCTCTTCCCCCTCCCCTCCTCCTCCCCCTTCACACCAGGGGGGTTGACTCAGCCTGTCATCCCACCGAGGTCGGAAGTCGGAACTCATTGTCGTCAAATAAATGTAGCCTGTATGTTTCACTCTTTGTCACATGCCGTTGGTCCCATGTCAATCGGATGAAGTTGAAAAATTAACGTTACGAAGGTTCTCTGGGACGTACTGATTCCGAATAATGAAGTTGAAAAATTAACGTTCCGAAATACGCTAATTACGCTAACAGAAGCGCTGGAGGGAGCACTGCGCTCCCTCCCTTAGATTCCCTCCCTCTTCTGCTAGCGCTAATTACGCGTAACACACTAATTTTAAAACCCGAAGTTTTTTTAATTTTAAGGTGTGCTGTAGTCAGAAGCGCTAGAAGTGCTGCGCTCCCTCCCTTCGAATCCCTCTCTCTTCTGCTAGTGCTAATAATACGCTAATTTTAAAACCCGAAATTTTTTAAATGTTTATGTCTCCGTGACATTCCTGGGACCATCCCGAGTCGAACAGTACTTTCCGCTCGCAAATCCGTCCACGGGTTCTCGAGATCTTAGAGATCGTAGATAGATCAGGATACAGACACAGAGGCCAACTCTACTTTATATATATAGATAATCGGGAGATTAAATCAGACGCGGACGTAGCTTCAGGACGTCGATCTTTAATTTGACAAGCTTTCGACCAACAAAGGTCTTCTTCTGAGTCGTCCCCAAGTTCAACGGACGTGAACTTGGGGACGACGAAGAAGAAGACCTTTGTTGGTCGAAAGCTTGTCAAATTAAAGATCGACGTCCTGAAGCTACCTCCGCGTCTGATTTAATCTCCCGATTATTTATTTAATGCAAATGAGATGCCCTGCTCATACTGTGGAGTTTCTACTATTTCTCAGTTTTATATATATATATATATATATATATATATATATATATATATATATATATATATATATATACACACACACACGACTCTCGTAGAACTGGAGGGAGACTGAGAAGAAGGCCTATTTGGCCAAAAGCTTGTCTGAAAAGAAAACATCGATCGTCTTGAAGATCTTGGAGTCTGGAAGATCGTCTTTTTTTCTGATTATATATACATATACATGTGTGTGTATATGTATATATGTATGTATGCAGCAATTACGACATGGCCATCATAGGACCTACTATATGGCTTGTCAGCAACAAGTGTCGTCTGCCACACAAGTACATTGTCTCTGCCCTGCTGTTCATCAGTGAGGAGTTTGAAGTCAGGATGAGTAAATCAATTAAACGAAAGTAGCACGCTCATGTCACATATCGGGTCAGTGTGCTTATTTTGTTTAATGTATTACATATACACGGTATATGCACACATATTTAAATACCGTATATACACACACATATATACCATATATATACATTATACACACACATATATACTATATATACACACATATAAATATACCGTATATACACAAATATATAGCATATTGTTATGAATTTGGGTAGAGTGATATATAGAGCCAGGTAGATCTGAATAGGTATCATGCTTTGTCTGTCGCGATAGGGAATCTACCTTGTAATAAGCTCTGTGTGTAGCCCGGATGTCGGTCATCAGTCGTACTTGTGTCCCCCCCGCGAGGGGGGCGGGGCATGCTAATTAGTACAGGGATTATGGGTAATATTCCTTTGTTTGTCGTTCCCCCTGTCACCAAACCTGTGTCCCTCATGGCAAAGCATTCACATAGACATTAGATAGATCCCTTAGAGCACAACAGTAATTAGTTCCCCTCCCTTACAACAATGACCATGGAAGAAAACAGGCAGGAAGCCAGATCGAGGCACCGCCGCATGGCCGCAGCCAGCCACACCACCAGCTGGCCTAGCAACGAGCCTCGTGGCAGGCTACAGCCACGCCCAGGAGGACTGTGATTGGTCTGTCGGAGGGACAGAGAACTGCCCCGTGATTGGAGGGAAGGGAAGGACTTTTGGTTGGCCATGAGGGAGGCGTGACATGGTGGGCGGGAAGCACTCGGCCAATGGGAGGAAGCCAGCAGAGTGGGAAGATTCTGGAAGATGAGGGTCACTGCCCTGGTTGGAGGGGAGAAAGAACTGACGTTACAGGGCAAGTGATAAAACTGCTGACTCGCCGGCATTTGGCCCTCTTCCCTCCTCCTGCGCTCTTCCCTGGCCATTTCCGTTCCTGTCTCTCTCTGTGCTTCCCTGAAGTTATCTTCATGCCTCGTGTTGGAGATCGGCTTCGTGTTGGAGATCGGCTTCGTGTGGAGATCGCTAGCCCTGCGTTGGACCTTTGGTGCTTTTGGTTCGTCGTGGTGCTCGGTGCTTTTTGGTGCTTTTGGTGCTGCGAGCAGACGGGACCTCGGGTGCGACTGACGAGGGGCTTGCAGCGACGCATTCGGTGAGGCCTGACAGCGCGTGAACAAGTGCGCATCGATGTCTGTTTCCCACCGACATCGAAGCCGCGGCGGACTTGCGCGCTTGGAGCCGACGATTCCTTGACTGCAGACTACAGACAGTTAAGATGCACCACATTTCACAAATACACGCCAGAACGTTTTATTTTCCTTAATTCATTTTCCTTTGTCTCATATCCGAAGTGTGAGTGGGGACGTCCCGATTTAGGACATTTATTTATCTTTGCGTTTTCTTGTTCTCGGGTTCCGAAAGAAACCTGTTTATTTTTGTACATTTTACCCTGGATTCACGTTTGAGTTCATTCCCTCTACAGGTTCGCGCTCGCGCTTTTTTCCCCTTCATTCTTCCTCCCGTGCTTTTATAGCCAAATCCGTATTTGATCGTCGCCTCAAGTAAAGCCGTTCGGTCCTACTCGGTCCTACGGTGTTAACTGAAGGGATCAACAACAACAACAACATGCATTTTAAGGCCATTTTCCCTGCTAGAGTGGGGGTTAGTCTTGCGGTCCCCATGACAATCTTCTCCATTTTGCCCTATTTTCTGCATCTCTCCTTGTTAACCCCCTTGCCCGCATTTCTTCTTCCACCATCTTTAGCCAAGTCTTTCTCGGTCTTCCCCGTCCTCTACTTCCTTCTACATTAACTTCCATCACTCTTCTCAACCAGTCACTTTCATCCTTCCTCAATACATGACCAAACCATCTCAACCTGTTCCTCTTCACAGCATCAATCACAGGCAATATTCCCATCATCTTTCGCAATTCATCATTTGTCTTCCTCTCTCTCAACGATACTCCGCACATCCATTGAACCATTCGCATTTCCACCCTTTCCAGCCTTCGTTGCTGCTCTACGTTCATTACCCATGTCTCGCTCCCATAAATCATAACACTTCTCACACATGCAGCATACACCTTTCCCTTCAGCTTCAGCGACACACTCCTCCTCATCAGCACACCACTCAGTTCCCGAAACTTCTTCCATGCACATCTCACTCGAGCAACCGTTGCCGAGTCTGATCCACCTTCTCCATTCAGCATGTCTCCGAGGTAGCAAAATGTTTTCACACCTTCCAACTTCATGCCGTCTCCAAGATCCAACTCAACATTTCCTCCATCTGCAGCTCCCTCTGTGCACACCTTACATTTGAATGTAGCTGCCACACTGGTAAATGACCCTCTCAGACCACTACATTTTTGATGAACCCACTCAGCACACATTGTACATTGAATGGAGTTCACTCCGACACCCTTCCTGCACACAGCACACGGCTACTTCCCAGTTCTTTCCACCTCACCACATGCTTTACCACTTGCCATCACCTTTGTCTTTCCGATATTCACCTTCAGACCTTTTGTCTCCATACATTCCTTCCACTTGTTCATCTTTTCCTTCAGTCCATCCATACTTTCCGCAATCAACACCAGATCATCTGCATACAACAACTCCCACGGTAAACCCTCCTTTACGTTCTGAGCCAGCACCTCCATCACAGCTACAAATAGTAGTGGACTTAGTACCGACCCCTGATGCACTCCCACCTTCACCTCAAACTCACCACTGTTCCCATCCTTCGTCCTTCCAGCTGTGCGCGCTCTTTTGTACATTGCCATCACTACTCTGATCAACCATTCCTCCACTCCTAACTTCCTCAATGCCCATGTCAGTACTTTGCGTGGAACCCTATTGAATGCTTTCTCCAGATCAACAAACCCAAAAAACAACTTCTTCCTCTTATCCATGTACTTCTCCTTCAACTGCCTCACAATGAAAAGCGCATCTGTCGTTCCTCTTCCTGGCATAAATCCAAACTGCATTTCGTCGATCTTCACTTTCTTCCTTATCCTCCTCTCCAACACCCTTTCCAATACCTTCATTCCATGCTCCAATAACTTTATCGCTCGGTACGAGCCACACTCCAGAGGGTCACCTTTCCCCTTGTATAGAGGGACGAGGGAACTCAGTTCCCAATCCACTGGAATGCGGCCTTCTTTCACCACCAGATTACAGATCTCTGTCATTCTCTTCACACCCCAACTTCCTGCTGCCTTCAACATATCTCCCACAACTCCCGTCGGCCCTCCCGCTTTTCCACTCTTCATTGCTTTTATCGCTTCCTCAACTTCCTTCTCAGTTATCTTCTCTGCCGGTCCTAAAACTGGGTTACTCTCTATGTTGCCATCCCATTCATTCTCTGTATTCAACAGCATTTCCATATATCTTTTCCATCTTCCTTTAATTCCATCTGGGTCGACAACGATTTGTCCCACCTCATCCTTCAAGCAACTCACCCCCATCACATCACACCTCTCTTTCGCTATGTGCTTTGCAATCCTGAATACTGCTTTCTGACCCTCTTCCGAATCCAAGCGTTCTCCGAACATTTTCCTACATGCCTCCTGCGCCTTTGCTACCTCTTTCTTTGCAGCCTTCCTGGCTGCCTTATAACTTTCATGCTCTGCTGTTTCTGCTCCCGTACCCTTCGCCTTCTGCCACTCTTTGAACTTCTTCCTCTTCTCGTCAATCCTCTTTCCAACTTCAACATCCCACCACCATGTTTCCGAGTGCCTGGGTGGTCCTTTTGTCCATCCACATACCTCACCAACGGCTCCCAACAGACGAGCTTTCATTGACATTCAACCACTTTCAAGCTCAACCACATCATCCTCTACCCTCCTCAGCCTCTCTTTTAATGCCTCCCTTACTGTCACCTCTTTCAACCTCCACACCTTCATTCTCGGTTGGTACTTCACCCGCCGAGCTCTCCTCGCACCTTTCACCCTTATGTCGCAGACAACCAAGTGGTGCTGTGAAACAGCCTCCTTCCCCGGGATCACCTTTGTGTCCCGGAGGTGCCCCCTATCTCGCCTACGCACCATCAGGTAGTCAACGGTTGTCATCGACCCACCTGACGTGTATGTAACAAGCTTATTGTCCTCTTTCTGGAACTGAGTATTACAAATCAACAAATCAGCTCCATCAGCAAACTCCAAAATCCTTTCACCTTCTCCATTTCTCACACCATATCCGTAACCCCCATGAACTCCCTCAAAACCATCCATACTCCTTCCCACATGTCCATTCAGGTCTCTTCCCACCACAACAACTTCCTCATCTTTCACGTTTTCCATCAGCTTCTCTATCGCACACCAGAACTTGTCCTTCTCTTCATCGCTTCGACCAACCTGCGGAGCATATCCCGAGATGACGTTCACCAAGAGCTTTCCAATCATCATTTTCACCATCATCAACCTATCACTCACTCTAGTCACACTCACCACACTGTCTACAAACTCCTCAGAAAACAGGACACCAACACCATTCACGCCCTCCGGGCACCCTTGCCACACAAACTTGTATTTCTGTCCCTGCCTACCCTTCACCATTCTCACACCACTTCCCTTCCATCTCGTCTCTTGCACACAACATATGTCCACTCTTCTTCTGACCAATACTTCCACCACTTCTCCTGACCTCCCTGTCATTGTCCCTACATTCCATGTCCCAAACCTCAGAAACCGATCCCCACTTCGGGCTGCGCCCTGCCCATATGGACTTGTGATTGTCATGGTTCTCTTTTTGAGGCAATGTTTTTATGGCCGGATGCCCTTCCTGACGCCAACCCTCTTCGTCGTCTCTTACGACACGCAGGGATACGGTATACCTATTCTGACCAGGGTACACACTGGGAAACGTTTACAACATGGAAATTCTGGGGGGGGGGGGGGGGCGTCAGCATCACGGCTGCGGTTTAAACATATTCCAAACAATATCCAAACAGAACCATGAAAACCATGTAAAAACAATCCGGGAAAAGTCTCCAAGCGAGAACGTGGATTTGAGAAAGAAGGAGCAGAGGCGTCAGAAAACGAGATACAGGGGGCGGGGCACAAGCCGAGACGAGGAGGAGAGCGAACAAGCACGTGTCCGGGAGGAGAGAAAGAGAAGAATCAATATAGAATTCTTTGTCTCGGGAGGTGAGGTGAGGGGGAGAAAACAAAATAAAAGAAACAAGCAATACAGCGAAGGAAATAACCCAAACCGACAAAACACCGAAGGGGGGAGGGAAGCCCCAAATTACCAGGCCGCGCACGAGGTATGACCCAGAAAACGATTAACTACACACAAGTTTGCACGAACCACAAACCAACACCAACTAGAAACACACAATAACACGTACACAGCAAAATAACCAGTGGAAATTTGACAAAGACAAGAATGGGAAAACACTCAAACTTCGATGCCGTGGAGAGCTCGAAGCACGCCTCACTCGCCCGAGGAACCGGAAGTCTTTTTCCGGAAGTGTTAACTGTTAACTGAAGGGATCGCGCGACAATATATACAGTCACGTGAAAAAGTAAGTACACCCCATGGAAAGTTTTGACTTTTCCAACATATTTCAACATACAGCTATTTGATCTTCATTTCAACAATGTTGATAGATAAAGGTGATATAATATAACAAATATCAATATTATGGTATTGTGGCTCCAATAGGTGGTATTGCCCCCTTTGGCAGAAACAACCTCAAGTGGGCGTTTCTTATAACTGTCTACCAGTCTCTGACATCGACTGGGAGAATTTTTTGCCCACTCCTCCATGCAGAATTCTTTCAGCTGTGCGATGCTTGAGGGGTTTCTTGCATGCACAGCTCGTTTCAAATCCCCGCACAACATCTCGATGGGATATACAGACTTGGCATTTAATATGGAATATTTTTCTTGTGGGGGTGATCTTACTTTTCAAGATGACTTAGAACCAAAAGTTCATGAGAATTATGTTGAAGTTATTCTAGATTTTGTTAATGTGACCTTTTAAAGAAACAAAAACCACATTTGACATTTTGAAGTAAATAAATTGATCCTTGAAAGTGATGTAAACTGATATCGAACTCAATTCATGGACAGTACTGTGTTAAACTTCTGTACGTTTTCCAGAAGTATCTCTTTATTTTGCACATTAGCCCAATTTTTTTTCATCAAAAACAAAAGTTAAATTATGACCGGGATTACAGACAGTAAAATTACAGTTCAGTACTTCGTGTAACCCCCACGAGCATTCAGGAGAGCACGTACACGTTGTGGCATGCTGTTCACGAGATTTGCCAAGGTTTGAACAGGAATCGCTTGCCATGCAGTGAAAATAGCCTGCTGCAATTCACGCACAGAGGTCGGCTGCTGGTCCAAGTTGTCGATTTGACGCTTTAATTCTGCCCACAAGTTCTCTATCGGATTCATATCCGGGGACATGGCAGGCCACTCCATATGCTCGACACCACGGTCAGCAAGAAAATGTTGGATCATGCGAGCACGATGAGGCCGTGCATTGTCATCTTGGAAGACAAAATTTCCTCGAAAGGCTGCACGAGCAAATGGAAGCAATGTTTCTTCCAGAATGGCCCTGTACTTGAACTGGTTCAGGTTTCCATTCAGAACAACCAGGTCAGATTTGTCCCCTGCATGAAAAGCAGCCCAAACGGTCACCCCACCACCTCCAGCTTGGACTCTTGGCACAATACAATCTTCGTTGTAGGCTTCATGCACTTGTCTGCGCACTCGGTTGCGGCCATCTTGACGATAGACCAGAAATCTAGACTCGTCACTGAAGGTCACGTGATTCCAGTGTCCTGGCTGCCATTGACGGTGCTCTCTGGCCCACTGCAATCGACGCTGGCGGTGTTGTCTGGTCAGGCGTGGCTTTCTCAGGGGACGCCTGGCACGATAGCCTGCTTGAACCAGTCGTTGGTTGACTCGCCTTCTGGATACAGGCACATTTGTCAGTTGCTGCCACTCAGCCTGAAGCCGATTAGCTGATTTGGTACGGCCATTGCAGACGAACCGGTGCAGCTGGCGATCATCTCTCCTTGTGGTTCTGCGGGGACGTCCTGGCCTCGGTATTGGAGTAGGGACACCCCTCTGAGCATTTCGTTTCAGGATCTTTGACACCTGACCTTGAGTGATGCCATACTGCTGAGCAATAGCACGCTGTTTCATGCCAGAATTTCGTAAAGCCACCACTCCATGACAAACAGCATTGTCGAGTTGACGGACCATCTCCAGAGGAAGCGGCAATAACTTTTGTGGACGTGCAGCAGTTGTTTTCCACTAATACAGAACGCAACAACCCTTATATACACGATTGTGAAGCCAATCGTCAAATGTACCTGTCCTTACATTTTGTCACGCCACCTGTGATATTATCCTGTTATTGACTTCTTGCTGCGAAAGACAATCAGTGACATGGTTCTTTTAACAAAGAAATCACCGAAGCGTAAAATAAACTCACCAGATTGATATACTGAGTTCAGAAAGTAAACCCAACTCAAGAAAAAAAAATATTCCATATTAAATGCCAAGTCTGTAGATCCGGGCTTTGACTTGGCCATTCCAGAACCCTCCATTTCTTTCTTTTCAGCCATTCCTTGGTGGATTTACTGGTATGTTTAGGGTCATTGTCATGTTGCATGGTCCACCTTCGGTTGAGCTTCAACTTTCCGACAGATGGCCTCACATTATCCTCAAGTGCCCTCAGGTAAAATGAAGAATTCACAGTGGATTCTATGATGGTGAGCTGCCCAGGTCCTGATGCAGCAAAGCTGCCCCAAGCCATAATATTTCCACCACCATGCTTTACAGTTGGTATCAGATTCTTGTGGTCAAATGCTGTCTTTGGTTTTCGCCAAACATGTCTTCTGGTACTGTAGCCAAATAGCTCTACCTTTAACTCAGCTGGCCAGAGCACATTGTTCCAGAAGTGCTGGTCTTTGCCTCAGTGTTCATTGGCAAACTTTAGTCTTGCCCTGATGTTCTTTCTGGACATCAAAGATTCCTCCTGGCACACCTCACATGTAGATAAAATTTGTTCAGCCTCTTTCTAATGGTATACTCGTGCACTTTGACATCAACAATGGCAAGAGCTGCCTGTAGGTCCCGTGATGACATTCTGGGGTTCTTCTAAACTTCTTTCAGCATCTTGCGGTCTGCACTCGGGCTGAACTTGCTGGGGCGGCCTGGCCTGAACAATTTGGCAGTTGTTTGGAATCTTCTTCACTTGTAGATGATCTTCCGGACAGTCGAATGATTGATTTCAAATTGTTTGGAGATCTTTTTAAATCCCTTCCCAGACTCGTAGGCATCTATAACCTTCTTTCTGAAGGCCTCAGAGAGCTCTTTTGATCTCGGCATGGTGACGCCGCACACTTCAACAACAAAGAGCAAACCAAACTAAATGTCTGAGGTTTAAACAAGACAGGTTCCTCCAAGATCCTCTCTAACGATGTTCTAATCATTTGCACCTGAGCTAGTGCACCTGATTGTAATTTTAGGGATTTGAAGTAGTGATAAATGACGGGGTGTACTTACTTTTTCCACATGCAAAATTTGCATTTATGTTTATTTAAATTATACAATGGACTACAAAATGTAAATGTTTCATTTGTTTCGGTCCGTTTCGGGGGAGATGTTGTTATCATTTGAAGTGCGTCACCCTGAGGGCATAGGTGATGCACCTGGTGTGTAAATGGGCTTGACTGACTCGCAGGGCAGACTCTCAGAGGGTCATTACTCATTAATATGGTGATGACGATGTTAGCATGGCAATTAGCATGCTCGATTCCCCTAATGCATCGCATATCCTCAAGAGGCGTTACATGGGCCTATATAAAGGAGGGTCTTTCTAAGCACGCAAAATGGCGATGTCACGGGGGTTCAGAGAACGCGAGCTCCCAACAGGACACCTTGCTGTCATGGGATAGTATGGTAAATCCCCCAGCGAGTGAACTAAGCAGCAGAAACGATGTTGCTGGAAAGTTGTTGAACGTTCAGTTTGGCCGGAGTGTGGACAAGGGTTCCATTGTGTTTGGGGGGGAAACCTCCCTCGGAACATGCCGCCCTTGTTTACAGAGATCGGGTGGGTCTTTGTTGGGGGACGCGCGCCACGCTCGATGTAATTTGTAGACCTACACACCGGGGGAGTTTTTTTTACTTTTGTTCTATTCGCAGATTTCCGGCTTTTCAAAACCGACTGACAACTTCTGTGGAACATTCCATATTTGGCTCTCGGTATTAATCAAAAGGCCCATATCCGGAGGCAAGCCCCCTCGCCCCCTTACCCCCACCCCCCAAGTTTCTGCTACAATGGAATTCCCATAGGACGGGGATAGACACGGACATGAATCTGGCATCTCCACAGACCCAGACCACAAGACCACCCAACCTCCCCAAAATAGGTCAATTGGTCACGTGGTAGGTTCGAAGCGTTTACATTGATGAAGACGAGCAACGGTACCCGCCCTATGGGCGGGGCTTCAATTGGGAGGCCCAAATGAAAAGGTAAAATATCAGAAATTGAAGCTTTTTTATTTTAAACGATTCATATAAACATCCGTTAAATCATATCACACGCAAATCATCAAAATCTAAACAGTATTTGTAGAATTTCAATAAAAGCCAAATCACTGTTCATGTCGGTAAATATTATTCCATCGTGTTTGGAAAAACTGGAAAATTGGAAAAATTGGAAAATTATGAAAACAATATAGCCTATTTTACTCCAGGGGGTCCCAGGATTACCCACCCAAAATTTCGTTGCGATTGGTTCAGCCGTTTTTGCGGTGCCTGGGAACAGACGGACGGACAGACATTTGGTGAATTCTAGTAAGATGATGGACCATAGTTGTACGATGCGCCTTCGACCATGTACAACTCTTGGGTTCAGAAGTCTCAGAATGACATGTCCAACAAACATTAACTTTAAAAGTTTTCAATACACAGTACAAATATTATTCGAAAAACTGATTGTAAATCGTAATTACAGTAAAGATGGGAGCAATACCCCTGTGCACTCACCTGGTAGAATAAAGCAGTATACTACACCCACTAAAGGTATTTTAAACCAATTTGAATGGTTTCTGGAAGACAGGGCAGCAGGTAAAATCATACTAACATAATCATAAAACTTTAAACAAACAAACAAAAAAAATACCTATTTTGGTGGGCAAATCCCCCCCCCCCCCCCCTTCCCCTTCGTAGACCCCCTTAGACCCAGATTTTCTAAATGTCATGAACAAACTTTAGTCACAACATGCCAAATATAATTTGTGCCAAGTTTGGTCACAATCCCATCAGCAGTTTCGGAGAAGAAGTCGCAGGTCTTTACAGACTGACGGACGGACAACGCGCCATCGCACAAGCTCCCGGATCTTCGTTCCAGGTGAGCTCAAATTGACAAAGTTGGTGTTTATTGAACAATTGCATCTCATTCTGATAACATTTTCATTTGAACACCTTACATAGAACACCTTGGTGAGCATGGTTAGCCTGGACAATAAACTATGAGCATTCTGCCACATACAAGGGTGCGTTATCTATATATTACGTACGGTCATGGCTCATAATAGTGTTGCCCGAAGGGATGTGGGAGGTTTGACCTTTGGCTACATAACATCGACAAAGGGGGAGGGAGTGGGCATTGAAAATTAAAATTCCGCTCATAATGTTCACTTATGTAATAATGAGTAAATCGCCTTTTTCTTTCTTCTTTGGGTCTTTGGGGTTGTTTTTTCTTCTTTGGGTCTTTGGGGTTGTGTTTTCTTCTTTGGGTCTTTGGGGTTGTTTTTTCTTCTTTGGGTCTTTGGGGTTGTTTTTTCTTCTTTGGGTCTTTGGGGTTGTTTTTCTTCTTTTGGTCTTTGGGGTTGTTTTTTCTTCTTTGGGTCTTTGGGGTTGTGTTTTCTTCTTTGGGTCTTTGGGGTTGTTTTTTCTTATTTGGGTCTTTGGGGTTGTTTTTCTTCTTGGGTCTTTGGGGTTGTTTTTTCTTCTTTGGGTCTTTGGGATTGTTTTTTCTTCTTTGGGTCTTTGGGGTTGTTTTTTCTTCTTTGGGTCTTTGGGGTTGTTTTTTCTTCTTTGGGTCTTTGGGGTTGTTCTTTATTCTTTGGGTCTTTGGGGTTATTTTTTCTTCTGTGGGTCTTTGGGGTTGTTTTTTCTTAGTTTGGTCTTTGGGGTTGTTTTTCTCTTCTTTGGGTCTTTGGGGTTGTTTTTCTTCTTTTGGTCTTTGGGGTTGTTTTTTCTTCTTTGGGTCTTTGGGGTTGTTTTTTCTTCTTTGGGTCTTTGGGGTTGTTTTTTCTTCTTGGGTCTTTGGGGTTGTTTTTTTTCTTGGGTCTTTGGGGTTGTTTTTTCTTCTTTGGGTCTTTGGGGTTGTTTTTTCTTCTTTGGGTCTTTGGAGTTGTTTTTTCTTATTTGGGTCTTTGGGGTTGTTTTTTCTTCTTTGGGACTTTGGGGTTGTTTTTTTTCTTCTTTGGGTTGGCCCGTCCTTCGGGGCCGCTGAAACACCTTTGGGCTGAATTCCAATGGTTCTCCTTGACCACCCATGCACACGTGCTAAATTGTGTGCTCAGAGCGAGAAATGGAGTTGATGACGTTTCATAATGCCGAGTGCTTGAGAAATTATTTATTTATTCAAACCTCACACGTGGTGGCTCCGAGTACAAAGACGGGGTAAAGAGGAGGACGTGTGTTCAATCGCCTCCTTGCGCGTACCGCAGCACATGGCATGTCATGGTATAACCTGGTAAATTGTCCTAACTGGTTTAAGCAAGTCTTTCCAGTAGAATTTGCACGTTTGTTGATGGATTTTGTATGGTTTCAGGTCATCTATTTATTACGTATGCACGAGGTTGGGAGTAATAAAACCAGCCTTTTTGTGATGATACCCAAGTTCATTCATTTCTGACAATCATGAGACGAACTTTGTGAACTGTAATTTGTTTTTTGTGTGTCTGAGAATTGATGAGCAATGGAAATTCTTTCCTTAGTTTTGAGCAAGATCAACTCTTTTTACGGCATAGCCCATTGGGCAAAGCGTCTAGAACAGTGTTTGTCCGTCTGTCTGTATGTATGTATGTATGTATGTATGTATGTATGTATGTATGTACACCACATGGCCAAAAGTATGCGGACACCCCTTCTAATTAGTGGATTCGGCTGTTTCAGCCACATCCATTGCTGAAAGGTATATATGTGTAATCAAAAACACAGCCATGCAATCTCCATAGACAAACATTGGCAGTAGAATGGGCCATAGTGAAGAGCTCAGTGACTTTCAACATGGCACCGTCATGGGATGCCACCTTTCCAAGAAGACAATTCGTCAAATTTCTGCCCTGCTAGAGCTGCCCCGGTCAACCATAAGTGCTGTTATTGTGAAGTGGAATGTCTGGGGGCAACAACAGCTCAGCTGCGAAGTGGTAGGCCACACAAGCTCACAGAACGGGAGCGCCAAGTGCTGAAGCGCGTAGCGCGTAAAAATCGTCTGTCGGCAGTTGCAACACTCACTACCGAGTTCCAAACTGCCTCTGGAAGCAACGTCAGCACAACAACTGTTTGTCGGGAGCTTCATGAAATGGGTTCCATGGCCGAGCAGCTGCATACAAGCCTAAGATCACCATGCGCAATGCAAAGCGTCGGCTGAAGTGGTGTAAAGCTCACCGACATTGGACTCTGGAGCAGTGGGAACGCGTTCTCTGGAGTGATGATTCACGCTTCACCATCTGGAAGTCCGATGGACGAATTTGGGTTTGGCGGATGCCAGGAGAACGCTACCTGCCCGAATGCATAGTGCCAACTGTAAAGTTTGATGGAGGAGGAATAATGGTCTGGGGCTGTTTTTTTAAGTTCGGGCTCAGCCCCTTAGTTCCAGTGAAGGAAAATCTTAACGCCACAGCACACAATGACATTCTAGACGATTGTGTTCTTCCAACTTTGTGGCAACAGTTTGGGGAAAGGCCCTTTCCTGTTTCAGCATGACAATGCCCCCATGCACAAAGTGAGGTCCATACAGAAATGGTTTGTCGAGATCGGTGTGGAAGAACTTGACTGACCTGCATCTCACAAATGCTGTTGTGGCTGAATGGAAGCAAATCCCCACAGCAATGTTCCAACATCTACTGGACCACTCTTTCACTCCCTCTGTCTGTTCTCTTCACCCTCTCTTTTGCTCAAGGCCATCTGCCATCTGCTTGGAAATCAGCCAACATCACCGCTTTGCACAAAAAAGGTGCAAAAACAGATCCTAGCAACTACAGACCAATCAGCCTTCTCCCAATTATCAGCAAAGTCATGGAATCCATCATTGCTTCAGATATGAAATCTTTCCTCTTCTCCAATGGCTTGATCTCTGATCATCAATTTGGTTTCAGACCTGGTCACTCTACTCTGGACAATGGACATGCTGCTTCTGCTTTCTCAACAATGGATGGAGGTCCTCAACGCCAAACAGGAAATTAGAGCTGTCTCCCTTGACATTTCACGTGCCTTCGATACGGTCTGGCACCCTGCTCTGCTCACGAAACTCTCCTCCTTTGGTATCCACGGAAATCTCCACGCATGGCTGGCGGACTTCCTCTCTGGTCGTAGTCAACGTGTGGCCCTGAATGGGTTTCTCTCATCTCCTCTTCCTGTTCAGGCTGGAGTTCCCCAAGGTAGTGTTCTGGGCCCTGTGCTTTTTCTGGTCTTCATCAATGATCTCTCTGACTCTCTTGAAAATCCTCTCTATCTCTTTGCTGACGACTCTACTCTCTGTCGCTCCATTCCTCATCCCTCAGATCGGCAGTCTGCAGCCTCCTCACTCTCTGCAGACCTGGACAAAATCACAGACTGGGCATCAAAATGGAACATGTCTTTCAATCCTGATAAATCTCACACTCTTACGATGTCTCTCCGAAAAGACCGACTGGACAACCCTCCCATCCACTTTCTGAATAATCCTCTCCAAGAAGTTCTGTCACTCAAGCTTTTGGGTCTCACTATTTGCCATGATCTTTCCTGGGAAAACCACATTTCAAATCTGGCCTCCAAAGCCAGTCGCCGACTGGGCATCCTCCGTCGTGCGAAGTCCTTCCTTGGCACACCTGAGCTCCTCACCACATACAAGGCTTTCATCCGCAGCTCTATGGAATATTGCTCTCCCCTCTGGTCTGGTGCTCCTGCCTCACACCTAGCTCGTCTTCACGCTGTTGAAACCAAAGCGTTCAGAATCATTGGAATCTCCCGCGATAAAGCTAACTCCAAGGGCCTTTCACTCACTCACCGCAGGCAGGTTGGTGGTCTTTCCGTCTTCTACCGACTCCTCTCTGGCCTTGCCCCCCCCAGCTCTCTCTGGGCTCTGTCCCCCAAATATTCCTACAGGTCGCACAAGATCTGCCTGCAACCCTCTTATGGTTAAACTGCCAAAATCAAGACTTTCTGCTCACCTTCACTCCTTCATTCCTCTTTTCTCCCGCCTCTGGAACAAACTCCCTCACTCTCTTCAATCCCACTCCACCCTCCAGGTCTTTAAAACAGCTGTTCACCACCATCTCTTATCCTCCCCCATCCAAAACCTTGATCTTTTCTACCCCTGCTAATTTCGGTCCCCTTGTGTTTTATACCTCTCCCCCCCCCCCTTTCCACGCCTCCTCCCCCCAAGCCCTCTCCCTCCCACACTTCTCCCTGCTCTCAAATGTTGTGGTTGTGTGCTTCCCCTTCTCTCCCCATCTTGTCTTCCGCTCCCTCTTCTTGTATATTTTGTTTGTCTGGTTGTTTTGTTAGTGAAACAAGTCAAGTGAATCCACTTGGATTCCGCCCAGGTTGGCACATGGAAATTATGATGTAGCATAATTATCATCTCGGGTCAAGATTTGAAATTATGCCATGGTTTTTGTAAAATTGCTACTAGTATTCACATTATGTACTTTCACCAAAACATACATCATCATAGAAACATACATAGAATTTGGGTCCTCTGGGTCATTTGGGTCCTCTGGGTCATTTGGGTCCTCTGGGTCATTTGGGTCCTCTGGGTCATTTGGGTCCTTTGGGTCCTCTGGGTCATTTGGGTCATTTGGGTCATTTGGGTCCTCTGGGTCATTTGGGTCCTCTGGGTCATTTGGGTCCCCTGGGTCATTTGGGTCCTCTGGGTCATTTGGGTCATTTGGGTCATTTGGGTCCTCTGGGTCATTTGGGTCATTTGGGTCCTCTGGGTCATTTGGGTCCTCTGGGTCCTCTGGGTCATTTGGGTCCTCTGGGTCCTCTGGGTCCTCTGGGTCATTTGGGTCCTCTGGGTCATTTGGGTCCTCTGGGTCCTCTGGGTCCTCTGGGTCATTTGGGTCCTCTGGGTCCTCTGGGTCATTTGGGTCCTCTGGGTCATTTGGGTCCTCTGGGTCATTTGGGTCCTCTGGGTCATTTGGGTCCTCTGGGTCATTTGGGTCCTCTGGGTCATTTGGGTCCTCTGGGTCATTTGGGTCCTCTGGGTCATTTGGGTCCTCTGGGTCATTTGGGTCCTCTGGGTCATTTGGGTCCTCTGGGTCATTTGGGTCCTCTGGGTCATTTGGGTCCTCTGGGTCCTCTGGGTCATTTGGGTCCTCTGGGTCATTTGGGTCCTCTGGGTCATTTGGGTCCTCTGGGTCATTTGGGTCCTCTGGGTCATTTGGGTCATTTGGGTCCTCTGGGTCATTTGGGTCCTCTGGGTCATTTGGGTCCTCTGGGTCATTTGGGTCCTCTGGGTCATTTGGGTCCTCTGGGTCATTTGGGTCCTATATTCCTATCCTATAACATATATATCTCCTATAACCTATCCTATAAATATAGATTTGATGACGTCATGTTTACACATCTGAGCGACAGAAATGAGCGACAGAAATGAGCGACAGAAATGGGTGACAGAAACTAGCTTCACTTTTGAGCGCCCGAAATTCCCAGGCAAACGCTATAACGCACCAGGTTTACAACCTGTGCGTTAATAAATGTTAGCTCTTTCACGAGCCTCGATTCAGTATACAAAAAAAAGAAAAAAAAAGAAAGCCTGCCCAGAAGAGTGGAGGCTGTTATAGCAGCATGGGGGGGGACCAACTCCATAATAATGCTCATGATGTTGGAATGAGGTGTTCGAGGAGCACATACGGGTGTGATGTTCGGGTGTCCACATACGTTTAGCCATGTAATATGTATGTATGTCCCCTCAAACGTACACCAATCAGAGCTGAGGATTTGGTCCCATGACAGGGTGATGTGATTACGTCTGCTGTCATTGCGGCGGTACGGCCGCTCACCGCTGACGCTGACTCCGCACTCCGCCATTTTGATTCCAGTTTCATTCATGCCGAACAAATCGTCGAACCTTTCATATTTCACAATCGCCATGCTCTACCTTAACGTTTTTCATCAGTGTGAAACACAAACAAACCGATTGTTAAAATGATCATGAAATATCGAAAGCATCGGCGTTACGGGTCTTCCAACGACACAGTACTTATAGGCATAGGCCTTAGGCTTCATCTCATGCCTTCATGGCTCACCTTCAGGCCGCTTCAGACAAATTAGCCCAGGTTTATTAATACAGTAGCATTGTTTTCATAATAATAATAATGGCGTTAATACTATTATAATACAGTAAATATAATCGAAACACTGTTAGTGTCCTTATTGCAAAGTTCTCCATTGAAGCGGTGTATGGTTGGTTCATTGTTGACTCGAAACATGGAATAAACTACGACAGTTGTATTGTTTTCATAATAATAATAATAATAATCATAGCGTTAATACTAATAATATAGTAAATATAATTGTAACACTGCAATGCCTTTGTCCTTATTGCAAAGTTTCTAGATTGAAGCGGTGTATGGTTGGTTCATTGTTGACTCGAAACATAGACTAAAAACTAATACCGGGATTAGCAGGTCTCGTGCATGTGTCTCGTCGTGAAAAGAGTCCTTAAGTTTTGTGGTTTTGTTTTTAGTTTTTTTGAATTCATATTTAAATTTAGCAAACGAGGAAGTTCCAATGCTTCAATAATAATATGGATTCATCATGACTGTTCAGGCACCTTGAGCTCTCTGTATCACATGGTTCGGTGCTGGGGTCTCGTTCTGCCTCTGAGGCTCACGTGGTTCTGCAGTGACCGACCCTCTGATGGTCTCTGTGCCGGCGAGGTACACCCTCCCTCCCATGCCAGCATGGACTGAGTGCCCCTGTTCGTGGATGTGGCGGATTTTGTGATGTTCGGGTTCATGACCTTTCGGGCCTCTCTTGCAGTGGCTTGGAGGTTCCTGGCGGTGGGTTTCATCGGCGGGTTTTGAGCAAGGATCGTGATGGAAGAATGCCTGAAAACTTGTGAGTCGTGAGTGGTGCCATATTCTTGAATCTTGGCTCTGCATTTTGCCTTCGTGCCTGTGCTGTCTTTAGACTGCTAGCTAGATGGGAGCTGCCCTGGATTTTGACGGATTCGGCTCCTGGCTGCACACCTGGCTCTGTTGCGCACCTGGCTCTGTTGCGCACCTGGCTCTCCGTTGCACACCTGACTCTCCGTTGCACACCTGGCTCTCCGTTCGCACCCGGCTCTCAGTTCGCACCCGACTCTCCGTTTGCACCTGGCTCTCCGTGCGCACCTGACTCTCCGTTGCGCACCTGACTCTCCGTTGCGCACCTGACTCTCCGTTGCGCACCTGCCTCTCCGTTGCGCACCTGCCTCTCCGTTGCGCACCTGCCTCTCCGTTGCGCACCTGCCTCTCCGTTGCGCACCTGCCTCTCCGTTGCGCACCTGCCTCTCCGTTGCGCACCTGCCTCTCCGTTGCACACCTGCCTCTCCGTTGCGCACCTGCCTCTCCGTTGCGCACCTGCCTCTCCATTGCGCACCTGCCTCTCCATTGCGCACCTGCCTCTCCGTTACGCACCTGCCTCTCCGTTGCGCACCTGCCTCTCCGTTACGCACCTGCCTCTCCGTTGCGCACTTGGCTCTCCGTTGCTCACCTGGCTCTCCGTTGCGCACCTGGCTCTCCGTTGCGCACCTGGCTCTCCGTTGCGCACCTGCCTCTCCGTTGCGCACCTGCCTCTCCGTTGCGCACCTGCCTCTCCGTTGCGCACCTACCTCTCCGTTGCGCACCTGCCTCTCCGTTGCGCACCTGACTCTCTGTTCGCACCTGTCTCTCCGTTGCGCACCTGTCTCTCCGTTGCGCACCTGCCTCTCCGTTGCGCACCTGCCTCTCCGTTGCGCACCTGCCTCTCCGTTACGCACCTTGCTCTCCGTTGCGCACCTGACTCTCCGTTGCGCACCTGCCTCTCCGTTGCGCACCTGCCTCTCCGTTGCGCACCTGCCTCTCAGTTGCGTACCTGCCTCTCCGTTATGCACCTTGCTCTCTGTTGCGCACCTGGCTCTGCGTTGCACACCTGGCTCTCCGTTGTGCACCTGGCTCTGTGTTGCATGTTTCTCCTTGGTTTTGTCAGCGACGTTTTGGATCTACCTTGGCATCACAGAGGGGCACTCCTTTCCTTCCACGGCTGCCCTCCCTCTGCTCATGACGTGATCTGCTCGCCATCGGGCCCACCACCGTGCTCGTTCCTACGCCCCTCTGCCCGCTGCTTGGTCTGCGTGTGCACCTTGCTGTTCTCTGCTGCGTGTGCATGGGACCCCTCCGTGTTTTTCTGCGCAAACGCTGTGGATATCGCCGGAGTTGTGGGATGGAGGTCGGGGAGACAGTCAATGTCGCAGCCTCCATGGCTTCTTCAGTCTGGTTGAGCTTCATGGGGAGGCTTGGTACAGTTTTATTTATTTATTTATTTTTTCTCACGACACTTCATGGTGTCTTTGTTGTGCACCACTCTGGGTCTACACTACAACAATTGATTGTTTTGATCTACTTCATTATTTTGATATTTTAAATTGCAATACTTTATATTGCCTTTCATATTTTCCTTCTTGCCTTTTTGTGTTAAAATAACTTTATATTGGTTTATGCATTTTATAACTTGCATCTTGCTGCATCTTCTATTATTATTGTAACTTATTATTGTAATCAAAATCCTGTATTTGTAAATTGACTGTAATTCAGTCTATAGCTGCGAAAGTCTTTTTGGAATAAACCGATAATTATTATTATTATATTATTATATTATTATTATTATTATGAATATAATACAGCAGTATTGTTTTCGTAATAATTGCGTTAATACTAATATGTAGTAAATATAATTGTAACATTGCAATTCCTTTGTCGTTATTGCAAAGTTTCTAGATTGAAGCGGTGTATGGTTGATTCATTGTTGACTCGAAACATAGAATAAATCAGTGTCTCATTGCAAAAATCATTTAATACTTACATTATTTGCTAACAGGTGTCCCCACCCAGGTCAAACTATCCTCTTTTGTGAACTTTCGGTCTTGTTTTAGCATTCCATTCCAGAGCAAGAGGTACTTGAACGCATTTGCTGACGTTATGAAATTCCTTTGCCCCGAACATGCTCTTTATGGCAATGAAGTTGCAGAAAGGCTCACCCAGAGCAGACCAAGAGCTCATGACAAACATGTCTGTGTTACTATGTCTAATGTGCTTTTATGAAGCCTGCGTCGTGTTTGGAGAGAGAACCAAACCCACAATGCCTCCTCCCTCCTCTGAATACCTGCTGCCAAGGTGGCCTGGGACATGTCATATGGACTGGTGCTATAACTGTAAAAATACCAATCCTGTATCCTTTGGATCTTTTGTTTTTGATGTTTGAGAGACTTTTAATGAAAACAATTAAAATGTGCCAACCTCATATCTGTTACACACCGTGTATACTATACACAACATGCCAATGCACGCACACCAAAACAGAAATTATATTGCTTCAGGTATAGGTGTCTGTGATGGACTTGCCAATAAGGTAAGCAAAGGATTTTTTTTTTTTAATCTGAAAATTTCTGTTTTAACGCTGTGACCTCAAGTTCGAATCCCACACACTATTTATTCGGTCGTTGTTACCTCCACATCAGAAGGATCTCCTCCATCTGGAGGTTATGTTTTCACTCCTGTCTGTTTGAAGATTTTTCAAGTGTATTGGTTGGTCTGGTGCGTTATTCTGTCTGTCTATGTCAGTCACCTACAGGTCACAATTTTCAACCGATCTTCACGAAACTTCAACAAAAGGTAGAGTTGGTCATAAGCAAGAAGCCTATTGTTTTTGGGGTCAAGAGGTCAATAGGTAAACAACTTTGTCGAATTTCTAAAATGCCCAATTTTCATCCCATTGACCATGCAATCTCCATAGACACACATTGGCAGTATAATGGGGGAATACTGAAGAGCTCTGTGACAAATTTCTGCCCTGCTATAGCTGCCATGGTCATCTGTAAATGCTATTATTGTGAAGTGGAAACGTCTAGGAGCAACAACAGCTCAGCCGCGAAGTGGTAGGCCACACAAGCTCACAGAACGGGACTGCTGAGTGCTAAAGTGTGTAGTGTGTAAAAATCGTCCCCTCCTCGGTTGCAACACTCACTACCGAGTCCCAAACTGCCTCTTGAAGAAACGTCAGCACAACGACTGTTCATCGGGAGCTTCATGAAATGGGTTTCAATGGCTGAGCCGCCACACACAAGCCTAACATTACCATGCGCAATGCCATGCGTCGGTTGGAGTGGTGTAAAGCTCGCCGCCATTGGACTCTGGAGCAGTGGAAATGCGTTCTCTGGAGTTATGAATCGTGCTTCACCAGCTGGCAGTCCGACGGACAAATCTGGGTTTGGTGGATGCCAGGAGAACGCTACCTGTCCAAATGCATAGTGCCAACTGTAAAGTTTGGTGGAGGAAGAATAATGGTCTGGGGCTGTTTTTCATGGTTCGGGCTAGGCCCCTTAGTTCCAGTGAAGGGAAATCTTAACGCTACAGCATACAATGACATTCCAGACGATTGTGTGCTTCCAACTTTGTGGCAACAGTTTGGGGGAAGCCCTTTCCGGTTTCAGCATGACAATGCCCCCGTGCACAAAGTGAAGTCCATACAGAAATGTTTGTCGAGATCGGTGTGGAATAACTTGACTGGCCTGCACAGAGCCCTAACCTCAACCCCATCGAACACCTTTGGGATGAATTGTAACGTCGACTGCGAACCAGGCCTAATTGCCCAAAATCAGTGCCCAACCTCACTAATGCTCTTGTGGCTGAATGGAAGCAAATCCCCACAGCAATGTTCTGACATCGAGTGGAAAGCCTTCCCAGAAGAGTGGAGGTTGTTTTTGCAGCTAAGGGGGGGGGACCAACTCCACATTAATGCCCATGATTTTGGAATGACATGTGTGATGTTTGGGTGTCCACATACTTTTGGTCATATCATGTACTGTATATACGTATGTGTGTATATATATATAATTTGTTTTTTTTAAATGTATATATTTATGTATATATTTATATTTATGTATAAATTTATACTTGTTTATATTTATGTATATATTTATATTTATGTATATATTTATATTTATGTATATATTTATATTTATGTATAAATTTATACTTGTTTTTTATTTATGTATAAATTTATATTTATGTTTATATTTATGTATATATTTAGATTTATGTATATATTTATGTATATATTTATGTATATGTATATATTTATGTATATGTATATATTTATGTATATGTATATATTTATGTATATGTATATATTTATGTATATATTTATATTTATGTATATATTTATATTTATGTATATGTTTATGTATATATTTATATTTATGTATATATTTATGTATATATTTATATTTATGTATATATTTATATTTATGTATATATTTATATTTATGTATATATTCATATTTATGTATATATTTATATTTATGGATATATTTATGTATATATTTATATTTATGTATATATTTATGTATATATTTATATTTATGTATATATTCATATTTATGTATATATTTATATGTCTGCACATGTAAAGTAATATGATTGAATTGTCACATTTTTATACGACCCCTTGTTTTTGGCGATCTCTATACTCCTGACGTGTAATTACTTCAACTTGAATTTTATTTGTTTCAACTATCATTTGGCTCAAAGCCACCAATCGCTGCTTGGCAAGGTTCCCCTCGTCGTCGATTCCCAGTTTCAATGGCTTGCCAGATTTAGGAAGTTTTTGACCATCAATTATTCTTTCAGATGCTTTTCAGCAAACCCGTGTGTCCTGCCAAGGGAGCCTGGACGTTGGGATTGCTCCCTTACACGGAGCTTTTGGGATTGTCTCCGATTCGCTGGGACGAAGCCAGAGATGGCACATTCTTTGGAAATAAGAAGCACGTTTACAATATCCTCAGAGGAAGAGTTCTTGCTTTCCCCAACCTGTATAAATGGCTCGACACGTGCTTCTCCTTAAGCAGGTGATTGAATAAGAATTGCTGGACTAGCGATCTCCTTACATGATGATGATGTGTACAAGTTCAAAATAATGAATTATCTACTTCTTATTGCCTTTGCCTGAGGAGAGGGTATTGCATTTGAGTCCGTTTGTTTGTTACTTGGCAAATTTTTTTTTTTTTTTTTTTTGCCAAGTATGTTGATACTCCCGTTTGTGTGTGTGTTTGTCTGTCCGCTCACTTATACTTGCCTACATGTCACAATTTTAAACCGATCTTCACGAAACTTCACCAAATGGTAGAGTTCGTGATCCGACATAGTCCTATATATTTTTTAGGTCAAAAGGTCAACCACTTTTTTTCGAATTTCTAAAAGCCTCAATTTTCATCCGATTGACTTGAAATTTGAATAGGATTTTCATATCGGCTAACTCAATTCAAACACCAACTATTTTTGAGATCAGCATAGGCCAAAAGGTCAACATAGGCCAAAGGTCAACAACAATTTCGAATTTCTAAAATCCTCAATTTTCAACTGATTCACTTGAAATTTGAATAGGATTTTCATATCGGCTAACTGAATTCAACCACCAACTATTTTTTTGATCAACATAAGTCATAAGGTCAACATAGGCCAAAGGTCAACCAATTTTTTCAAATTTCTGAAATCCTCAATTTTCATCCGATTGACTTGAAATTTGAAAAGGATTTTCATATCAGGTTAGTGAAACCAACCACCCACTATTTTTGAGGTCAACATAGGCCAAAAGGTCAACATAGACCAAATTTCTAAAATTGTCACTCTTCAACCGATTAACTTAAACTTTGAAGACGATTTGCACATCAGGTCACTGAATTTAACCACTAATTATTTTTGAGGTCAAAAGGATGCTCTACCGAGTGCCATTCTACTTTGTTCTGTTTTTCCAAGTGTCACTATGAGTGATTTTTCATCTGTCCGTTTGTCCGCACAGAATAAATATGATTTTCTCTGCAACCGTTAGTCCGATTGACAGGAAATTTTCACCATAGGTGCAACTCTACCTGTAGATTTTTTTAAATTATAATTATGACGCATAGGTGACATGGTGCGGGTGCCATCTTGGAAAAACCGAAAAACTTTGCACCTCTATATCTCCGAAAGCGCTGAATAGAAATTTTTTTGAGACATGGCTCATTGTAAAGAACTCTCCAGGTGGAATAACATATGTGAATGATGATGTCATAGGTGCTTCCATTATGACGTCATAATTTCACAAGTACAAACTGTCATCCGATCAAGATGTAATTTCTTGAGCATAATCTAGGAATAAATTAGTGGAGGAAAAAAAATAATGATGACGTCATTGGCCACGTGGTTCGGCCGCAATATTTGTTTTAACACAAAAGCCTTTAAAAAACCACTGAAAATACATCCTGGCGAGGGTCTGCAATCTCTGATTGCTCTTTCTTGTTTATTTTGCAATTTCTCTTGCTACCTATTAAGATTGAGTGGTAACAACTTGATTTGGTTGAAGTATTGCACAGTCACAAAGAGCCCCATTGCTCGTCTTCAACAAGAGGCCTGATGTCTTTCTACAATGCTCGAGTTGCATTGTGATCCAGATGTATTTTTGGATCACTCCCCTTCAACCAGAAAGTCATTAGGCAGGGAATATCCGGCGGTGACAAACTCTAAAATAACACAAGGGAACGACCATTGGACACAACCATCCCTCATCTCCGAACACCGACAGCGTGACAAGTTCCACTAAGTGCTCCATTGGTCCTCATGGGAAGGTTTCTGAGTAGTCGGTGACAATAACCGAGTTTGCAGTCTGATATAACTTGGAATTTTAGACTTTGTGTTCTGTTCTTTTGCTTTTGTATGAAGCACGTGGCCACAAGTAGCATCATTGGCTGAAAGCTCTGCATCTGTCACCTACAGCAGGAATTTGGCCAGGTGTCAGCGATAGCTTGCCTACTTTTCCCAAAGGACACCGTGGGACCTTGAACTTCCACAAATGAATGTGCCGTTTATCCTGGGGATGACACAAACGTTGATGCCTCACCCCGTCTGCGATACACAAAGATGGCGGTCTATAACTGGGCCGGGATTCGAACCCAGACGGGTCGAGACTATCATGCCAGCTCGTTTAAGGAGTGGTCTGTCGTGACGGACAACACGGTGTTCATTTCAAACGATAACACAACCGGTGGTGTCGCCATGTTCACTCCAACTAGCCAGTCGTATATGCAATGACTTCATTTGGTGCCTTTCATCACTTACGAAGTCTTCTCATGAAAGTTTCCCACTATCCTTACAATTCCTGATCTATAAATGCAATGGATTTTGTTTCAAGTCGGATGATTATCCAACAAGAATTGTATTTTTTATGGCGTAGCCCATTGGGCAATGTCGTCTGGAACAGCGTTTGTCTGTCTGTCCAGTGTACAGAGTGTACAGACAGACAGTGTACAGACAGGTATGTATTCCCCTTCCGCCGGCATTTTTGGGGTTAATTCCCTTTAAAAATCGTTTTCTCTGCAACCGTTGGTCCGATTGACACGAAATTTTCATCACAGAAGCGCCTCCTTCTGAATATTATTCTAATTATGACGTCATAGGGCACGTGGTACAGGCGCCATCTTGGAAAAACCGAAAATATTGCATCTGTCTGCAATAAATTGCTCCATGAAAAAAAATTGAAAGGTGGCTCATTGTAAAGTATCCTCATGGGGAATAACACGTTATTGATGACGTCATAGGTGCATACATCAACAGGTAAAACGCTTGATCCGATCAGTATGAAATTTATTGAGCGTGATGTCGGGTCGAGAAAAAATGATGACGTCATTGGTCACGTATTGTGGCAGCCATATTTTACAGTGCAGCCTGTAGGGCAAAGCCGCCTTTGTCGCTCCATCTCGTGTATGTTTTTATGTATATCGCTCACAAACGTCTACCAATCAGAGCCGAGGATATTGTCACATGCCATGGGGACAGCACATCCTCCACTCAGCAGATGCAAGCCCGGCTGCACCGTTGTTAGACTATCGGTCTTGTTAACCGAGGACTTCGGTAACCAAGAACTTCCCCGGTAAATGGATTGGATGTGATGGAGCAGTCTCCTGGCTTCCACAGTCTCTCGATGTGGTACCTTTCGACATCTTGAGGGGGTATGCCAAGGATTGTTTTCCAAACCTCTGTTGCTGACGTTGAACATTTTGTGTAAGGATAACCAATTGCATCAGCAGTGTGATGAGGGATGTGTTTGCCAACACGTGGATTGAAGTGGATTATCGCTTGTATGTGCTACGTGCCCCTGTAGGCGCAAATGTTGACATGTACTGAAGAACACAAGAAACTGTATGAATTTTGTGACAAAATGCAATAAACCGTATCATTGTATCTCTTTTCGTTTGTTTGTAAGACAATTTAAAAACCGGAACAAGACTTTGTGGACAGCCTGTACTTCGTTCCTAAGCCTAAAATAATCTTCATATTATCCATGGAAAGTACTCAATCGAATGTCTTGAATAAATCAATAAGCTGTTAAACTCATTTTGCTCTCCTATCTTTAAGCACCAGGTACATACAACAATTGAGGACATTTCTTATTGAACCTCCCATTTTTATCTCCACCACCAAAGGTGGATGGAGGTTATGTTTTCACCCCTGTCTGCTTGTTTGTCTGTTTGTTACTTGCCGGAAAAAAATCCGGCAAGTTTGTTGGTTGGTTGGTTTGTCTGTCTGTCTGTCTGTTTGTCTGCAGTACTACGTCTACATCGTTGCACATGGAATCGCCAAACTTTACACACATATTTGCCTTGCCCTGGAATAGACTGTGCCCAATTTTTAACTCTCTAGGCCGAAGGTCAAGCTCAAGGTCACCCAATGAAGGTCACCCAATCATTTGCGCCTCCCAATTGAAGCCCCGCCCTTAGGGCGGGTACCGTTGCTAGTAATATATAATGGCGATACAACAATTTTTACCGCTTTGCTTTGAAGAACGGGAATGAAGGGGGGGGGGGCATGTTAATATGTCTGGTTGAAGGCTTTGGGCGGTGAGGGGGCTTGAAGCCAGATTTTAATCTTACAGCCACCATGTTGGTGCTCGCCGTCGCTGTGATGCGAAGCGAAAGACGCCTCAGAGCTGTCACATTCACAATCGCTATGGCGTATGTACTCCCGATACGTGTTTCCTTCATTGTAAAAACTACCAAATCAACAGTTGAAAGGATTTTGAGCCGATAAGTGTTATGGCCTTGGCAAGATCGATGGAGACAGCAATCTGGTAGCTTATACACCACCCAAATAGCTATGTGGAATTCTCATGTAGAGATTAAACCCACATCGATTGAACTTTGGCAGAGGTCATTATTTACTTTTAATGATCCAAAATGGCCGATAAAAAGTAAATTCCGGCAAGTCCTCGGTCTCTGACCGATTTTTCATCTGTTTGTCTGTCTGAATCTGAACAGGATGTCTCAAAAAGTTGTGGACGGATTCAAACGAAATTTGGCAGAGAGGTAGTGTATGTGACAAGGACAAAATGATTCGATTTTGGTAAAGATCAGAATCCGGATCCGGCTAGTAGAATTTTTTAATTGATCCTTCACCATTAGGAGATAGGGCCAAAACGACACATAGCAGGATATCTCAAAAAGTTGTGGACGGATTTGGACGAAACTTGGTGGACCGGTTGTGTGTCTGACAAGGACTAATCGATTCGATTTTGATGAAGATCTGAATATGGATTCAGATATGATAATTATTTAATTTTAAGTGATTCTTCACCATTGAGTAATAAAGCTAAGGTCAGGTCAGGTATGGGAGCATGCGCCGGAGCAGCGAGTCGCCGCATCCACTTTCCGACGGTACTCCAGGCACCTCCATCTGGACATCCCAAAGGCTGATGCCTGGCCCGTCCCTATCTCCTTGAGATGCCGATCAACTTGCTGCAACCACGAGGCACGTGGTCGACCCGTCGGCCTCCACCACTCACGAGGCTCCCTTGCTGAAAGTATCTGCTGAGCTGGATCAGCGTCCGGAAAACGAGCCACATGTCCATACAGCTGCAGCTGACGCTCATGAACCATACAGAAAACAAATCTCATCTAAGTCTCTCTCAGCAACCGCACGTTGGACACAAAGTCCGGCAAGCGATAGCCAAGGATTCTCCGAAGAGACTTGGTTCCAAAGGAGTTAAGTCTCATTCTCTGGCTCTTGGTGAGGGTCCAAGTCTCGCATCCGTACATCAAGACTGGAAGCACCAAGGACTTAAAGACTGACTTTTGTCCTCCTGCATCGATACCCACAGCGCCACACCCCATGATCCAGTGAATCCATGACTCCCCAGGCCTGACCCAGACGTCTATCAACTTCTGGCTCCCAACATGTGGAGACGTGAATAACAATGCCAAGGTAAGTGAATCTCTTCGTGACCGCAACATCTTCACCACAAACAGGCACAGACAAGACAGCAGCATCCAATATGTCATTGAAAGCATGGATATTGGTTTTGACCCAGGAAATCCATAATCCCATCGGATCTGCTTTCTCATTCAGTGCCTGGAGGATCCCCGTAAGAATATCCAGCGTCTCGGCAAAGATGACTGCATCATCTGCGAAATCAAGGTCAGAGATCTTGACACTCCCAAATGATGCATTGCAGCCTGACCTCTCCGACATCCTCCCCAGAATCCAGTCCATGCAGCGCTGAAGAGAGTGGGAGCCAGTACACACCCCTGCTGAACTCCAGTAACAACTGGAAATAAGTCAGAGATGGAGCCACCACACTTCACAGCACTCTCAAGTACCAGAGCATAGTTCAGAGATCAGATTGATCAGCGTTGGTGGCACCCCAGAAGACCAATAATCCTCCAGAGGGCATCCCGATTCACCGAATCAAATGCTTTGCGGAGATCAACGTAGACTGCAAGCAGCCCCTGGCGAAACTCTCGCTTACTTTCAGTGAAACCTCATAAAATAGGTATAGATATAGAAGACCTAATAAATATATAAAGCTAATATGTATGGAAACCTAATAAATAGGGCGAAAACCGATACATTGCACGATATCTTAAAACGTTATGGACGGATTTGGACGAAACTTGGTGGACCGGTTGTGTGTGACGAGAACAAATCGATTCAATTTTGGTGAAGATCTGAATATGGATTTGGATACGAGAATTATTTAATTTTTAAGTTATTCTTCACCAGTGATAGGGTTAAAACCGATACCTAGCACGATATCTCAAAAAGTTATGGACGAGTTATGACTAAACTTGGTGGACCATTTGGTTAGGTGACAAGAACAAGCCGATTAGATTTTGGTTCAGGTCCGAATCCAGATCCGGCCAATCAGTCGGATATAAAACATAAACTGTTCAGCATGGCGGAGGTACGCTCTCTACTGAGTGCTGTTCTCGTTGAACTCTTTAAACCAGCGCAAGAATAAAAGGATTCCTTTTTTCTTTTTTATTGTGGTTTTTTTACCATGGGGTTCAGCTACATATTGTGTGATTTGGCTTTGGTGCTCGTCTCACATCGTCAAGACTCGGTGAGATCGATACACATATCTGCCAGGGAAACGTCCTGCCAAATAGAGTTGTGTATTTCAACAATGCCACACCACCTAGTCCATGTGTGCGGTTCACCCATTTATGTCTCATTTCCTTAGTGCAGTAATATTTACGGAGACGCAAGGTGCACACACAGTAAGATATCCAGGAGATGCCAGTGTGTTTACATTCCCACTTGATCATGATGTGGGATTGCACACATTTTGATCATTCGCTCGATTCCCATCCACCGAGGGGTGTGCACCCGATGTACCAGCTCCTCAAATATAAAGGAATTCCGTAACTTGCAGCGTTTCAATTTCGCGTTCCAAGTAAAATTATGTACGCCGAGTCTGTTCATCAGAAGTCATTTGGGAGCAATGATGAGGGAAGCTCGCTCCCGGGGAAATTGCTCCTGGCCTAAGGATGGAAAATGTTATTCCATGTCGAGCCATGATCAGCAGTGCATCGCTCAACTGGTGGTGGAGGCCAAATTATGATCCACGGTGCCAAATGAAACGCAGAATGCTCCAATCGGGATTCTGCGGAATTACGCACCAGAAAGATGGAATGATGGACGCCTTTCAATTCAAACCGATTGCTTTCTCACTTTACTTTATTGGACCCGTGCACGACTCATGATACCTTAAGGAACGGTGTTTATTTAACAAATCCAATTGTTTTCCTTCACCCCTCATCTATTGCTTCTTTTTGAGACTTCTCAATATCCAGAGGTTCGCACGAGATCCTCGCAGGTGGGAAAAGGAAACGTTAAGATGGGTAAAGTACGAATTTACTCGGTTGTTGGGGGTTGGTCTTGCCATTCTGTTTTGTTGTCGAAATATTTTGGCCTTGTCCTTACAACCTCATGGAGATGGAATTGTGCCATTAGCGTTTTGGACGTAACAATTACACGACACAACTTCCAAGGGCTCCTGAAATGTTTATATAAATCAACATGTCAAAAGTGTGATATGTAATATAAT
This sequence comes from Myxine glutinosa, assembly GCF_964187855.1. NCBI lineage: Eukaryota > Metazoa > Chordata > Myxini > Myxiniformes > Myxinidae > Myxine > Myxine glutinosa. The sequence goes on from NC_136262.1 coordinate 148,930,388, forward strand.
ATGTAATCTACTATATAAGAGAGCTGTTGGTCTGTCTGTCTGTCTGTCTGTCTGTCTGTGTGTCGCCATTTTTCTCAGTGATGGCTCAACGGATCTTCGTCAAACTTTCAGAGGTTCATCAGTGAGTGCCTGGAAGTGTTTTTGGAGGAAAAATAATTTTTTTTAAAAATCGCTCGATAGTGCCTAAGCCTTTTTAAATTAATGACACTTATATACAAGTACAAATTCGCATAAATAAATACAAAATAATCACCAGACATTTGAACACAAATAATAAAACAATTCCGGAAGTGTACGAAGTTGGTAGTAAAGCTTCTTCTTCTTTCTGATCGGCATCACACTTAATGCAGAAATGGGATGAACGGCACATTCACCATCATATATTCAACACAAAGGTGATGAACTCCTTTCCACTCCCCCCAATCCCTTCCTCACCCCTCCCTCTCCTGCCCCCCTCCCCCCCTGCTGGGTACTCCTGCTAGTATGTAATGCAATATGGAGTTAAAGCAAACTCCCTCACTCTCTTCAATCCCTCTCCTCCCTCCAGGTTTTTAAAACAGCTGTTCACCACCATCTCTTATCTTCCCCCATCCAAAACCTTGATCTTTTCTACCCCCGTTAATTCACCAAGATCCACTTTTTTGAAATACCGACTTCTTTCCTGGAAGTCCTAGCAGGGTCCATGTGTTTTATACCTCTCCCACCCCCCCCCCCCCTTCCCATGCCTCCTCCCCCCCAAGCCCTCACCCTCCCACAGATCTCCCGATGTCCCTGCTCTCAAATGTTGTAATTGCGTGCTTCCCTCTCCCTCCCCATATTGTCTTCCGCTCCCTTTATTATATGTTTCATGTGCCCGTTTTTTCTTCTTGTGATTAATGTTAGCTCTTACACGAGCCTCGATGTTGTATACAAAAAAATAGATTAAAACAAAAATGTGTTCAGATGTCTGAATGGGCAGGCAGTCTGATGTTTGAAGCGCCGGTTGGAGTCACGTTAAAGTGGCTCAAAGTGTGAAAATAGGTGACCCTCAAAGTTTCTGGTCCACCATCGAGCTTTCAGAATGCAGACATTGGTGGCAGATTGGAAGCGAGTGAGGATGTTGGTAAAGTACAACTTTGCCGGTGAAGATGCAGAGTGAGTGGATTGGATGGACAACTGATGTATTGGAGCACCTCACTGGTCATGGTGACTAAGGTGGCCTTTCCTGATGGATTCCTGATCGCAAAGCTTCACTCTTCCGGCTATTTCCTGCATCCAGACTCGACCCCTGGTTTGAGGTTGCTGTGTCCACACTGTGGTTGAGTGCACATTCCTACCTGGCCATCCATTGGGTGCTGTACCCATGGTGGACATTCATCGTCCATGGGTCCCCGTAGGTATACATTGGGACCTCGGGTAGTACAATAACGAGTTCCATAGGAACTCGTGGCCCTAAGATCTTTCCTAACTCTCAACAAGCATTCGTCTTGACTCCATGCAAACTGTGCAACAACAATCTCCACATCACCCTCACTCCTTCCTCCACACTCAGAAACCTCTTATTGCCTTGTTCGCGACTTCAGTCCCCAAGGATGCTGCGAAAGGAAATCACTTATCCTTCCAAAGATGGATACGTTTTCTTTCCCTCCCCATCCCGACTCGATCTCATGTAATTACTTATCTGCCTGTGTTTTGGTTTTGCTTGGAATTTAGGAAAGTGCTCCAGTTAAACATTTAGATTGTACATTCCTGAGTTGTGAATGTCCATTCATTCAACCCATGGTCACTGAATGATGCCTTGCTGCGTCGATCATGTGTGTAAACTATAACTTGGCACCAAACCCGGACATCTTCCAGGTTGCCCCCGTGTTTTTGTGTCGTAGCAATTTGAATGCCTCATTGCTAGTTACTTCATTCTTCCTAACGCGCCGACAATGTCAAGCTGAAGTTTATGGATTTATTGGAACACTCTCATTTTCTGGCTTGACCCTCTCTCTTTTCACTCGGCACATGCTCGGTATGTAAAGACTTATCCACCCTAGACCTGTAAATCACTGTGAGCTTATTCTGGCGATGGAGGTCGTTAAGGAAGCGCAAACACTTGGCAAGTCCTCGCAACTCGTTCGCAATGAACCTTTGGCTTGTCCTTCGGTACTTACGAGAGTGGTTGAAGGCCCCTGACCGGGCTCGTGACATAGATCATTTGAAATGATATTTGAGAAGGATATGGCAAAGATTTTGAATAGGGACAGTACTTGGTCTGAGATGTCTTTTCTTTCAGGAAGATTTTGAATAGGGACAGAACTTGGTGTGAGTTGTCTTTTCTTAAAGGAAGATTTGGAATAGGGACAGTACTTGGTCTGAGATGTCTTTTCTTAAAGGAAGATTTGGAATAGGGACAGTACTTGGTCTGAGATGTCTTTTCTTAAAGGAAGATTTGGAATAGGGACAGTACTTGGTCTGAGATGTCTTTTCTTAAAGGAAGATTTGGAATAGGGACAGTACTTGGTCTGAGATGTCTTTTCTTTCAGGAAGATTTTGAATAGGGACAGTACTTGGTCTGAGATGTCTTTTCTTAAAGGAAGATTTTGAATAGGGACAGTACTTGGTCTGAGATGTCTTTTCTTTCAGGAAGATTTTGAATAGGGACAGTACTTGGTCTGAGATGTCTTTTCTTAAAGGAAGATTTGGAATGGGGACAGTACTTGGTCTGAGATGTCTTTTCTCAAAGGAAGATTTTGAATAGGGACAGAACTTGGCTGTGAGATGTCTTTTCTTAAAGGAAGATTTGGAATGGGGACAGTACTTGGTCTGAGATGTCTTTTCTCAAAGGAAGATTTTGAATAGGGACAGAACTTGGCTGTGAGATGTCTTTTCTTAAAGGAAGATTTGGAATGGGGACAGTACTTGGTGTGAGTTGTCTTTTCTTAAAGGAGGATTTTGAATAGGGACAGAACTTGGTCGGAGATGTCTTTTCTTAAAGGAAGATTTGGAATAGGGACAGAACTTGGTCTGAGATGTCTTTTCTTAAAGGAAGATTTTGAATGGGGACAGAACTTGGTCTGAGATGTCTTTTCTCAAAGGAAGATTTTGAATGGGGACAGAACTTGGCTGTGAGATGTCTTTTCTCAAAGGAGGATTTTGAATGGGGACAGTACTTGGTCGGAAATGTCTTTTCTCAAAGGAAGATTTTGAATAGGGACAGAACTTGGCTGTGAGATGTCTTTTCTTAAAGGAAGATTTGGATTGGGGACAGTACTTGGTGTGAGTTGTCTTTTCTTAAAGGAGGATTTTGAATAGGGACAGAACTTGGTCGGAGATGTCTTTTCTTAAAGGAAGATTTTGAATAGGGACAGAACTTGGTCTGAGATGTCTTTTCTTAAAGGAAGATTTTGAATGGGGACAGTACTTGGTCGGAAATGTCTTTTCTCAAAGGAAGATTTTGAATGGGGACAGTACTTGGCTGTGAGATGTCTTTTCTTAAAGGAAGATTTGGAATGGGGACAGTACTTGGTGTGAGTTGTCTTTTCTTAAAGGAGGATTTTGAATAGGGACAGAACTTGGTCGGAGATGTCTTTTCTCAAAGGAAGATTTTGAATGGGGACAGAACTTGGCTGTGAGATGTCTTTTCTTAAAGGAGGATTTTGAATGGGGACAGAACTTGGTGTGAGTTGTCTTTTCTTAAAGGAGGATTTTGAATAGGGACAGAACTTGGCTGTGAGATGTCTTTTCTTAAAGGAAGATTTGGAATGGGGACAGTACTTGGTGTGAGTTGTCTTTTCTTAAAGGAGGATTTTGAATAGGGACAGAACTTGGTCGGAGATGTCTTTTCTTAAAGGAAGATTTTGAATAGGGACAGAACTTGGTCTGAGATGTCTTTTCTTAAAGGAAGATTTTGAATGGGGACAGTACTTGGTCGGAAATGTCTTTTCTCAAAGGAAGATTTTGAATGGGGACAGAACTTGGCTGTGAGATGTCTTTTCTTAAAGGAAGATTTGGAATGGGGACAGTACTTGGTGTGAGTTGTCTTTTCTTAAAGGAGGATTTTGAATAGGGACAGAACTTGGTCGGAGATGTCTTTTCTTAAAGGAAGATTTTGAATAGGGACAGAACTTGGTCTGAGATGCCTTTTCTTAAAGGAAGATTTTGAATGGGGACAGTACTTGGTCGGAAATGTCTTTTCTCAAAGGAAGATTTTGAATGGGGACAGAACTTGGCTGTGAGATGTCTTTTCTTAAAGGAGGATTTTGAATGGGGACAGAACTTGGTCGGAGCTGTCTTTTCTTAAAGGAGGATTTTGAATAGGGACAGAACTTGGTCTGAGATGTCTTTTCTCAAAGGAAGATTTTGAATAGGGACAGAACTTGGCTGTGAGATGTCTTTTCTTAAAGGAAGATTTGGAATGGGGACAGAACTTGGTGTGAGTTGTCTTTTCTTAAAGGAGGATTTTGAATAGGGACAGAACTTGGCTGTGAGATGTCTTTTCTAAAAGGAAGATTTGGAATGGGGACAGTACTTGGTGTGAGTTGTCTTTTCTTAAAGGAGGATTTTGAATAGGGACAGAACTTGGTCGGAGATGTCTTTTCTTAAAGGAAGATTTTGAATAGGGACAGAACTTGGTCTGAGATGTCTTTTCTCAAAGGAAGATTTTGAATAGGGACAGAACTTGGCTGTGAGATGTCTTTTCTTAAAGGAGGATTTTGAATGGGGACAGAACTTGGTCTGAGATGTCTTTTCTTAAAGGAAGATTTTGAATAGGGACAGAACTTGGCTGTGAGATGTCTTTTCTTAAAGGAAGATTTGGAATGGGGACAGTACTTGTTGTGAGTTGTCTTTTCTTAAAGGAGGATTTTGAATAGGGACAGAACTTGGCTGTGAGATGTCTTTTCTTAAAGGAGGATTTTGAATGGGGACAGAACTTGGTCTGAGATGTCTTTTCTCAAAGGAAGATTTTGAATAGGGACAGAACTTGGTCTGAGATGTCTTTTCTTAAAGGAAGATTTTGAATGGGGACAGAACTTGGTCGGAAATGTCTTTTCTTAAAGGAAGATTTTGAATAGGGACAGAACTTGGCTGTGAGATGTCTTTTCTTATAGGAAGATTTTGAATAGGGACAGTACTTGGTCTGTGATGTCTTTTCTTATAGGAAGATTTTGAATAGGGACAGTACTTGGTCTGAGATGTCTTTTCTTATAGGAAGATTTTGAATAGGGACAGAACTTGGCTGTGATGTCTTTTCTTATAGGAAGATTTTGAATAGGGACAGTACTTGGTCTGTGATGTCTTTTCTTAGAGGAAGATTTTGAATAGGGACAGTACTTGGTCTGAGATGTCTTTTCTTATAGGAAGATTTTGAATAGGGACAGAACTTGGTCGAAGATGTCTTTTCTAAAAGGAAGATTTGGAATAGGGACAGTACTTGGTCTGAGATGTCTTTTCTTATAGGAAGATTTTGAATAGGGACAGTACTTGGTCTGTGATGTCTTTTCTTATAGGAAGATTTTGAATAGGGACAGTACTTGGTCTGTGATGTCTTTTCTTAGAGGAAGATTTTGAATAGGGACAGAACTTGGTCGAAGATGTCTTTTCTTATAGGAAGATTTGGAATAGGGACAGAACTTGGTCTGAGCTGTCTTTTCTTAAAGGAACATTTTGAATAGGGACAGAACTTGGTCGGAGCTGTCTTTTCTTCTAGGAAGATTTGGAATAGGGACAGAACTTGGTCTGAGCTGTCTTTTCTTAAAGGAAGACTTGGAATAGGGACAGAACTTGGTCGGAGCTGTCTTTTCTTCTAGGAAGATTTTGAATAGGAACAGTACTTGGTCGGAGGTGTCTTTTCCTAAAGGAAGATTTGGAATAGGGACAGAACTTGGTCGGAGCTGTCTTTTCTTAAAGGAAGATTTTGAATAGGAACAGTACTTGGTCTGAGCTGTCTTTTCTTATAGGAAGATTTGGAATAGGGACAGAACTTGGTCAGAGATGCCTTTTCATAAAGGAAGATTTGGAATAGGGACAGAACTTGGTGTGAGATGTCTTTTCTTACAGTAAGATTTGGAATAGGGACAGAACTTGGTCGGAGCTGTCTTTTCTTAAAGGAAGATTTTGAATAGGAACAGTACTTGGTCTGAGCTGTCTTTTCTTATAGGAAGATTTGGAATAGGGACAGAACTTGGTCAGAGATGCCTTTTCATAAAGGAAGATTTGGAATAGGGACAGAACTTGGTCAGAGATGCCTTTTCATAAAGGAAGATTTGGAATAGGGACAGAACTTGGTGTGAGATGTCTTTTCTTACAGGAAGATTTGGAATAGGGACAGAACTTGGTGTGAGATGTCTTTTCTTACAGTAAGATTTGGAATAGGGACAGAATTTGGTCGGAGATGTCTTTTCTTTCAGGAAGATTTGGAATAGGGACAGAACTTGGTCAGAGATGTGTTTTCTTACAGGAAGATTTGGAATAGGGACAGAACTTGGTCGGAGATGTCTTTTCTTATAGGAAGATTTGGAATAGGGACAGAACTTGGTCAGAGATGCCTTTTCATAAAGGAAGATTTGGAATAGGGACAGAACTTGGTGTGAGATGTCTTTTCTTACAGTAAGATTTGGAATAGGGACAGAATTTGGTCGGAGATGTCTTTTCTTTCAGGAAGATTTGGAATAGGGACAGAACTTGGTCGGAGATGTCTTTTCATAAAGGAAGATTTGGAATAGGGACAGAACTTGGTCAGAGAGGGGTTTTCTTACAGTAAGATTTGGAATAGGGACAGAACTTGGTCGGAGATGTCTTTTCTTACAGGAAGATTTGGAATAGGGACAGAACTTGGTCGGAGATGTGTTTTCTTACAGGAAGATTTGGAATAGGGACAGAACTTGGTCGGAGATGTCTTTTCTTATAGGAAGATTTGGAATAGGGACAGAACTTGGTCAGAGATGCCTTTTCATAAAGGAAGATTTGGAATAGGGACAGAACTTGGTGTGAGATGTCTTTTCTTACAGTAAGATTTGGAATAGGGACAGAATTTGGTCGGAGATGTCTTTTCTTTCAGGAAGATTTGGAATAGGGACAGAACTTGGTCGGAGATGTCTTTTCATAAAGGAAGATTTGGAATAGGGACAGAAAGAACTTGGTCAGAGAGGGGTTTTCTTACAGTAAGATTTGTAATAGGGACAGAACTTGGTCGGAGATGTCTTTTCTTACAGGAAGATTTGGAATAGGGACAGAACTTGGTCGGAGATGTGTTTTCTTACAGGAAGATTTGGAATAGGGACAGAACTTGGTCGGAGATGTCTTTTCTTATAGGAAGATTTGGAATAGGGACAGAACTTGGTCGGAGATGTCTTTTCTTATAGGAAGATTTTGATCATGCTTCACACATGAGGATTGCAGTGTAAGGACTGCAGCTTCTTGTAAGAGGTATAATTATGCCTGACGGGAGAGTGTAAGCTTGAAGTTCATACGAAAATGACTGCCATGTACAAATAAGGAGCTAAGGGTAGAGGTTTTGGTGTGAATTATGATAATAATAATAATAATAATAATGCATTTATTTTATATAGCGCTTTTCAGGAAGCCCAAAGACGCTTTGACAGAGTGCAAAACATAATGCATAGCAACTTGAAAGACTCCGCTTGAAATTGAAAGACTTGAAATGAAAATGAAAGAAAACAAAGACTTGAAATGATGTGGTTAAAAATAACATGCAGGGATAACTGGTGTAGGCCTATACGTGTGGTCCACATGGATGGACGGGCACGACTCGGTGTGAGCTACTGGTAATCAGACGAAGAGACCACGAGATGTGACACCATGGTACGGTACTTCCACTGCAAACCTGAGAGGTATCGAGATAGATTGGCCTTTTGGCAAAGAATACCTCATTACCATACTCTGTGGTGTAAGGGTTAGAGCTTCTCCTCTGAGTCTTGGAGATGGGCTGTTCGAATACTGACCGGGTCGTACCAAAGATTGCTAAAATGGTACGTGCTGCTGCCTTGCTTGATGCTCAGCATTTAAAAAAGGGAAATACCGGACAAACAACCTTGGGTTTGCAACTGTTGTGCAGGCTTGATGGGCCTCATGGTCTCCTCCTGTGTTGAAGTTCCTTGTGAGGGATCTACTGTTCTAACGGTTTTTAATATTATCTGTGGGCTCTTGGAAGAGCCAAATGATGGTGGGTGGAAACATTCTGCCAATCGAGTGGAATGTTCGAAGAAACTGGAATATGGAATACGTCGATAGAGATTGATAGAAAGGTACTTGTCAAGTCAGGGTGGGTCTTACGGTTGTTCTAAGGATGTCTGGTGCAAGGTTTGTTTTTGTAGGAGGTCGATAATGGAAATGGATGTGACCATCTGCTAGCTTATACATTTTTAAAGACAGGACGCGAGACTTGTCTGAACTGAAGAAAAAGTTCCACTCGGTTGATGGGGGTTTTTCCGCACCGAGTGGTCGAGATGCTCCGGAGCCTGCCTGCTGCTGGGATGAGGTGGCACAGAAGAGAGTAATTGGGGGAGCGGTACATCAATTTGTCCGCCGAGGTGGAAAGGTCAATAATGCAATGCAATCATAGGACCGGATCACTGCAATGAGGGATGCAAACTGCTTCCTATAGGGAGAGAGTGGGAGCGAACTCACCTTCGATAAGCTGCATTCATCCACCGGTATCATCATCCACATTTGGATGAATCCTCGGGCACCATTGTCAGGGAGCTTGCCTGGTGGTGCCCAGAGCCAGGAGGCATCAAAGGCCACGGTGTCCTATTTTCGAGGAAACCGCCTCGGTTTATTTTGAAGTCTGGAGCATTGTTTTTCACTTTTATGGAAATTATTTCTCCAAATGTTAAATATGACGTTTCGCTTAATGATGTCACAAAGGGCTGACAGGATAGATCGGTGGGAGTTTGCGTTTGAAAATGACCAAATAAGCCTTGCGGTTTTTCAGGAAGGGCGTCGCATTGCATCTTGGGCAGTACACAGAAGGGGCATTGCATCATACAGTGTGCAGAAGGGTGTACATCATATACAGTATGCAGAAGGGGCATTGCATCATACAGTGTGCAGAAGGGTGTACATCATATACAGTATGCAGAAGGGTGTACATCATATACAGTATGCAGAAGGGGCATTGCATCATACAGTGTGCAGAAGGGTGTACATCATATACAGTATGCAGAAGGGTGTACATCATATACAGTGTGCAGAAGGGTGTACACCATATACAGTATGCAGAAGGGGAATTGCATCATACAGTGTGCAGAAGGGTGTACATCATATACAGTATGCAGAAGGGTGTACACCATATACAGTATGCAGAAGGGGCATTGCATCATACAGTGTGCAGAAGGGTGTACATCATATACAGTATGTAGAAGGGGCATTTGCATCATACAGTGTGCAGAAGGGTGTACATCATATACAGTATGCAGAAGGGTGTACATCATATACAGTGTGCAGAAGGGTGTACATCATATACAGTGTGCAGAAGGGTTTACATCATATACAGTATGCAGAAGGGTGTACATCATATACAGTATGCAGAAGGGTGTACACCATATACAGTATGCAGAAGGGTGTACATCATGTACAGTATGCAGAAGGGGCATTGCATCATACAGTGTGCAGAAGGGTGTACATCATATACAGTGTGCAGAAGGGTGTACATCATATACAGTATGCAGAAGGGTGTACATCATATACAGTATGCAGAAGGGTGTACACCATATACAGTATGCAGAAGGGTGTACATCATATACAGTATGCAGAAGGGGCATTGCATCATACAGTGTGCAGAAGGGTGTACATCATATACAGTATGCAGAAAGGTGTAACATCATATACAGCATGCAGAAGGGTGTACATCATATACAGTATGCAGAAGGGTGTACATCATATACAGTATGCAGAAGAGTGTACATCATATACAGTATGCAGAAGGGTGTACATCATATACAGCATGCAGAAGGGTGTACATCATATACAGTATGCAGAAGGGTGTACATCATATACAGTATGCAGAAGGGTGTACATCATATACAGTATGCAGAAGAGTGTACATCATATACAGTATGCAGAAGGGTGTACATCATATACAGCATGCAGAAGGGTGTACATCATATACAGTATGCAGAAGGGTGTACCGTGAAATGGGGTGAATAGGGACAGCAAGGTGAATAGGGACACAAACTGAAAAAAATTTGTCGGAAACTTTTTTCGCTGAAAATTGATAACCATACTGATTTGTTGATATTTGGGTTGAAAGTGTTCTCTTGTTTTTTAAAAAAGCAACTTATAGTCCCTATTAACCCCATATATGGGTTAAATAGGAATAAATAGGATTTTTATGGGTGTCCCTATTCACCCCGTTTTACGCGTGAATAGGGACAGTCACTAATACAAAAAAATAATAATCAAGATGGGGAAGATTAGTGAAGCCGTGGTTCATTTGAAATGGGGTGGCCATCGCTGTCTTCGCGATATCCCAAGAGACGTCGTGCACCACTACCCTGCGATGCCCACCTACAAATGATAGTTACTGGCTACCTGGTTTGAGGGACAGAGGGAGACAAATAGAGACATCACACAAAGCTGAGAGGTAAGCTACAGACATTACTGATGAGGAAGGTGGTGTTTCATTCCGTGAACATGATTATTAACGTTTTCGGTTTTTTGGCACGATTGGTCATTCAAATAATTCCATATCCGAACGAGAACAATCACCATTGTTCCTTTGTTTGAATGGCTCAGCGATGCGATAGAGCTCAACAACCCTGGGACCCGAAACACGCAACTGCAACGTTTACAATGAATTGTATTAACTTCTGCAACTAACTACGTATTGCTCATTAGAGACACTGTACGGGTTCAGTTTTTCTGTTAAAGGAACTTTTTTTTTGGTCCTCAGCAGCAGTACGGGAGACTATGCTAAGAATTGTGGGTAATGTGGAAAAGGAAAGCTTGGGGGCATTATGAGAAAATATGAAATAATTCGGTGCTGTTTCCACTGGAAAGAGAAGCTGACGTGGGTGACTCTATGGAAATATGTGGAACTAATAAAGGGGATTGATAGAGTAAGTTCAGGATTAGTAGGCAGACTTTGAAAGTAAAAATAAGAACATAAAAAACAGGTTTAGAAAGTGGAACTGTATTTGACAACAAGCTGAGATCAGGGAAAATGGAATTATTTCGGAGTATACTCAGCATTTCGAAGCAGCTGGAATAAATGTGTTTCTCATTTCAGAAAGAATATAATTATATATATATATATTGTTACGTGTATGGGGGAAGGCAATGAAATACCTTAGTCCAGATAGGATTGTATAGATTAGTGTGCGCCGTGTAGCCACCTTCATGTATCTAAGTCAGGGCAGGATGCCGGTGTAAGCGTCATGTGTCTCCATGCAGGAGGTGGAGCTATGCTAATTAGTTAGGGCACATGGATAAAATTTTCAGTGTGTAAATTGCCCTTGTGATTTTTCCCTTCGTTCTTATAAAGCACACTCGGCCAGCCATGCGATCAGCACGTAATTGAAATAACACAAGCGCCGACGATACCCAGACGCGATTACACCACTGAGCCGAATCATCTCGATGGGCGACAAGAGTGGCCGTGAGGCCACGCCCTGAAGACCGGTTGGTTAAATAATGATGGGCTGAGCGGGTGGCGCTCGGTGATTGGAGCGGGTGTGACGTCATAGAGAACGTTTGAGACCGAGGAGTAAAAGGAAAAGTCCCGCCATTTTCTCTCTCTCTCTCTCTCTCTCTCCCTCTCTCTCTCTCTCTTGGTCTTCCCATTAAAACACTGAGTCCCATAAGGCCCTAAAGACCCCGTTAGACCTTCTGTCTGAGGGCCTTCTGCAATAACATTTGAGGGTCACTAGTCGTAATCAAAAGGCCACCGCATTTGTAAACCTCCTCAAAAACAAGCTAATATAGTGCAAATTATAATTCATTAATTAAATAGAGCCTGTGATTGATGCTGTGAAGAGAAACAGGTTGAGATGGTTTGGTCATGTGTTGAGGAAGGATGAAAGTGACTGGTTGAGAAGAGTGATGGAAATGAATGTAGAAGGACGTAGAGGATGGGGAAGACCGAGAAAGACTTGGCTAAAGGCGGTGGAAGAAGAAATGCGAGCAAGGGGGTTAACAAGGGGAGATGCAGAAAATATGGCAAAATGGAGAAGATTGTCATGGGGACCGCAAGGCTAACTCCCGCTCTAACAGGGAAACTAGCCTGAAAATGCCTGTTGTGTATGTTGTAATTAAATTTTCCTTTCTTTTTTTCATGTCCTGCTCATCTTGGTAAGTAGCACAGGAAAAAGACTCACATGGCCTAAAAATTCCCCACAGGGCAAGGAGAAAAGTCCCACGTGATGAAGAGAAAAGTCGAGTGTGGCAAAGAGAAAAGTCTCACGTGGAAAAGAGAAAAATTCCACGGAGCAAAGAGGAAAATCCCACATGGCAAGGAGAAATGAGGACTATCTGAACATTTAAAAAGGAAATAACTAAACTCAGGCGGTTGCTTTATTTAATTGTAAGCGCTGATCGAATGGCTGGTTGTGTAAGTGTCATAAGGAACGAAGGGGAAAAAAATAGAGGCGACTACACACGGGGAATCTACCGTTATACCAACAAATTTGCATAGCTCCACCCCTTGCATGGAGACAAATATACACTTACGCGACATCTGCGCCTGCCTTAATTATGGGAAGGTTTCTTCTTCTTCGTGAAAGTCGGAGCACACGACCCTATACAATCCCACCTTAACTAAGGTATTTCAATACCTACCCCCACAAACGTAACAATATATATATATATATACACTGAACAGCAATAGAAACGTATACATTTACAGTGCATTTAGAAAGTATTCAGACCCCTTCACTTTTTTCACATTTTGTTATGTTGCAGCCTTATGCTGAAATCGTTTAAATTCATTTTTTCCCTCATCAATCTACACTCAATACCCCATAATGACAAAGAGAAAACAGGATTTTAGAAAGTTTTGCAAATTTATTAAAAAGAAAAAACTGAAATATCACATTGACATAAGTATTCATACCCTTTGCTATGACACGTGAAATTTACCTCAGGTGCCTCTCATTTCTCTTGATCATCTTTCAGATGTTTTTACACCTTGATTGGAGTCCACCTGTGGTAAATTCAAATGATTGGACATGATTTGGAAAGGCACACACCTGTCTATATAAGGTCTCACAGTTGACAATGCATATCAGAGCAAAAACCAAGCCATGAGGTCGAAGGAACTGCCTGCAGAACTCAGAGACAGGATTGTGTCGAGGCACAGATCAAGGAAAGCCTACAAAAAAAAATCTCTGCTGCATTGAAGGTTCCCAAGAGCACAGTGGCCTCCATAATTCTTAAATGGAAGAAGTTTGGAAAAACAAGGACTCTTCCTAGAGCCGGGCGCCCGGCCAAACTGAGCAATCGGGGGAGAAGGGCCTTGGTAAGAGAGGTGACCAAGAACCCGATGGTCACTCTGGCTAAGCTCCTGACATCCTGTGTGGAGATGGGAGAAACTTCCAGAAGGACAACCATCACTGCAACACTCCACCGATCTGGGCTTCATGGCAGAGTGGCCAGACGGAAGCCTCTCCTCAGTGAAAGACGCATGAAATCCCGCTTGGAGTTTGCAAAAAAGCACCAAAGAACTCTTGGACTGTGAGAAACAAGATTCTGTGGTCTGATGAAACCAAGATTGAACTGTTTGGCCTCAATTCTAAGCGTCATGGCTGGAGGAAACCAGGCACCGCTCATCACCTGCCCAATACCATCCCAACGGTGAAGCATGGTGATGGCAGCATCATGCTGTGGGGGTGTTTTTCAGCAGCAGGAACTGGGGGACTGGTCAGGGTTGAGGGAACAATGAACGGAGCAAAGTACAGAGATATCCTTCATGAAAACCTGAAACAGAGCGCTCAGGACCTCAGTCTGGGCCGAAGGTTCACCTTCCAACAGGACAATGACCCTAAGTACACAGCCAAGACAACGCAGAAGTGGCTTAGGGACAACTCTGTGAAGGTCCTTGAGTGGCCCAGCCAGAGCCCAGACTTGAACCCAATTTAACATCTCTGGAGAGACCTGAAAATGGCTGTCCACCAACGGTCCCCATCCAACCTGACAGAGGTTGAGAGGATCTGCAGAGAAGAATGGCAGAAAACCCCCAAATCCAGGTGTGCAAAGCTTGTCGCGTCATACCCAAGAAGACTCGAGGCCATAATTGCTGCCAAAGGTGCTTCAACTAAGTACTGAGTTAAGGGTCTGAATACTTATGTCAATGTGATATTTCAGTTTTTTCTTTTTAATAAATTTGCAAAATTTATGGGGGAGGATAAGGGTGGAAGGGGGAGGGTAAGGGGGGAAGGGGGAGGGGGAAAGGGGAGGGGGTAGGGTGTAGGGGGAAGGGAGGGGGTAAGGTGGAGGGGGAAGGGAGGGAGAAGGGGAAGGGGGGGAAGGGGAGGATGGAGGGGTGGAGGGGGAAGGGGGGAAGGGGAGGACAGAGGGGGGAGGGGAAGGGAGAGGGGGGAGGGGAGAGCGAGGGGGAAGGGGAGGGAGAGGGGGGGAGGGGGAGGGGAGGAAGGGGAGGGCCAGTCAACAATGACGTTGCAGTTCTCATGGTAGGAGAGCAGCACAACAATCGCGACATCGTCCAGCATCTTCGCGACAACAGCACGAAGTGGATTTTGGAGACTCACCGATCCTGTGACGCCCTCCAGTACCGGCGTTGCCGGGCGGAGGAAGGGAGACCCGTACATTCTCAACCCGTACATTCGCCCTCTCGACTCAACCTCACTCGGACAAAAGCCTCGCACAAATTACACCGTGAAGGCCCAATGGCCATGTCTATGCCACAAATCAAGTACATGAGCGAGTCTGGCGCACTGAATTGAAAATATATAGAACGCTCATACTCCGTGAAAAGTGTAGCCCCCGTGTCGCTATCTTTGTTAGCACGACTCGACCAACTCGCTTCGCGGATCTCGTTTGTTTTGAACGTGTCCCAGATTTTAAAAGCCAGACAACTGTTAAAATGCCATTTTGAGCAGCAATAAACTGCTCCAATCGGTTACGGAAGGGTTGTGGAAAGACGTTTCACAGCTGTTTCAAAGACGTTTAATTCATATCGCACAAAATCGACACGAAACACGATCACACAAAAGGTGAAAAAACGCAATCGCTTTTCGCTCTGAATTACGTGCAAACGTGTGACGGAAATCACCATCGCCCAGCATCGAGTGCCAACCAAGATGGCGCCCGGTAGCTGCATCTCCACCTATTTGGTGTGAATGGCAATGGTCATTGATTCGATATATTTTCCGTTCAATGGTCTGGCGGTGGGGATGGAACATCACGTGATCGCTCTGAGCGAATCAGCGCGCTGCTCTGCCACCGGCTCAGATTCCGTCTATAATATTCCTCGCTGAAATGCGCTGAGGTAAATATGAATAAAAAATATGGATCTCATCAAATATTTTTAGGTAGGCCATGTTCTTCCCAGGCTCAATGGCCATGTCTGTGCCAAATATCAAGCACGTGAGCCTCTCCGTTTAGGAGTCTATCGGTAACATTACACACACACACACACACACACACACACACAAACTGTGATATATATATATATATATTATATATATATATATATATATATATATATACAGTATATATACAGTATATATATATATAAATAAATAATCCGGAGATTAAATCAGACGCGGGCGTAGCTTCAGGGTGGTCGATCTTTAATTTTCGACAAGCTTTCGACCAACAAAGGTCTTGTTCTTCGTCGTCCCCAAGTTCAGCTGAAGTCTGATTTAATCTCCCGATTATTTATTTAATGCAAATGAGACGCTCTGCTCGTACTGTGGAGTTTCTACTATTTCTCACAGTTATATATATATATATATATATATATATATATATATATATATTATATATATATATATATATATATATATATATATATACATATATATGTGTACCAAAACAGAGCCCTTCTGATCCGATAAATGCAACACGGTATTAAACACCATGTGCACATGCATACCACTTTACCTGTGACTTGAAATGGCTTCGGCAGAGCATACTCAAATGTATTTCAAGATGCATGCGCACCATGGCGTTTAATGAATGCTGTGTTGCATATATTGGGATGGAAGGGCTTTGTTTTTGTTTATTATTCGGCCCGACCGGAACCACACCTCTGGGTTTATGGGCATTGAGGCCGAGGCAATGTGCTAGTATGGCAGATGGCCATTGCTGCCCACAGATCACGTAGGATCGGCTGTATGGGAAGTGATTTGTACCTTACTGCTTTTCTCAAGTTAGGAGGTCTAAAACAATATAATTATCATTATTTGAAATATATATATATATTATTTTTTAAGCTCATGCAGAAAGAGTGGAAGGTTTCATTCTGGCAATATGGGCCAAATATCCTTTCACTTTACCTTGGTATTCTTTATTTCTCTATTTCATTATGTTGTATGCTCCCTTCTAAAACCTAACACTCAAGGTCATTCATTTGAAGGGCAACCAAAGCTTTCAAAGTGCAGAGTGGAGACACTTCCTACTGCCAGTCAACAAGGGAATTCATGGACCGACCCAATAAACTTGGTGCAATTCAACTTTTCAGCTGGAGCGTCATGGACTTCACCGCGGCTCCTCACTCGGAACATAAATTTGTCAGCGCTCGTAACGGATTGTTCTGAGAATTACAGACCACTTTCAAACTGATGGGCCACAGTCAGCAGAATGAACGTTTGAGCCCTACTTTGGTGCCATAATGCATTTATTTCTTTGAGTAAAACTGCTTGCAATTAGCTTCCATTTCCTGGTCACCTAATGGAGAAGATGGTGAGCTCAGTGTTTTTGCTGACATGGCCCGTAAACCTCGATGGTGGAAGAGCATTCCATGTATCGTTAACATTAGTGATCAGCAAAAAGGAGTTTTAGAGTTTTCCCAGGCAGTTTTACAATCCTTGTTGCTTTTATGTGAGACAGAGGCCTCTCATGTTGTGCTTAGCCTGAGATTTCAAAGGGAAAGTGGAGGCATTCCTTCCTTCCTACTGCTTTCTTTACAAAGGTAGTGAGGTGTAGGTCTGCACTCTAAAGGCCTTGTGGCAACAGGCCATTTCATTCAGCGAACATCAGAATGTAAGGATGTTGTATTGTCTCTCTGAGCAGCCATACTTACCTTCATCTTCTCGATATGAAGTTGGACTTCAATTCATGGGCAGAGGCCAGGCACGTGGGACAATCACTTCCACATTGCTATACCAGACATGAGATGAAAGCGCACCTGTGTGCCTGTGATAGCAAATGCGCGTCAGAATTGAAGGATATAACTACCAAGGGCAATCATGACCTGCCTGCTCAGGCATGGGTGTCCAGGTGTGCGACATACAGACCATGGTGCTCACGATCCTTTTGACTTATAGTTCCCTGCATCAAATTAGAAAATCCCAATGGAGCACTGGGGGCTGAATGCCATTATGGAAACGGATCCCATCTCATTGATTTTTCTGATAAGGGAATCGAACCATCACGGACATCGATGATGTGGTGAAGCGAGAACCACAGTGCCCATAGAAAGTCGACACCCTCTTTTAAAATTGTACCTTTTGGTCCCTTATAGCCTGGAATTAAATTGCATTACATCAGACTTTTTCCACCTTTATTTACACATCGTAACCCACAACTTCCAAGTGAAAAACAAATCTTACTATAATTCACCAAATGTCCGTCCGTCTGTCTGTCCGTCCGTCCGTTCCCAGGTACCGCAAAAACGGCTGAACCGATCGCAACGAAATTTTGGGTGGGTAATCCTGGGACCCCCTGGAGTAAAATAGGCGAAATTGTTTTTACAATTTCAGCTTTGGTCTCCAGCATTTTCAGGTCTAGACTCACGCCTAACGTTATTGTCACTGGTACCGCAAAAACGGCTGCACCTATCGCAACGATACACCTCCATGCCCGTGGGATTCCCACGGGTGACCCCACTAGTTCTACATATTTCAGAAAAACTAATTAAAAATACAAAACTAAAATATCCTGATTGGATGTGTTTTCCCGCCCCCCCCCCCCCCCCCCCCCCCCGACCCCCTTGAGTTAATACGTGGTGGAAGCATCTTTGTCAGCAATTACAGCTGTGAGTCTGTTGGGATAGGTCACCACCAACTTTGCACATGTTGATTGGGCAAAAATTGCTCATTCTTCTTGCCAAAACTGTTCAAGCTCAGGAAAGTTGCGTGGGGAGCCTTGATGGACAGAAATCTTCAAGTCATGCCACAGATTTTTCATTGGATTTAGGTCGGGTCTCTGACTGGGCCACTTAAGGACATTTATCTTTTTGTTCCTTAGCCACTCCAGTGTAGCTTTTACTGTGTGTTTGGGGATGTTGTCATGCTGAAAGGTGAACTTCCGCCCCAATTTCAGCTTTCTTGCAGAGAGCAGCAGGTTTTCCTCTAGGGCTTTTCTGTATTTTGACCCATCAGTTTTCCCTTCTACTCTGACAAGTGCCCCAGTCCGTGCTGATGATAAAGATCCCCATAGCATGATGCTGCTTCACAGTAGGGATGGTGTTCGTTGGTGATGTGCTCTGTTGGGTTTGTGCGAAATGTAACATTTTGCATTAGGCCAAAAGTTCCATCTTGGTTTCGTCAGACCACAAAACTTTTTGCCACATGGCTTCAAAATATCCAGAGTGTTTTTTTTGCATTCCTCTAAAGGGACTCAAGGTGGGCTTTTTGAGTAATGACTTCCTTCTTGCCACCCTACCATACAGGCGAGACTTGTGCAGTGCTTGGGATATTGTTGTCACATGCACACGGTGACATGTCTTTGCCATAAAGGCCTGGAGCTCTTTCAAGGTTGCCATTGGCCTATTGGTGGCCTCTCTGATCAGTCTTCTCCTTGCTTGGTCATCCAGCTTGGAGGGCCCGTCTGATCTAGGCAGGGTCTTGGTGGTGCCATATACCTTCCACTTCATAATGATTGTCTTGACTGTACTCCAAGGGATATTCAAGGCCTTTGAAACATTTTTATACCCATCTCCTGATCTGTGCCTTTGCACAACTTTATCCCGGAAGTCTTTTTAAAGCTCCTTGGTGCTTATGGTTGAGTCTTTGCTGTGAAATGCACTAAGCAGCAGCGGGAACCTGCAGGAACAGCTGATTTTATTCTGAAATATTCAGAAACATAACCTTCCGCTTTTGCGAAGGTAATCAGTACAATTTACACAGGTGGAGACCAATTAACTTGGTGTGTGATTTTGAAGGTGATTGGTTACACATGAGCTAATTAACCTCATCTGAGGAGAGGGTATTGCATTTTTGAGTCAATTTGTCTGTTTGCTTGTTACTTGCCGGAATAGATTCCGGCAAGTATGTTGGTTGGTTTGTCTGTCTGTCTGTCTTTGCTTGTCTGTTTGTCTGTCTGTCTGTTTGTGTGCAGTACTACATCTACATCGTTGCACGTAGAATCGCCAAACTTTACACACATATGTGTCTTTCCCAGGAATAGACTGTGCCCAATTTTTAACTCTCTCGGCCCAAGGCCTCTCTTCTACCGACTCCTCTCCGGCCTTGCTCCCCCAGCTCTCTCTGGGCTCTGTCCCCCAAATATTCCTACAGGTCACACAAGATCTGCCTGCAACCCTCTTATGGTTGAACTGCCAAAATCAAGACTCTCTGCTCACCTTCACTCCTTCATTCCTCTTTTCTCCCGCCTCTGGAACAAACTCCCTCACTCTCTTCAATCCCACTCATCCCTCCAGGTCTTTAAAACGGCTGTTCACCACCATCTCTTATCTTCCCCAATCCAAAACCTTGATCTTTTCTACCCCGCTAATTTCACCCCAAATCCACTTTTTTGAGGTGACTTTTGTCTTCTTTCCTGGAAGTCCTTGGTGTCCTTGCGTTTTATACCTATCCTGCCTCCCCCCAGGCCCTCTCCCTCCCACACATCTCCCGATGTCCCTGCTCTCAAATGTTGTGTTTGTGTGCTTCCTCCCCTTCTCTCCCCATCTTGTCGACCGCTCCCCTTTTTATATACTTTGTTTGCTTGTTTGTTTGATTTGTTTGTTTGATAAATGTTAACTCTTTCACGAGCCTCGACTCTGTATACAAATATAAAAGAAAAAAAGAAAAGGCCTCCATTTGACGTCATAATTCGATAATTTGACAAGTACAAAACTTCATCCAATCAAGATGCAATTTCTTGAGTGCCATGTCGGCATAAACTGGTGGAGAAAATAAAATGATGACGTCATCGGTCACGTGGTTCGGCCGCCATCTTGGAAAAACCAAAAAAATTGCACCTGTATATCTCCGAAAGTGCTGAATTGAAAAAATTGAGACATGGCTCATTGTAAAGAACTCTCCATGGGGAATAAAATCTGTTAATGATGATGTCATAGGTGCCTCCATTATGACGTCATAATTCGACAAGTAGAAAACTTCATCTGATCAAGATGAAATTTCTTGAGCGCCATGTCGGCATAAACAGGGGGAGGAAAAAAATAATGACGACGTCATCTGTCACGTGGTTCGGCCGCCATCTTGGAAAAACCGAAAAAAAATTGCACCTCTATATCTCCGAAAGTGCTGAATTGAAAAAATTGAGACATGGCTCATTGTAAAGAACTCTCCATTGGGAATAAAATATGTTAATGATGATGTCATAGGTGCCTCCATTATGACGTCATAATTCGACAAGTGCAAAACTTCATCCGATCAAGATGAAATTTCTTGAGCATAATCTAGGAATAAATTAGTTTAAAAAACAAATAATGATGATGTCATCGGTCACGTGGTTCGGCCGCCATCTTGGAAAAAACGAAAAACTTTGCACCTCTATACCTGCGAAAGCTCTGAATAGAAAAAATTGAGACATGGCTCATTGTAAAGAACTCACCATGGGGAATACAATATGTTAATGATGATGTCATAGGTGCCTCCATTATGACGTCATAATTTGACAAGTACAAAACTTCATCCGATCAAGATGAAATTTCCTGGGCATAATATAGGAATAAATTAGTTTAGAAAAAAATAATGATGACGTCATCGGTCACGTGGGTTCACGCCCTCCGGGCACCCTTGCCACACAACTGACCATATTTGTTTTAACACATCTGCCTTAAAAATCACTGAAAATACATCCTGGCGAGGGTTTGCAATCTCTGGTTGCTCTTTCTTATTTACTATTGGTATTATAACGTGGGTGGACACTTATCCAACCAAAATATTATGGTTTTGTATTTTTATCAATTTTCTAAAATTTGTAGAATTTGTTTTTTACTTGGAAGTTGTGGGTTACGATGTTTAAATAAAGGAGGAAAAAGTCTGATTTCATGCATTTTAATTCCAGGATATAAGGCAACAAAAGGTGAAATTTTGAAAGGGGGTGTAGACTTTATGTATGCACTGTATATGGGCTCAAAGTCACACCAGAAAGCTCTGCAGGGATTCTTTCACATGTGCCCTTTGGAGACTGCCAGTTCCCTAGGCTGGGTTGACATTCTTGG
Source organism: Myxine glutinosa (assembly GCF_964187855.1). Taxonomy (NCBI): domain Eukaryota; kingdom Metazoa; phylum Chordata; class Myxini; order Myxiniformes; family Myxinidae; genus Myxine; species Myxine glutinosa. The sequence goes on from NC_136262.1 coordinate 148,951,908, forward strand.
TGGAACTGTCATGTGTTTCAGTTGGCCCAATGGATGGACGGTTACCCTCTGTGATATCAAGAGTGACGAAACCTGCATAAATCCATCTGGCTGCTGGAGCCAGTCCTCATGAAGAGCTCCTGGTTTGCGATTCTTGCCTGCAGTGCTTATTCCTTACTAGGCACAGACCAGAAAGTTTAATGGGGAGTTACAAAGAAAGTAACTGTTTATTTAGAATCTTAGATCCATGTTTTGTTTCTTTGTCTATTTTTGTGCTGCTGGTTTATGTTTGCGTGAAGGTAATGGTGTTTGTTTGCCGAATCTTCACTGGGGTTGCTGTGGGGTTTGTGGTGCGTCTGAGCTGCGGTCAGGCCATGATGAGCATCACACCATTTTACCAACCACAGTTAGCCATCACTTTTGTTGTTGAGGAAAGAGAGGATGCTTTGTTGATATTTCTCTGATTTGCTGTGTTTGTTTTTAATAAATTGTAGAAAGCCAAGTTAACAAGGTGGATAAACATGTTGCTTCATACGAAACCTCAAGGGATTTGATGACATTGTCATCAGATATTTTGAGAAATGCATAGGATATGTTTGGAACGGTTTCTAAGATCAGGAACGTGAGACAAGGAAGGAAGGAAGAGAAGTTTAAAATGTGGATTAAGTCGTAAAACCAGGTGTTTGTATCAAGTTTTTGTAAATTTCATGATGAGCAGCTTATTGTAAATCCTACAACCATGTGGTTATTTTAGAAACTTACACTCTGATCATCTAAACTAGAATCCAACATACTTACGACCTTGTGGAGAAACCATGTTTGTATATGTATATATGTTTATATAGCACCTCTTAACTGGAATGGTGACTGCACATGAACCCACTGCTACACTCATGGATATTCTACTTGGAATAAATACCTTTAATTCCAGTAATATTTGATCATTGATACCTCGAATTCCAGTAACATTTGATACTGGAATAAAGCAGCAAATATTTGATACTGAGATTAATCATTTTATTATTAAATCGCTCCACTCAAATTAATGAGAAACATTCATATACTGGATATGGTTATGGCTTTAAAGGTTTGGGTTGGAGTTAAAGGTTGCACTTCAGATGTCTTATCGGTTAATGGTAATCATTTGTTTGTCCGAATACAGTGTATCCTTCATCTTACTATAATTCACCAAATGTCTGTCCGTCTGTCCGTCCGTCTGTTCCCAGGTACCGCAAAAACGGCTTAACCGATCGCAACGAAATTTTGGGTGGGTAATTCTGGGACCACCTGGAATAAAATAGGCTGTATTGTTTTTCCAATTTTTTCCCCAATTTTCCCAATTTTTCCAGTTTTTCCAAACACGATGGAATAATATTTACCGATATGAACAGTGATTTGGCTTTTATTGAAATTCTACAAATACTGTTTAGATTTTGATGACTTGCGTGTGATATGATTTAACGGATGTTTATATAAATCGTTAAAAATAAAAAAAAGCCTTCAATTTCTGATATTTTGCCTTTTCATTTGGGCTTCCCAATTGAAGCCCCGCCCGTAGGGCGGGTACCGTTGCTAGTAATTTAAATACAATGTCGAACAAAATTCAGTATTTGGGTGCAAAATAACCGAATACCAAACATTTAAAAAAGGACAATTGGGGTCAAGACTGCCACACAACCTCCAATCCCAAGAGCTTTTGAGTTGTAGACAGTAGAGGAGGTAGACATTGCGGAGACACTAAAATATTGTTTCCTTACCCTGACATGTGACTATGTGGGCACTCTTAAGAAAAGACTGCCAAATGGAAATTTTCCCAATGAGTGATAACGGCTTTGAGATATGGTCAGCCATGCACAGGTCAGGCCCGGTGGTATTATCCAGCTAAGGTCTCCATAGATTGGGTCTCTGCCAAAGGCTGATCACAGAATATCAGTCAAAAGATTTGTCGGAAGGTCGTGCAACCTCTCCAGAGGTGCATAAGGAAACACCTGTGGCTCACCCAGGTTGAAGATCATTAACCCATGCGCGTAGTGCAAAGCGGAGTTAAGGAATTGGTTCACTCTGTCTGTCTGTCTGTCTGTCTACAGACATCAGTCTATAATGGCGGAGTAGGACCTACTTGATTTCAATTGGATTTTATATTTTGAACAATATAGAACACGAATCAGAACATGAATTGGAACACGAACCTGCAATTTTGGAGTACTTTGGCTTTGAATTTGATATTGAACGGAATCTCATCCTGAGCACGCATGTGCACATCGTGGTAAAGCAATCGCTTCAGTCTGTTTTCCTGTCTGGCAGTCAAACTAAATTTATACTCATTCCAAACAGGAAACTTACCGTTTTTAGGGACGGCATAAAGAACACAAACAATAGGCATGAATAATTAAGTTAACTAGCGTGACTCGGCACGCTCCATGCACCTCACCACACTTCGTTTCAGAGGGGTAGGCATCTTTGACAATGTCTGCTTTCTCAGGGAGTGAGGGATGGCGGGAATGGTGGGTGGGGGTTAATGGTAGTGATGGTGGATTGGGGATCGTTGGGGGAAGTGGGGGAATGGTGGAGGGGGGATGGGGTGGATGGTGATGGGGTATGGTGGGAAAGAGTGTCAAAAATTGGGTCTTCAGGGTATTTTGGGCATTTGGGGGTATTTTGGGTCTTCGTTGGCTTTTGTGTCTTAAGGGTCTTTTGGTTTCTCTGAGTCTTTAAGGATCTTTGGGGTATCTTGGGTCTTCAGGGTGTTTTGGGTGTTTTGGGTCTTTGGGGTATTTTGGATCTTCAGGGTCTTGTGGGTCCTTTGGGTCTTTAAGGGTATTTTGGGTCTTCAGTGGTCTTGGTGGTCTTAAGGGTCTTGGGGGACTTAAAGTGTCGTCAAATGTCTGAGGGGTCACAGCAGTCTAAAGGCTCAAAAGGTATATTCCAACAGTACTAATTAAGGGTTCACGGACTGTTTTGGTTGTTAATTTTATTTGAAGAAGAAGAAGAAGAAGAAGGCGTTTTGGCCACAAATAGACATAAAAACATCACCATATACGTTTACTCTATTATAATAAGATGTGTTAAACAAAGTTGTGTGAAAGATGTGCATCAACAGCGGTTAACTACTGATTCAATGTTTTTTGGGTTTTCCCTCTCCAGCTTTTAAAACTTTTATTTTATTTTGATTTAACTAAAATTAAGTTTAACACTGTACCCGTAAATGCCCTTTCTTTCTTTTTTTAACACTCTCTTACGGCATCACACACAATCACTTTATAAGCCACCACACTACAGACAACTGCAATTCATAAAACGAAGGAAGCAACAACCCTCCTGCCCTTTCCAATGAGCAGTTTGGGAAATACTGTCAGATGGGAAAACCCGTTAACAAAGGAGTGGACGCCACTCAGAGGAGGACTCCTGCTCGGTGATGATTGACAGCAGAAGTGGGCGTGGACTGATGAGCACACCAATGAGAATGCGCTGTCGCGCGTCAAAGGGCGGGCCCCGACGAGAAGTTCCCACCCACCGATTGGCTCCGTAACTTGTGCGTACTTGGCGGTTCCGCTCAGCCATACATAAAAACATTAACGAGTTCGCACTGAGGGTATGTGCCCTAATTGGCATCGCCAGCCACCAGAAAGGTAACACGATTGTAAAAGAGTGACGACCTTGCCAGGTTTGGCGGTATCAATTGGCGTCTGTCGTTGCTTGCCAACCCGATGGACCGCGGACCTATCTGTGGTGCGGCGTCCTGCAAGGCTGGAGTTTGGGAGGAGTCCGAGACCCCTTCTTGGTAAACCTCAACGCATGGTTCCGTGATAATAACAATAATAACGAGAACGGCACTCAGTGGAGAGCACACCTCTGCCTGGTGAACGGTTTACGTTTTGTATCCCACTTATAGGCCGGATCTGGATTCGGACCTGAACCAAAATCTAATCGGCTTCTTCTTGTCACCAAACCAACTCGTCCACCAAGTTTAGTCATAACTCGTCCATCACTCTTTAAAATATCATGTTATATATCGCTTTTCACCCGATCTCTCAGTGGTGAAGAATCACTTGAAAATTAAATAATTATTGTAGCCGAATCCATATTCAGATCTTCACCAAAATCGAATCGAATAGTCCTTTTCAGACACCCAATCTCTCCACCAAGTTTAGTCCAAATCCATCCATAGCTTTTTGAGATATCCTGCTATGTGTCGTTTTTGGCCCTTTCTCCCAATGGTGAAAAATCACTTTAAGAAAACAATTATCATATCCGAATCAATTTTCAGATCTTCACCAAAATCGAATCTATTTGTCCTTGTGAGACACACAACCTCTCCACCAAGTTTCGTCCAAATCCGTCTCGAATTTTTGAGATATCCTGCTATGTATCGGTTTTTGCCCCATCTCCCTTTTGAGATATTTTGTTCACAAACGAACAAACAAACAGACGGACAGACAAACAGACAGGGGTGAAAACATAACCTCCATCCACCTTTGGTGGTGGAGGTAATAATAATAATAATAATAATAATAATAATAACAATAATATATATATATATATATATATATACATACATACATACATACATACACACACACACACACACACACACACACACACACACACACACACACACACACACACACACACACACACCAATCTTTTAATTTAAAACTCTTCCCAGGGTTCCTCCACAGCTGGAAAGACATTCACAAATAGTTACACACGTGAGAATCCCAATGCTACACGGCAAAGGTTTTACCTTGTGTAGCTTTTCATGGTTGCTTTATGCAACTTTCTTTGGCTAGAAGAGTATTGGGGGAGTCATTATATTTATAATCCTAGCCACTTGGGCTGCCTTGTTTTTTCACTTATATGTTGACTGCTTTTGATGTTTGCATGTGGTACATGCTCGGGAGCCTCATTGTTATGCGTTTCTGTCCGTGCTGTCGCTGATGATTCACGACGAAGTGATGAAACCGGTCCGGCAGCTGAGGGGGTGTGTGGCATTAGGATTCTCATGTATGTACTACTTGTGAATATTTTACAGCTGTGGAGGAGCTATGGGAAGAGTTTGAAACAGCATACAGGGTTTGAATTCCAACCCATATATACCTCGTCAACATGGTGTTTCACAGGCAGGGTGATTCATCAATGTGTGAGGCTTCCTTCGGATGGACGTTAAACCTGGCATCCCATCTGCCCGCATTCGGTGGACATTAAAATCCCATCGGGGCCTTCACGAAGACTAGGCAAACTATCACCGGCACCATGGCCAAAAACAAAATTCCTGCCATAACTATTGCTGGGAGAGGAATGGCAACTTGCGTAGTGATTCTTTTTTTCTTTTTTTTGCTGTTTTGTAGATAGGATCGAGGCTCATGAAAGAGCTAACATTAATCACACAAAGAATCCAACAGTCACATAAAACATATAATAAGGGGAGCGGTAGACAAGATGGGGAGAGAGGGGGAAGCACACAAACACAGCATTTGAGAGCAGGGACATCGAGAGATCTGTGGAGGGGAGAGGGCTTGGGGGGAGGTGGGAGAGGTATAAAACACATGGACACTGCAAGGACTTCCAGGAAAGAAGTTGGAATTTCAAAAAAGTGAATCTGGGGTGAATTAACGGGGGTAGAAAAGATCAAGGTTTTGGATGGGGGAAGATAAGAGATGGTGGTGAACAGCTGTTTCAAAGACCTGGAGGGAGGAGTGGGATTGAAGAGAGTGAGGGAGTTTGTTCCAGAGGCGGGAGAAGAGAGGATTGAAGGTGAGCAGAGAGTCTTGATTTTGGCAGTTTAACCATAAGACGATTGCTGGCAGATCTTGTGCGTCCTGTAGGAATATTGGGGGGACAGAGCACAGAGAGAGCTGGGGGAGCAAGGCCGGAATGGAGTGGGTAGAAGACATAAAGACCACCAACCTGCCTGCGGTGAGTGAGTGAAAGGCCCTCGGAGTTGGCTTTATCGCGGGAGATTCCAATGATTCTGAAACAAGAAGCTGCTTCTGCAGTACTGAACCTGCCTTTGGCAAGAACACCAGAATTCAAATAAGAATTGGGGTACCAGGGTCAGGTCATGGCCATTAAATAACCCCCACCCCATGAGTGTGGGGAGACGACTTGCGATTTTCACTCGACGTGCAATAGTGCAAGTGCTTGAACCACTGACCCCTGCCGGAACGAGGGGGTATTGCGGGTATGAAACGATGCCAAGTCCGAAAAATAAATCCTCTTTCTCCCGCATGGAGTGAGTATTGACTGGGCATGTTGAGGGAAATTGCTCTGATTTATATTTGTTCTCCCGAGTATTCGCAGCAAAGTCCAAAAATTCTGACAACTGTTTCAAGAGGTCAATAGAGAATCTTATTTTAGGACATGATTGAAATAGGAAAAAAAGAAAGAAACATGAGTGCTGAAGATTTATCAATCACCAGCTGAGTTACCCGGTGTTGACGTATTCGGACAAAACTGGACAAATTCGGACGAAACTTGGTGGACAAGTTCGGTGTGTGACATGGAAGAATTGATTCGATTTTGGTGAAGATCTGAATCCGGATCTGGATCAGAGTGATTCTTTACTATTGAGTGATGGGGCTAAAAATGATATAGAACTTGGGGACGTTGTGAACGATTTATGATAAATCTGGGTGGATGAGTTGGGTAGGCGACAAGAACAAGCTGATTCGATTTTGGTGAAGATCTGAATTCCGGATCTGGATCAGAGTGATTCTTCACTATTGAGTGATGGGGCTAAAAATGATATATAACTTGGTGACGTTGTGGACGATTTATGATAAATCTAGGTGGATGAGTTGGTTGGGCGACAATAACAAGCGGATTCGATTTTGGTGAAGATCTGAATCCGGATCTGTATCAGAGTGATTCTTCACTATTGAGTAATGGGGCTAAAAATGATATATAACTTGGCGACATTGTGGACGATTTATGATAAATCTGGGTGGATGAGTTGGTTAGGCGACAAGAACAAGCTGATTCGATTTTGGTGAAGATCTGAATCCGGATCTGGATCAGAGTGATTCTTCACTATTGAGTGATGGGGCTAAAAACGATATATAACTTGGTGACGTTGTGGACGATTTATGATAAATCTAGGTGGATGAGTTGGGTAGGCTACAATAACAAGCGGATTCGATTTTGGTGAAGATCTGAATCCAGATCTGGAACAGAGTGATTCTTCACTATTGAGTGATGGGGCTAAAAATGATATATAACTTGGTGACGTTGTGGACGATTTATGATAAATCTGGGTGGATGAGTTGGTTAGGCGACAAGAACAAGCTGATTCGATTTTGGTGAAGATCTGAATCCAGATCTGGAACAGAGTGATTCTTCACTATTGAGTGATGGGGCTAAAAATGATATATAACTTGGTGACGTTGTGGACGATTTATGATAAATCTAGGTGGATGAGTTGGGTAGGCGACAAGAACAAGCTGATTCGATTTTGGTGAAGATCTGAATCCGGATCTGGATCAGAGTGATTCTTCACTATTGAGTGATGGGGCTAAAAATGATATATAACTTGGTGACGTTGTGGACGATTTATGATAAATCTAGGTGGATGAGTTGGTTGGGCGACAATAACAAGCTGATTCGATTTTGGTGAAGATCTGAATCCAGATCTGGATCAGAGTGATTCTTCACTATTGAGTGATGGGGCTAAAAACGATATATAACTTGGTGACGTTGTGAACGATTTATGATAAATCTAGGTGGATGAGTTGGTTGGGCGACAATAACAAGCTGATTCGATTTTGGTGAAGATCTGAATCCGGATCTGGATCAGAGTGATTCTTCACTATTGAGTAATGGGGCTAAAAATGATATATAACTTGGTGACGTTGTGGACGATTTGTGTTAAATCTAGGTGGATGAGTTGGGTAGGCTACAAGAACAAGCTGATTCGATTTTGGTGAAGATCTGAATCCAGATCTGGATCAGAGTGATTCTTCACTATTGAGTGATGGGGCTAAAAATGATATATAACTTGGTGACGTTGTGGACGATTTATGATAAATCTAGGTGGATGAGTTGGGTAGGCAACAAGAACAAGCTGATTCGATTTTGGTGAAGATCTGAATCCGGATCTGTATCAGAGTGATTCTTCACTATTGAGTAATGGGGCTAAAAATGATATATAACTTGGTGACGTTGTGGACGATTTATGATAAATCTGGGTGGATGAGTTGGTTAGGCGACAAGAACAAGCTGATTCGATTTTGGTGAAGATCTGAATCCAGATCTGGATCAGAGTGATTCTTCACTATTGAGTGATGGGGCTAAAAACGATATATAACTTGGTGACGTTGTGGACGATTTATGATAAATCTAGGTGGATGAGTTGGGTAGGCGACAAGAACAAGCTGATTCGATTTTGGTGAAGATCTGAATCCGGATCTGGATCAGAGTGATTCTTCACTATTGAGTGATGGGGCTAAAAATGATATATAACTTGGTGACGTTGTGGACGATTTATGATAAATCTAGGTGGATGAGTTGGGTAGGCGACAAGAACAAGCTGATTCGATTTTGGTGAAGATCTGAATCCGGATCTGGATCAGAGTGATTCTTCACTATTGAGTGATGGGGCTAAAAATGATATATAACTTGGTGACGTTGTGGACGATTTATGATAAATCTAGGTGGATGAGTTGGTTAGGCGACAAGAACAAGCTGATTCGATTTTGGTGAAGATCTGAATCCAGATCTGGATCAGAGTGATTCTTCACTATTGAGTGATGGGGCTAAAAACGATATATAACTTGGTGACGTTGTGAACGATTTATGATAAATCTAGGTGGATGAGTTGGTTGGGCGACAATAACAAGCTGATTCGATTTTGGTGAAGATCTGAATCCGGATCTGGATCAGAGTGATTCTTCACTATTGAGTAATGGGGCTAAAAATGATATATAACTTGGTGACGTTGTGGACGATTTGTGTTAAATCTAGGTGGATGAGTTGGGTAGGCTACAAGAACAAGCTGATTCGATTTTGGTGAAGATCTGAATCCAGATCTGGATCAGAGTGATTCTTCACTATTGAGTGATGGGGCTAAAAATGATATATAACTTGGTGACGTTGTGGACGATTTATGATAAATCTGGGTGGATGAGTTGGGTAGGCGACAAGAACAAGCTGATTCGATTTTGGTGAAGATCTGAATCCGGATCTGGATCAGAGTGATTCTTCACTATTGAGTGATGGGGCTAAAAACGATATATAACTTGGTGACGTTGTGAACGATTTATGATAAATCTGGGTGGATGAGTTGGGTAGGCGACAAGAACAAGCTGATTCGATTTTGGTGAAAATCTGAATCCGGATCTAGATGAGAGTGATTCTTCACTCCCCACCCAAAATAGGTATTTGCTTATTCCTCTGAAACTACATACACAATTTCGATGAAACTTCACCACAACCTTCATCACCCGTGATGTACCAAAGTTTGTTAACGGCATTAAAACAAATCGGGGTATAAGGGTGTCTACAGGTGTGAGGGGGCGGGGGGGTGGATTGCCCCCCAACATAGGTATTTTTTTGTTTGTTTGTTTAACGTCTTTTGATTATGTTAGTATGATTCTCCATGCTGCCCTGTCTTCTATAAACCATTGAATTGTTTTAAAATACCTTTTGTCAGTGTAGTATACTGTTTAAACTACCAGGTGAGCACCAGGGCTATTGCCCCTATTTTTTTATTTTTTATTTTTTTTGTGGGGGCTGAAAACACTTCCTTTCACCCACGAAGGATTGGGGTCGGGGATCATTTAATATTACCTTTCACATATCTACAAAGGCTTAGCTTCTTTAGAGCGATTTTTAAAAATCCAAAAGAATCCTCCAACTCTTCCTTTCAAAATTAAAAAAAAATCCTAAAATATTCTCCCGCACTCACTGATGAATCTCTGAATGTTTCACAGAGATCCATTCGGCCATCTTTAAAAAGGAGACACAGACAAACATATATCTTGTCATATAAATTAGTGCTAATTAATATATAAATAAACATTCTTGATCACTTGTACATTATTGAAAACTTACATCCTTTGGTCTTCCATCTTATTTAATATCCTAGGAGGTAAAAATGTCCCTGTTGTTCACCAATTATTTTTGATGCAGTACTTCATGACGAGTTTGTTGAACACATTTCACAGTTATGCTTTTACAGCACCACGTGGGACGTGGCCTTGTATGTGAGTACAGATGGTGGTGGTGCGGCAACAAATAAAATATATGGCTAACTAGATTCTTGGCTGGGAAAAAAAACTCCATATTTCGCTGTATCGCACGAACTCTTGTGGGATTAACAAGAGAAACTTGGATGAGAAAAATGGCAAAAGAATACCAGGGTTTGTTTAGAATATACCGACATAAGAGTGTTGCGAATTGATGTGCTGGGCGTGTGGTGGAAAGTCACATGGGGATGGACAGGGAATGATGTGCCAGACTTTGCTCGGTGTGTTATGAACGTGACCACACACCCGCAGCTTGCACTAATTTACAAATAAGGTACAGGTGCTCCATGGGGTTGGTGTTCCAACTCTTACTGATGATGGAGTGCAACAAAAATACAAATGATGAATCCTCTCAATGCTCCAGATGTTCATCCGGACAATGAATGAACATGTTACCATAGCAACAATGGGCTGGCAGGATAGCTTGGAGGTATGTGCACTTACCTTTGAGCTGTCTAACCTAGGTTTGAATCCCGAACCAGCTACAAGCTGTCACCCCGGTGTTTTGCATGCAGGGAGCTGTATCAATGTGTCCATCGGATGCACCTTAAGCTGGAGGACGCGGCTACTAGCACCGGTCATTGGTGGACATTAAAGATCGCACTCTTTTCCCTGAATGGTGGGCGACCTATCTCCAGCATCCTGAACAAATTAAATTCTGTCACCTTCAGTCGAACGTCAGGTCCTGCGAGTCGGTTCGTGAAAGACTTCAGCCAAAAAAGCAGCCGACCGCACAAGATGGGAATAATTGGGGCCGTTAGAGAAGTAGTGGATGCCATTACAGCAACAAGCACAACAAAACCTTTCTCACCTTTCTCTGAACATATTGCATGCAATGCAAACTCGTTGCAGTGCTCGGTCGAACTGTGAGGATATTTGTACTGTGCTTGCTGATAATCTACAATGGAATATACTTGTAATGCTATGTAATTAAATGTAATTTTATATACTAGGGCATTGCCCGTACTATATCTATATCTAAAATTATATCCCCCCCCTCTATTTACATGAAATGGTTTGGTCCAAAGCGAACGGCTTGCGAGTACGGTGACAATCCCCCCCCTCTATTTACATGCAATGGTTTGGTCCAAAGCGAACGGCTTCCGGAGTTTGGTAAAGAAATCGCCATCGCGTGCACAAACGCGCAGGAAAGCGAATGAATCGCAAATTCGGTTTTATTAGTTTTAAAACATAGTTTAACGCCAACATAGTTTGCAAACGTGAAATAAATGAATACGCTCTCAAATGTGCCATCCGAGGCAGAGTGTGTCCTCCCCGTTCGGCACACGCGATCGTTCGCTGCTCTCTGATTGGTTGAATCGTTTTTTGGACATAGCTCGGTAACTACTTGTCCGATTAATATGAAACCTTGAAAAGGCACATCCTCGGGTCCCCAGCAATATACCTGGCAAGTTTCAAGTATATCGGACCGGTAGTTGTCGAGAAACAGCGGTCACAGACAAACAAACAAACGTACAGACGTACAGAGATTACTGGAATTATAGATAGACTAGGGCATGCCCGTACTATATCTATATCTAAAATTATATCCCCCCCCTCTATTTACATGAAATGGTTTGGTCCAAAGCGAACGGCTTGCGAGTGGTGACAATCCCCCCCCTCTATTTACATGCAATGGTTTGGTCCAAAGCGAACGGCTTCCGGAGTTTGGTAAAGCAATCGCCATCGCGTGCACAAACGCGCAGGAAAGCGAATGAATCGCAAATTCGTTTTTATTAGTTTTAAAACTTTATTAAAACATAGTTTAACGGCAACATAGTTTTCCAACGTGAAATAAATGAATACGCTGTCAAATGTGCCATCCGAGGCAGAGTGTGTCCGCCACGTTCGGCACACGCGATCGTTCGCTGCTCTCTGATTGGTTGAATCGTTTTTTGGACATAGCTCGGTAAGTAATTGTCCGATTAATATGAAACCTTGAAAAGGCACATCCTCGGGTCCCCAGCAATATACCTGGCAAGTTAAAAGTATATCGGACCCGTGGTTGTCGAGAAACAGCGGTCACAGACAAACGTACAGACGTACAGACAGACAGACAGAGATTACTGGAATTATAGATAGATGTATGTATTCATGTATGCACGTACGTATGTGCATTGTGCATATGTGCATATGTACGTATGTATGTATGTATGTATGTATGTATGTGTATGTGTGTGTATATGTATATGTATATGTATATGTGTATGTGTATGTGTATGTGTACGTGCATATGTATGTATGTATGTATTGTTCACGTATATATATATTGTTATGTTATGAATTTTGGGGTAGGGGAATATCTAGATTTATGTAGATCTGCATAGGTAGGTGTCCGGCTGTCGTGATAGGGAACCTCACCTGTAATAAATTCTGTGTTTAGCTCGGTTTGTCGGATCAAGTGTATACCTGTGATCATACAAGGATGTTCGTGTGTTAAATAGTTCTAGGGACTAAGTCAATTCCCCTGGGTGTCAGACCTGGTGATCATACCTGTGTCCCTCATGGCGACACACTCTTGCAGACATTAGATAGGCCCTTAGTGCACACATTAATTAAATCCCCCCCTTACAATGACTGACCATAAGAACTGACCGGAAAGACAAGCAGGCAGCGGCCGCGCAGTGGTACACCATAGCAACACATATCGAGCAACAAACACCACACCGATTGGCAGAGTAGGGGAGGACGTGTGATTGGTCAAAGGAAGGGCAGAGAGCTTCCCCGTGATTGGCGAGTAAAGAAGGACTTGTGGTTGGCCACCGACCAATGGCCTGGGTGCAGGGTGCCAAGCGCTCGGCCAATGGGAGGGGACGGATGAGATCAGAAGATTCAGGAAGGTTAGAAGCGACGCGCTGGTTGGAGGGGAAGTGAGCTGACGTCAGAATCCCGCCAGTAAAACTGCCCGCTTGCCGGCATTTTGAGTTCTTCTTCCCTTGGCCTTCTCATTCCTGGATCCATCCTGCCCAGACCTCCATCTCAACTTCCGTCTCACCTTGGTTTCTACCTTTCCCAGACCTTCCTTCTGCCCTTGCCTTTTGCCCTGTTTGGACCATTTCCTTTTGGAAACCGCGAATTACCTGCTGGACGACAAACGTTGGAGCGCCATTGATTCTCCTCCCTGGCGTTCACATGCGAGCGAGGCTTGCGACTGGAGCGGGCGAGACCGGGGCGAGCGAGTGGTTCGGCCTAACAGTGTGCGGACGGGGGCACATCGAGGCCTGTCTTCCCACTGACGGAGCCGCGTCCGGACGACAGAGACAGATAAGACGTGCATTCACCACACAACGGTTTCTTTATTTATCCTCCCCATCTGTGTGTATTTGCAATCTGTGCAGGGACGTCCCGATATAGGGGTTTAGTTATTACCGGCGCGTTCTTTTCCTGTCCCGATATTTATTAAATATATCCTTTCATTATTTCCCCCTGTACATTTCACAGGCATAGTTCATCCCGATATGTATGTGATAGTAGAATATGAAAGTAGAATTATTGATTTCAGTTTGAAGATGCCTGCGGCCGTGAAGGTAAGTTGGCATAGTTCATCCCGGCTCGTGTATTGGTCCACCATCAATTGGGATAAACACCTCCATTAAAGCTCGATTCATCCATGGTGACGCTCGATGTTAACTGAGCAAACCGCACGGCAATATATATATTGTTATGGATATGAGGATTGCATTTTTTTTATTGTGTGTTTTATTAATATTGCTTTATCCTGGACCCTCCTGCCTCCAGTTATGTATAAAGGTCAAAGGGCGTCCCATAATTAGGTCATAAACAATCACGTCAGCCAATCATAGATTTCCCCCTGGTTGATAGTTATATCTTTATTATGTGTATTAGGGTAAGGCCTTGTCTTCCATTAAGATGACACTCCATTGTACCAAGTGAAATAAGCTAGATTCCCTTCATTCTTCATTCCCATTCCCAAAACCTCCATTTCCCCTTTCGTCATTGCCAAGCCTCGATTGCCAATTACATCCCCTCCAAAACCACCATTGAACATGTGCTTGGGTCGGGGAAGAAAGGCGTGCCCGCCCATCGTCATCAAGGGCGGAGCTAGAGGGCCGTGCCGACCAATCAGGGCCGAGGTGAGCACACCGACGGGCGTGTCCTAAAGGCCGGCGGCTTGATCGCCGGAGGTGCTATAAAAAGCACGCGCGCAAGGTCCTGAAGGAGAAGGGAGATCATCCAGCAGCGATTCCTGTCCAAGAGAAGAGATCATCCAGAAAGATCATCCAGCAGCGATTCTTGTCCAAGAGATCATCCAGGGAAGCACACAGCCTGCTATTCGTCGCCTTGCTCGCCAAAGTTGGACCAAGCAAGAGAGTTGGGCAAGAAGCAAGCACGTTGTTCCATTGTGTGGTTGGACCAGACGAGTCCTGGCAAAGCACGCGACGTCCACGCAGCAGGAGCAGCAGTCACAGCAGCTTCAGATACAGCAGCTTGGGGCCTGGACGGCAGTTTTGAGCGGGGCCGCGAAGGAACGGCGGCTGCCAAACGCTCCGATCGTGCTGCAGTACCGGTGGACCTTCCTCTCCCTCCAGCCATCCACCTCCCGCCAGTCCTATCATCATTCCCCGCGTGAGTCTGTCTTTGTTTGTTCTGTCCCTGGGTATTTAATTAAGCTTGTATAAGGAATTTGCACTGTGTCTCTAATATCTTCTGTATATTATTTTCTTATCTTTCCTTCTCCTTGGTTTTTTTTGAGCCTGTAAATAGTAAATAAATTAGATTCGTATTTCCAACCTTTTTGTCTTCTTCTTCTTCACATCCGTGTCACTTTTGTCTTTTCCATATTGAATATCTGTGGCGCGAATTTGGCCAACGTTCGGGAATCGGGTTAGTCGGGGTAACTGTACGGCCGCGGTGCCATCCGCTCGGCAAACAACATCTTATCCGCGGTCCGTAACAATATATATATTGTTGCGGATATGAGGATTGTATTTTTTTTATTGTGTTGTATTGTGGTAAATTGCTGTGTAACATTGGTTGAATATGGCCCCTCCTGCCTCCAGAGTTGTGTAAAGGTAAAAAGGGCGTCCCGGTAGTTAATTCCATAAAAGCACACATTGAAGGACACGATAAAACCCTTGTTCAGTAGTTTATATCCTTATTATGTGTTTTAGGGTAAGGCCTTGTCTTCCATTAGCATGACACTCCATTGTACCAAGTGAAAAAGATAGATTCCCTTCATTCCCATTCCCAAAAACCTCCATTTCCCCTTTCGTCGATTGCCATTGGCAATTACATCCCCTCCAAAGCCGCCATTGACCACGAGGCAGGTTTGGGGAAGAAAGGCGGGTCCCCACCTCGTCATAGAGGGGAGGAGTGAGTCAGCCCCACTCAACCAACCACGAACAAGGGGTTGGACTTGGAGAGGGTGTTGAGAGAAACATCAAGGAGGTTCGCGAAGGTTGAGGGGCGGGGCCTATATAACCTGCAGCGGGACGTTCCCCAAAGAGAAAAAGGAGAGGAGCTTTTACGAGAGATGAGCTGAGATCTGAGATGAGCTATGACAAGAGCTGAGTTGTGAGGTCCAAAAGCAGAGGTCATCCAGGGAAGCGCAACAGCCTGCTATTCGTCACCTTGCTCGCCAGCGGCAGCGTCTACAGCAGCAGCAGCGTCTACAGCAGCAACAAGACTCGACAGCCATTTTGGGGCCTGGACGGCAGTTTGGAGCAGGGCCGCGAAGGGACGGCGGCTGCCGAACGCGCCGATCCTGCTGCCAGCTCCGGACCCATTGGACTTTCCTCTCTTTCCAGCCATTCATGCCTGCAAGTTCCCCATTTGCGTACGTGAGGTTGTTTTGTTTGTTCTGTCCTGGGTAGGTAATTAAGTCCGTATAAGCTAGTAATTTGCACTGTGTTACCTGCTTTTTCAAGTCCCCTGTAAATAACCGTGACTGCTCTTTTTGCTTATGTGTGTGTAGATAATAAACCCCGTTACTCTTCTGTACGTCTTCTTCTTCCTCTTTGCATTCGTCGTCTTAGTCTTTTCCATATTGAGTAGCTGTGGCGCGATACGGCCAATGTCTGGGTGAATCGGGTGAGTCGGGGAAAACCTGTTCGGCCGCGGTACTTCCGCTCGGTAAATAACATCTAATCCGCGGACCGTAACAATTGGTGTCAGAAGTGTCGGATTTGGACCTGAAGCGTTTAACGCGCTCAAAATTACAAAGCACCGAAATTGCTTTTGTTTTAGCAAAACCCGAATTTTGAAATCGCGCCATGGCTGGTCAAGGCGACGGGATGCCGGTGGGAGAGATAGACGGGGTAGAATCGACCCAGGACCTCGGGGAAATGTATATGGAGGATGTGGTTGAGAAGGTTTCAGGCGCGCAAAATGGCGCTATCGCGCACGTGGTTGTAGCGGCACCAAATTTTGCCGCGCCCATGACCGTAGCAGCACCATATTGCGCTGCGCACGTGGTCGCGGCAGCCGAGCCAGAGATGCCAGAGTACATGCGAGTCTTTATGATTCAAATGATGGCAAAAATGGAAGTAATGAGGGACGAAGCGAGGGCTCAGAGTGAGCAATTGGGGGTAATGAGGGACGAAGCGAGGGGTACCGGTGAGGGGTTAGACAATAATTTTAAGGGATTAGACAAGAAATTTGAGGGGTTAGACAATGGGATAGAAGGGGTGAAACATGGGTTAACGGGGGTGGAAAATAGAATGGCTGCCTAGGAGAATCAGATAGAGGGGGTGAAAAATGGGTTAATGGGGTTAGAAAATAGGATGGAAGGCAAATTGCGGGAAATAGGGGAGCAATCCGCCCGAGAAATTAAACAAATGGGAGAGCAGATAGAGGAGGTGAAAATCGGGGTAGAAACCAAACTGGATGCTCAGAGGGATGAATTGGGACAGATGAGGGTGGCATCTACAAAAGAGAGGGAGGAGATGAAGGAGGAGATACGACGAGGTGTAAGTGAGGAAGTCTCGGGGGTACGCGAGGAGGTAAAGCGAGGTGAAAAGCGTATGCAGAAAGAGGTGAGGAATAATACGGCTAGGTTACAGGGGGGAATAGAGGGTCTGATGAGAGTAGAACAGTTGACAGTGGGACAAAAGGAACTAGTGGACCAAGTGGAAAAGAACACGGCAATAATCGGAGGATTAAAAGCGACACAAAAAGACATTAAGAACGAATTAATAGCGACACAGAAGGAATGTCAGATGGTACATGAGGGGTTGACGAAGAAGTTGGAAGAGGTGACAGAAGTAATGGAGACGAAGGACCGAGAGGTGAGGACGCACATCAAAACGGTTAAAGTGGCGTTAGAGGAAGAGATAGAGGGGGCGCACAGGGAGATGAAGGAGGTAAAGGAAAAATTAGAGGAGGTGGAAGAAGGGGTGAGTGAAATTAAGAAGAGACGGAGGGAAACTAAAAAGGAGATAAGGGAGGAAGTGATGGAGTATGTGCAAGGTCTGTGTTCAAATCATGATGATGTGCTCACTAACCAAATCAAGAGTTTGCAGGTGGCAGAGGAGGTGCGACGACGAGGTGCCAAGGTGAGTGGCGATATACGAGGAAATGTACATGATGTGAGGGGAGCTTCAGTCGGCTTGGGGGTTGATTTGGATCCGGGTGTTCGTGAGAGGCCGTTGGTGAAGTGTGCGACAGGTACGGTGTGCGAGAATGTCCGACTCTGGGGTGTGTGAGGAAAAAGTGCGCACCGAGGAGTGAGTGTGCTGTCAAGAGTGAGTTGGCCGTAGCGCGTGTGCGAGGGAGCACATGGAAGCGCGTAGTGAGGAGTGTTACAGAGGAAGTAACGAGAGAGTGTGCGCAAGAGGATGCGCGAGAAAGGTGTGTAACGGACGGGTGCATGGGGAAAGAGTGCGCTGTCAAGAGTAAGGGAGGCTGCACGCCTGTGGTGAGTGTTACGGAGGAAGTAACGGGAGAGTGTGCGCAAGAGTGTGCGTGAGAAAAGTGTGTAACGGACAGGTGCAGGAGGAAAGAGTGCGCTGTCGAGAGTAAGGGTGAGTGTGCTGTCAAGAGTGGTGGTGAGAGTAGTGCGAGTGACACGGAGCGTGAGTTGGTTGTGACAGGTGAGCGAGGATGTACACCTGGAATGGAAGGATGCACACCTGGAATGGTAGAGCGTGTGTGGGAATGCACACTTGAGTTGGTAGTGAGGCACGTGGTTGGTTGTGCGAGTGAGAGCACACCTGTGATTGTCACAGAGGAGGTGACCGAGGAGGGGGCACGAAGAGGTATGTTGGTGAGGTGTGCGAACGACGAGTGTGTGCCAAGGTGTTCGGTGGTCAGGTGTGTGACCAAGTCTGTGAGCGAAAGAACGAGTGCAATAACGAAGTATGCGGGGTGTACGGGCGGCGTTGGAGCACCGAGCTCAGTGAGGGTGAAAGGGGTAGCGTATGCATGTAAGCATGCAGGTGAGGCATTGACGGTAACCGGGTTAGCGGTTCGAATGACATTTAGCCGAATCAGGCCCTCGGTGCGCGTCGTGCAGCTTCGCGTGCCGCGAGGACCAGTGGGGATCCGAACCACGGCGGTTTCGAAAGGACCGCCGTACGTGATCCATGCTGGGCCGTGCTTGGAACGGCCGCGTCCGTGCTCCGCTAGGCGGAACGGGCAGCCCGATAGGAAGGGTCGTCATGGCGACCCCTTTTTGTTGAGACGTTCCGGCAGGTCGAGATCGGGCCATTGGATGGCTCCGTGCCGAGGTGGTGCGTGGGATCTCGGCCCGGGTAAACCTCCTTCCCTGCCCCGAGTGCCGGACACATCCAGCCGCCGGCACCAAACAACCCGCATTCATTGCTCGGCTGTACGAAGCCGGGCTGTGGAAGTGAATTGGCGCACCGAGAGGCACTAGTGAGTGGACTGTGATGATGGTGATAGTGATAGTAATTTGATACGAAATTTAGAATAGTGGGTAGAATTGGCAGTAATTGGAAAATTTTTGATTTGTGGAAATTGGACGAGCAAAAATTTATAGTAAGAGATGCCCCATGTGATGGGATGGCCAATCCACCATCCCTCACAGCAGGGGGCAAAGGAGCACTAGTTTTATGGGGTTGATGGCAGTGAAAACTAGCCCGGGAGGGTTAGGATATATCGTGTGTAGGGATCTAGAGAGATGACCTTAGGTAACGTTAAGATTAGGTAGTGACAATGATACCGGTAGTGGGGACGCAGGTAGATTAGAGTGGATGATAATGACGTGGTATGTGCTTAGTTTAAAGGGAAGACGGGGAGCACTAAGTTAGCAGGGCAACAGGTAGTTTAAAGAATGCCGTGTGAGTGTTGGAGGTGTATTCGGAAGTGTATTGTGAAAAGTGTGTGAAGAACAGGTGTGATTGAACAGGTGTGCAACTGGACAGGTGTATGGAGCAGTGTATGAGGGAGTGATGGTGATGGGTGTTGTGTTGACCAAATGGTCCAGGAAGAGGAGGAGGGTGCAGGTGGCACCAGGTGTGAGTGCACAGGTGTGCACCAACAGGTGTGTGAAATACATGGAGTGTGGAGTATATGGAGTATTAGAATGGATGGTCATGGAGTGAGTATGGTGGAAACTATGGAGTGGAGTGGATGGTGCGAAGGTGTGAATGGGGGAAGAGTGGACCCCCATCACGAATACCCGGGGCGGGTAGTGTAAGTGTTAGGTAGAGGGTATAGGTAAATTGTGGTTGAATATTGGCATCTGTGGTGCGGGTGAGAGAATGGTATTTGGATGGGTGCATTAGTGTTGTGGAAATGGCTGGGCGTGTAGCCTGTTAGTGTGTGTAGTAGGTTTGGGCACTCCACCACTGTGAGGATGTCGGCCAGGTGAGGCCGCAGGTGGGCTCTGGGAGCCGGTAGAGTGGTTGTGGATGGGGCCCGAGGATCCGGAGGATGGACCCGGGTAGCCTCGTGCCAGAGGGCACCGAGTGGGGTGACAGAGCCAGGAGGGGCCTTCCCCAGTTAGATAGGTTAGGTAAGGAGCAGGTAAGCTCGGGTGGCAACTACAGTGGTGGAGGTGTGCAGGTGGGTAGACCTGCTGTGAGAGCTACACGTCACAGCCCAGAAATTGTGCAAGGGCACCGGGAGATGAATCGGGGGAGTGAGACCCAAAATTGAGAAGCACCACAGTTTGGTCAATGGGAATTGGTTTTTAGAACCCATAGTGTAAGTTGGCCAATGGATTGGCAGGGAAAGACCCCGGGCAGTGTAATGTGTGTTAAAGTCATTTAGAGGATAGTTAGGATTGAAGTCTCCTCGCACCATCTGCATCCACTCACCTGAGATGAAGTACCTCCACGTCATGCCATGTTTAATTATTTTTATGTGCAAATGTTTTGGAATGTGAGACGCATCATGACGTGGGTGTGACATTTTGCTTGATGTTCCCTCTCTTCCTCCTTATGAGGATTGATGATGAATTTGGTGATGGCAAATTTTGGCGAGAGGGATTGTGGAACGAATTTGGTGTAGGGGAAATATGGGGAGACGTGACAGTAGCGACGAATTTGTAAATGTGTAGATGTTTGTACATATGGGGTAAGGGCAAGGGTAGTGTAGGTGACAGGGGGGTGACGTACGGTAGGGACGAGCTTTCTCACTTCGCCCTAGGTACGCATTTCACCTTGCATTGCCTTATTGATGTGTACCCTTGTGACCTTACCCCTCGCTCATCTGTCTCTCCCCCCTTTTGGCTCCCACATGACCTGTGCGCCATTGGGCGCCGAGGGGAGCGTGCGTGAGTCGGCCATTGTGCGCCCGAAACTCCCAGAACCAGCTGTCTGCATCGATGCACCACATTATGGACCACACATCTGTGGCCGAGCACCACTTATGGACCCCATGGGTTGGGGCATCGCCCCTCTGCTGGAGCCGGCCATGAGGGCCCGAAATCTTGCTGGCGGACCTTGGCCACAGGGCACCGATGCCCCACAGGTGAACCACACTAGTCGGCCCTGTGGGCCATAAATAAAATAAATAAAATGGACACGTTTGGGCAAGTTTCAGTTCAAATAGGCCTCCAGTAAGAAAATGAAAGAAAATGACAACATCTGGAAGAAATAATAATAGCCAGCAGAGGGAGCCGAAGAGCAAGAGACCACCTGCAGGGTTAGGGGTTGTTGATTTATTTTTATTCATGAACACTGATGAACTGTGGTGACTGCACCGATTGGTGCTTGAGGGTGTGTTGGTGCGTTTTTGGGTGCTTTCATGGTGCATTGATGCAGAGCAGACTGTCTCCCCCCCCAGAAAGAACAATCACAGGTCCTGGGTTGCGTTCTGTAAATAAAAGTAACGTCAATTGTAAATAATGCTCCCCACCGTCAGTGTATAGTTTGAAGACCATTCCGCAATTCGGTTAACTGTGGGCGTGAGTCTGTTAGGCAGGGTGCAATGGAGCAGCGGGACACGTTTATTTATGTTTTAAAACTGTCACACTCAGGGTCAGGTTAAAAGTAGAGGGAAATACACCTACGTGTCACACTAAATTAAAGTTATAGGCCCGGGACATGCCTAAGAGGAGGAGGGTGCAGTGTTGCGGATATAAGGATTGTATTTTTTTTATTGTGTTGTATTGTGGTAAATTGCTGTGTAACATTGGTTGAATATGGCCCCTCCTGCCTCCAGAGTTGTGTAAAGGTAAAAAGGGCGTCCCGGTAGTTAATTCCATAAAAGCACACATTGAAGGACACGATAAAACCCTTGTTCAGTAGTTTATATCCTTATTATGTGTTTTAGGGTAAGGCCTTGTCTTCCATCAGCATGACACTCCATTGTACCAACGAAAAAGATAGATTCCCTTCATTCCCATTCCCAAAAACCTCCATTTCCCCTTTCGTCGATTGCCATTGGCAATTACATCCCCTCCAAAGCCGCCATTGACCATGAGGCAGGTTTGGGGAAGAAAGGCGGGTCCCCACCTCGTCATAGAGGGGAGGAGTGAGTCAGCCCCACTCAACCAACCACGAACAAGGGGTTGGACTTGGAGAGGGTGTGGAGAGAAACATCAAGGAGGTTCGCGAAGGTTGAGGGGCGGGGCCTATATAACCCGCAGCGGGACGTTCCCCAAAGAGAAAAAGGAGAGGAGCTTTTACGAGAGATGAGCTGAGATCTGAGATGAGCTATAACAAGAGCTGAGTTGTGAGGTCCAAAAGCAGCGGTCATCCAGGGAAGCGCAACAGCCTGCTATTCGTCACCTTGCTCGCCAACGGCAGCGTCTACAGCAGCAGCAGCGTCTACAGCAGCAACAAGACTTGACAGGCATTTTGGGGCCTGGACGGCAGTTTGGAGCAGGGCCGCGAAGGGACGGCGGCTGCCGAACGCGCCGATCGTGCTGCCAGCTCCGGACCCATTGGACTTTCCTCTCTTTCCAGCCATTCCTGCCTGCAAGTTCCCCATTTGCGTACGTGAGGTTGTTTTGTTTGTTCTGTCTTGGGTAGGTAATTAAGTCCGTATAAGCTAGTAATTTGCACTGTGTTACCTGCTTTTTCAAGTCCCCTGTAAATAACCGTGACTGCTCTGTTTGCTTATGTGTGTGTAGATAATAAACCCCGTTACTCTTCTGTACGTCTTCTTCTTCCTCTTTGCATTCGTCGTCTTAGTCTTTTCCATATTGAGTAGCTGTGGCGTGATACAGCCAACGTCTGGGTGAATCGGGTGAGTCGGGGAAAACCTGTTCGGCCGCGGTACCTCCGCTCGGTAAATAACATCTAATCCGCGGACCGTAACAATATATATATATATATATATATATATATTGTTGCTGTTTTGAGTTTTGGTAACAGTGAGAATAATAACGGTTAAATTCCCCCTCATAGTTAGTCACACAAGCAACATGTAGCCTCGCGATAGTGTAGTTATCTCTTAGTATTTGTGAGCTTAGACCTTTTCCTATGTTAGTTGTACGTTGAGTAGAGTTAGGAGAATAGGTCCTACTCCTACTTTCATTGACTATCCCGCCTCCCTAGCCTCATGCCTCTTCGCGCTGCCTTTGATTCTTTTGGCGCGAATTAACACGAGGCCGGCTAGGAGGGTCGGGGCGGGACCGAATGAGGGGGGCAGAGAAGCTGACGGTAAGCAGGGCATGGTTGGAAGCCACCAATCAGGGCTCACAGGGTGTGGCAGCAGCACTGCGTCACAGGGCGTGGTTGGAAGGTTCGAGAGGGTTCGAGAAGGTTCGGGGCGTATCAATATAAGCGGTTGCGCAAAGCCCCCAGGAGGTGCGCACGCGGTGAGCAGTGGAGTTCAAGCAGCAATTAAGGTACGAGGACTGAGTTGGCATTGAGTGGAGGAAGACGCGCATGAACCAGGATACGTGCTCATATGAAAGCGACACTCGGTTGAGCTTGAAGCCGAGCCGCGTATAGTGCATTGAGTTACGTGAGTGATAACGGGCTGTGTAACCGCCAGCTGTGCTGAGAGACGCGTACGTTTTCCTTCCTACCTCATCGGCTGCCTTTTGTTCGGGAGACACGTTACGAGGATCCTTCCACTGCCTGCTTGCCTTCTTCGCGGGACGTGCTGAGACCATGGAGAGCCGGACGGGGCCGTTCCTGGACGACCACGTCGGCGCGTTTGGCCTGAACAGCATCCTGCCTGCAATTCCCTGTGTGAGTGTGACGGGTCCGAGTCTGGGCGTTAAGAATAAGACTGATTAAGTGCTGCTCTGTGTCTCTGCGTCTACCGATCATTGTACATACTTGTGGGAATAATAATTAAACCTGTGTTCTTCCTTCCATTCGATCGTTCTCGTGTTTTCCTCATTGACTAAGCGTGGTATGAGTAGAATCGCTCGAATCGGGTTCCACTACTAGAAAACTGCACGGACCACATGGTACTCAATCCGCTCGGTGTACCCAAATCACACGTGGCTCATGCGAGGCTTGCTTCCCCGCTTCCGTGGCGGCGCAGGGATTTAGGTACGAGCGAGACTTGGTCCCGAAACCCTACCTTGCGTTTGCCCGGAAGAGGTGTTTCAAGTCTCTCGGTTCCGCCAAGCCCAGAAAGAACAACGGGCTTAATCCCCACTAGGTAAGGGTAAGAATGGCGGCGGAGAACCGTAACAATATATATATATATATATATATATATATATATATATATATATATATATATATATATATATATATATATATGTATATTTATATATATATATACACACACGTACATATATAACGTGTTAGCAACAAGTGTCGCCTGCCACGCGGACACATTCTCTCTGCCCTGCTCAGGGTTGTGCAGCAATTGCTGGGGTGAAACTCAATCTGTGCCTTGCTTCCTAGTCAAGTTAGGGAGTTCAATCTGTGTGTATATACGTATATATATATACTGGCTGGGGGTGGGGGTATGTACGCATCCAGGTGTAGTTGCTGCATGTGGACGTGTATGTGCCCCTGCTGGCCCACCTTAGCTGACCGTATCGTGGTTGAAGGGTCGAAATGGGATGATGCTGAGGACCTCGACTGAGGACCCGGTCAGTGCGGCACAATTGTGACCAGGTGTGTTTTGAAGTTTTATATATATATATGCATACACACACACACACACACACACACACACACACACACACACACACACACACACACACACACACACACACACACACACACACACTTGTGGCCAAAAATATTGGCACCCTTGCACTTTTTTCAAACAACTCACAATTTTTTCAATAAATAAGTTGAAATTAACAAAAATATTTGGTCTCCACAATTCTTTATTTCACTGTTAATATTACAGAACCTTTATTTTTGATTCAGAACTTAATATATCCTTTTAAATCAGAAAATAAAAAGAAATGGCATTGACAAAATTATTGACACCCTCGACTTCATATTTGGTAGCACAGACTTTCGACAAAATAACTTCAGTCAAGCTCTTCCTATAGCCATGAATGAGCTTCCTACACCTCTCTACTGGCAGTTTGTCCCACTCTTCTTGTGCAAACTGCTCCAGTTCTCCCAGGTTTGAAGGGTGCGTTCTCCCAACTGCTGTTTTCAGATCTCCCCACAGGTGTTCCATGGGATTTAGATCTGGACTCATTGCTGGCCACTTCATAACAGTTCAGCGTTTTGTCTTGACCCATTCGTGGGTGCTTTTTGAAGTGTGTTTGGGGTCATTGTCCTGCTGCAAGACCCATGACCTTCAACAGAGACCCAGATTTCTGACACTGGGTTGAACATTGCGCTCCAAAATGCCTTGGTAATCTCCTGATTTCCTGATGCCATGCACAGTGCACACATTCAAGGCACCCAGTGCCAGAGGCAGCACAGCAACCCCAAAACATTACTGAACCTCCTCCATATTTGACTGTAGGGAAGGTGTTCTTTTCCTTGAAGGTTTCATTTTGTTTTCTGTGAACATAGAGATGATGTGCTTTAACAAAAAAGCTTGAAATTGGTCACATCTGTCCACAGGACAATGTCAGGACATTCTCCCCGAAGGATTTTGGCTTTTTCACGTGTGGTTTGGCAAACTCCAGTCGGGCTTTCTCATGTCTCTCTCTCAGCAGTGGGGACCTCCTAGGTCTCCTACCATAGAACTCCCTTTCATTGAGTTGGTGATGGATGGTGTGAGTGGAAACTATCGTACCTTGTGTCTAAAGGTCAGCTTGAATCTGTCTGGCTGTTGATCAAGGTGCTTTCTCCACCATTCAAACAATCTATATTCTAGCCCCGATAATTCACCCCAGATCCAGTTTTCTGAAATACCGACTTCTTTCCCTGGAAGTCCTAGCTGTGTCCATGTGGTTTTTACCTCTCCACCCCCCCCTCCCCCCCCACCCCTCCCCCCCCCACCCCCCTTCCCACGCCTCCTCCCCCCAAGCCCTCTCCCTCCCACAGACCTCTCGATGTCCCTGCTCTCAAATGTTGTACTTGTGTGCTTCCCCCTCTCTCCCCATATTGTCTCCCGCTCCCTTTATTATGTCTTATGTGTCCCCCCTGGCGGCCCCCGTAGGGAGACGGTGCTTCTAATTGTTATAATTTCGGAAAAAACGTTTCGATGTTTGTGATATATTCCCAGTTGAAAAACTCCCAGTTGTTTGTACTTGAGGGCATCCAAATTGGTCTTTTGAATCGTAGTGCATATTACTTGTGAATTGTTATGCACGAAATGTACAGGAATTGTACAAATGTCAGAATCGCATGCAGTCGACCAGGCGACACCAACGATCACATAAGGGGTATTTTATATTTGACGCGATAATTGTGTATTTTGTTGTTTTTTTTAACTCATGCGTTCGTGCAAAGAAAACCTCACGTGCTGATCTCAAAGCGAGTGGAGTGAGTTTGAGCCTCACTACAAAACCACAGCAACATTTAACTAGTTATTTGCCATTTATTGTGCTAGTTGTGATAATCTGTGTCCACCAGGATGGCGAAGATGTCAGAGGTCGAGGTGTGCATTCACTCGCTTTGGAGCTGCCGAGCTTGGTTCGAATCCCATCTCAGCTATGGAATGTCACCCTGGTGCTTCACATTCAGAACTAGATGGTATTCATAGAATACTTACCCTGCGCAGTCAACTTGGTGTGAACCAACTCTTCTGTTTTTGAACATTTCTTTTTTTTTGATCCAATATGGCTGCCAGACCACATGAGCGATGACATCATACATTTATATTCTCTAAATAATTGTTGCAAAGATCATGCTCAATAAATTTAAAACTGATCAGTCTAAGCGTTGTCCCTGTCGAATTATGACGTCATAATTATGGCACCATTGACGTCATCGTTAACAACACCTTTTCCCCATATGGAGTTATTTACAATGAGACACGTTTCAATTTTTCCCATAGAGCGGTTTTGGAGATATAGAGGTGCAACGTTTTTCGGTTTTTCCAAGATGGCGCCTGTAACACATGACCTATGACGTCATGATTATCATTAAAATATTGTAAAGGAGGAGGCGCTCCCATGGTGAAAATTTCGTATCCATCAGACCAACAGTTGCTGAATTTTTTTAAAATAATGATCGGATGGATAAGTGTTGTATTTGTCGAATTTTGACGTCATAAAGAAGGCACCGATGGCATCATCATTAACATATCTTATTCCTCATGGGGAGTCGGTGACAATGAGCCATGTCTCAATTTTTCCATGGAGTGGTTTCAGATATAGATGTGCAAAGTTTTTCCAATATGGCGCCTGTACCACGTGACATATGTCGTCATAATAATCATTAAAATATTCTACATGAGTAGGCCCTCCTATGGTGAAAATTTAGTGTCAATGACCAATAATTGCAGAGAAAAAAATTCATACTGATCGAATCAAGCATTGTAATTGTCGAATTATGACGTCATAATTAAAGTAACGATGACATCATCATTAACATGTCTTATTCCCCAAGCGGAGTACTTGACAATGTGCCATGTTTCAGATTTTTTCCATGGAGCGGTTTTGGAGATAGAGGTGCAACCTTTTTTCGATTTAGCCAAGATGGTGCCTGTACTACGTGACATATGACGTCATAATTATCATTTAAAAAATTCCACAGGAGGAGCCGCTCATATTCTGAAAATTTCCTGCCAATCGGACTAACAGTTGCAGAGGAATTTTTTTTTTCATACTGATCAGATCAAGTGTTGTACTTGTCGAATTTTGACGTCATAAATTAAGGCATCGATGACATCATCATCAACATATCTTATTCCCCATGGTGAGTACTTGACGATGAGCCATGTTTCCATTTTTTCCAATGAGCGGTTTGGGAGATATAGAGGTGTAACGTTTTTCCAAGATGGCGCCTGTACCACGTGACATATGACGTCATAATATTCATTGAAATATTGTACAGGAGGAGGCCCTCCTATGGTGAAAATTTAATGTCAATCGGACCAACGGTTGCCGAGAAAATGAATTTTTATAATGCAGACACGGCACACACACGTACGTACGCAGCGGAATGCTTAACCCCACCTTTCGCTTCGCGAGCGCAGGGTAACAAGGCATCGATGTGACCATTGGATGGACCTTTTAGCCGGAGGAGCGTCTTTCACCACTGGTCGTTAGTGGATGTTTAAAGTTTTATATCCCACAAAAGCTTTGGCGAAGAGTGGACGAGTTGGAGCTGGAACCCTGAACAAATTACTAACTCTTGACTTGACTGACTCTTGGGACGTCGACAGCAAACCACGAGGTGTGACCAAACCACCAGACGTGGCCAAACCACCAGACGTGGCCAAACCACCCGACGTCACCAACCACCCGATGTGGCCAAACCACGAGGTGTGACCAAACCACCAGACGTGGCCAAACCACCAGACGTGGCCAAACCACCCGACGTCACCAACCACCCGATGTGGCCAAACCACCAGGTGTGACCAAACCACCAGACGTGGCCAAACCACCAGACGTGGCCAAACCACCCGACGTCATCAACCACCCGATGTGGCCAAACCACCAGGTGTGACCAAACCACCCGACATGGCCAAACCAGTTGGCATGGCCAATCCATCCGGCATGGTCAAACCACTGGGCGTCACCAAACCACCCGATGTGGTCTTGCCAATCCACCCGACTTAGCCAATCCCCCCGACGGGGCCAAACTACCCGGCGTGGCCATACCACCAAGACTGGCTGAACCACCCGACATGCCCAAACTTCCTGGCATATTATAACCAAACCCCCCAGTGTAACGAAACCACCAGATGTGGCCAAACCAGACGGCGTGGCCAATCCACCCAATGTGGCTAAACCCCGGCGTGGCCATACCACCAAGACTGGCTGAACCACCCGACATGCCCAAACTTCCTGGCATATTATAACCAAACCCCCCAGTGTAACGAAACCACCAGATGTGGCCAAACCAGACGGCGTGGCCAATCCACCCAATGTGGCTAAACCATCTGGCGTGACCAAATCACCCAACGTGGCCAAACCACTGGACGTGAACAAACCACCCGATGTGGCCAAACCACCCGATGTGGCCAATCCACCAGGCGTGACAAAACCACCTGGAGTGACCCAACCACTATGCATGACCAAACCACCAGACTTGCCCAAACCAGTCAGCGTGGCCAATCCACCCGATGTGGCCAAACCACCAAATGTGGCCAAACTACCCAGTTTTGGCACTTGCCAAAATATTGCTTTATCAACAATGACTCTCTCTCTGCCACTAATATGTTGCAATGATGATGATGACGATGATTATAATGATGATGAGGATGAAGATGAGATAATAAATCTATCAAAATGCTTAAACAATATTGTTTCATTTTAATCTGAACATTAGCGATTATGACATAAATAGACGAGTACACTTCAAATTGAAGAAAAGAGGCAAATCATGGAATGCCGCATTGATTGTCAAAGCGATAATGGGAATTGAAAAGCGAAAGTAGTTTTTGTTCTGGAAATGACCCGAGTGTGATGAACTTTAAGCGTAATGGTTACCTAATGGGCAGCGACCCATTTCTGAAACATTATCACCGGGCCTGCAGACATGGGCGATGGTAATTACATGAGACCGGAGGGGCTTCAATGAAATGTAGACACACGCCTCCATAGCCACAGGGATTAATTGACAGGAAAAGGTAATTCTCATTTTGGTTTTGGAGACGGTCACCAATTACTGCATCCGATTCATTAAATGTGTATTTCAGAGGAAATGGATATTTCAACACTTTCGCACATTTATAATATTGTTCTTCCCCCACCAATCCCCCATTTCCCCCCCGAGCACTTTGTGTCAGGAACGAGGTTTATTAAATCCAGGAATATGTGCATGTGATGTGCAGTGGTGTTTGGTGTACGTAGTCTGAGGCTCATTCAGACAGGGCAGCCATTGCTGAACATCCAGAACCATGGCTGGATTATATTAACTCTTAGATACAGGCATCAAAAATCCTACATAAACGCAGCCATTTGGCCTCAGAGGCCCAACAGATGTATTCGTGTAATATATATATTTTTTTTTTTAATAGGTGTTTTTTCTTTCATATCCTTTTTCAATCCAAGTCGAAGCTCACGGATGTGTATTTGCTCAGAAAATGTGCATCATTGATCCTATTAGTTGGAAGAATCCCATACAAGTAATGAATCTTTTGGGGGGGGGGGGGGGGTTTGCAAAAAAAAAAAATTTGTTCTTAGTTTTTCAACTTTTTTTTCTCCAAAAAGTTGAGGCTCATGGATGAGTATTTACTCAAAAAATATTATTCACTAATCTTTTTATTTAGAATGGATATGTCCACAACTGTCAAAAATCCTACACCTATGCAGCCATTGGGCCTCAGAGGCCACACATGTATTTGTGTAAAGTTTCTTAATTTTCATATTTTTGTCACTGAATTATTTGTAACCAAGTTATAGGAGCATATAATGAAGCTCATATCAAGAAAATAATGATATAACAGTAGTACAACAACATCTATGCGGGGCCTCGAAGGCCCCAGGCCTGCATTCGTGTCGGATTTTCCGGTTACAAGTGAAGAATGAAGATTTTTCCCACGAGCCTGAATGAATTTTTTTTAATGTCACCGTATTTTGTGTAGCAACATGAAAGTCGGTGAAAATGAGGCTCATTCCAAAAAAAAATTGTACAGCATAGTTTTTGCAACAAAAAAAAACCTTGTGGGCCTCCGAGGCCCAATCACTGCATCCAAGGGTTAAGTTGCCTTGGGGGATAAATAGCATTGATATTAAGTTGGGGGATCCGTCTATGAGCATAAGATGGTTGTTAAGGATCCCACGGCGTATTTCATGACGATTAACCAAGTTATTTCCGGCACCCAGAACAAATTCAAATTTCCTGCCCATCACCTTCGGTTCATTGGCCAGCTGGATCGTGAAAGACTAGGGCCACAAACGTTCCCTAATCGACCCCACAAGAAAGTGGGAATAAATGGGGTCTTTAAAGGGACTCAATGGCTGAACTCGACCAACAATATGTTGGAATATTTGTCGGATTTTTTTATGCAATGTGTGGGAATACCCATGTGATGTCACATGTAATAGGTGCGATGCACGCGACCTCGTGCATCTCAATACGAAGGACGTATGAACAATGAAATATTATTTTGTAATGCAGATTATCCCGAACTAATACAGTCACAATTACTCTTCAATCTCATCCTTCCCTCCAGGTCTTCAAGACAGCTGTTCACCAACATCTCAGAGCATCCCCAATCCAAAACCATGATCTTTTCTGCCCTCATTAACCCCCACCCCCAATCCCTCCTCCTTCCAAATTTCTAGTTTTCCCTCCTGAGAATTTCGTTCTGTATCCATCTTGTCCACCCCATACATCCTCTCCTGCCCCCCATGCTTCAACACACCGATTGATTTTCCAAGTCTCCCTCTATCTTGACCTTCAACTCGCTGTTGGTTTTCCCTCCCCCCCCCCTCTCTCTCAACTGTGTGTACATGTATGTATGTATGTATGTATGTATGTATGTACATGTATCTATGCATGTATGTGTGTACATGTATGTATGCATGTATGTATGTATGTATGTGTGTACATGTATGAATGTGTGTGTATGTATGTATGTATGCATGTATGCATGTGTGTACATGTATTAATGTATGTATTGTGTACATGTATGTATGTATGTACGTTTGTGTGTACATGAATTAATGTATGTATGTATGTATGTTTGTGTGTACATGTATTAATGTATGTATGTGTGTACATGTATTAATGTATGTACATTGTTACGTGCTCCTCCCCGACCCCCTGGTCACGGTGTACCTCCGAGCCCCGAGAGGAGTCACGGCAGAAAAATGTGTTATTCTGTTCGTCAAATATCAATGGAGAAGCCACCCCAATTGTTACTCACAAACAAATATTGTATTAAGATCACACAAGAATAACAGTACAACAATAATAGTATTCAAAAGTACAATCAATATGTCCTATGATGGTACCATCAGTTTTGTAATATATAACTCACTGTGCTCCAAGTGAGTGAAACAAGAACATCCCCAATGTCTCTTATTCCTGGCTTCAAGACAAAGTTGTTTCGCTCCAGCGATCGCCAGAACGATGTCCAATCGAGACCAGAATCCCGTTCAGATGGCAAGAACAGTCCCGCTGCCAAAGCGGGGCAAAGGCGCCCTCCAGGTGACTGGGAAATCCAAAGGCGCCCTCCAGGTGACTGAAAGATCACACCCTTGGGTATGGACGTTCCACAGCTCACAGTCGGCGACACGCAGACTTTCCACTCAAAAGCCACGTCACACACACACACACCCCAGATCGACGTCTGAAGGCGGTGAAAATGATCGAAACGAGACGAAACCATGAGCGAAGCGCAAGTCCTGCGCGAGTCAAAATGGCCGACGGCCCGGTCTCGTGGCGCAACGGCACGACGATGATTCTCTCCTGAATCTATCGCAAAACCTGACACGCAGGTTAATCTGTCACAGCGGTAACCACTCTGTCGCAGGAATCCCTTTCCTGGGAAACCCGAAAGTTCGCTAGTGACTGTTGTTCGCCAACGTTCGCTCCAGACCGCAAGTAGCTCGGCTCCTTCTTGTTCGACTCACTCGCCCCGCCCTCTTTTCTTCCCTCTTCCTCTTCGTCGCCATCCGGTTCCTGTTTCATTTAAAACATTAACTTTTAACTTTTGAAAATAGAAATATCTATTCCCTTTAAATGACAACAATAATAATACATGGAATCAGAAATGTTTACAGTGGATGAAAACCACCACAACGGAAGTAACGAATCCATAACAACATGTATGTATGTATGTCCATGTATGAATGTATGTATGTATGTGTGTTTGCTTGTATGTATTACATGTATGTATGTATGTATGTATGTACATGTATGTATGTATGTATATATGTATATATGTATGTACATGTATACATGCATGTACGTATGTATGTGTGTACATGTATTAATGTATGTATGTGTGTATATGTATTAATGTATGTATGTGTGTACATGTATTTATGTATGTACATGTATGTATGTATGCATGTATGTTTGTGTGTATGTATGTATGTATGTATGGATGTGTGTACATGTATTAATGTATGTATGTGTGTACATGTATGTATGTATGTATGTATGTAATTGTGTATGTATGTATGTATGTATGTACATGTATGTATGTATGTATGTATGTGTGTTTGTTTGAATGTATTACATCTATGTATGTGTGTATGCATGTACATGTATGCATGCATGTATGTATGTGTGTACATGTATGTATGTATGTATGTATGTATGTATGTATGTGTGTGTGTATGTATGTACATGTATTAATGTATGTATGTGCGTATGTACATGTATGTATGTATGTGCGTATGTACATGTATGTATGTATGTATGTATGTATACCTCGACTATGTATACAAATATTTAAATTCCATATTGATGCCAATGATTGAATGAATACAATTAATGAATCGCCAAATCGGTAAAATATAATAATCTCACATTCGATTGTTGATTAATATTTCATGTAATTACAAGTTTAGTTTTCAAACCACAGGCTTGGGTTTTATTTAATTGCGAATATCTAATTCTACAACAGGGATTGCAGCCAAAGAAAGGAGAATGTTGTCCAAAATCGTTATCAGCTTGAAGAAGTAATTATTCTGAACAAGTCGATGCCATTTTGTCTTGTAAAGGAATGGTGTTCATTAACACTTCAAGGCTCCATTCTTGTGCCCATTGAAGTCGAAGCATGCACACCTTTTGGAGGAATTGTGTTTTGTCCGTGAACACATTGTGTTCCCACGTTGTACTGTTTAGCACAGTGTAGGTCCACACTATGTCTACACTGTATGTCCATACTGTACATGTCCACACAAAGTCCTCACTGTATGTCCATACTGTATGTCCACACTATATGTCCACTCGATGTCCATACTGTATGTCCACACTATATGTCCACTCGATGTCCATACTGTATGTCCACACTATATGTCCACTCGATGTCCATACTGTATGTCCACACTATGTCCATACTGTATGTCCACTCGATGTCCATACTGTATGGTCACACTATGTCCATAATGTATGTCCACACTATATGTCCAAACTATATGTTCACACTGTATGTCCACACTGTATTAGGCTCCATGCCAGTCTGGCTGTAAGCCTATCGTTTTTAGCTCACCTGGAACAAAATTCAGGGGAGCTAATGCGATGGCGCGTCGTCCATCCGTCAGTCTGTCTATCAGTCAGTCCATCCGTCAGTCTGTCCGTCAGTCAGTCAGTCCGTAAACACTTGAAACTTCTCCGAAACCGCTGATGGGATTGCGACCAAATTTGGCACAAATTATATTTGTTGTGTTGTGACTAAAGGGTGTTCAAGCATTTAAAAAATCGGTGTCGAAGGGGTTTACCGGGGGTCAAGGTGGATTCAGGTTTGACCCCCCCAAAATAGGAATTTGCTTTTTCCTCTGAAACGACGAACACTATTTCGATAAAACTTGACCACAACCTTAATCACCCATGATGTACCAAAGTTTGTTCCTGGCACTTAAAAAATCGGGGTCTAAGGTGGTCTATGGAGGGTCTTGCCCCCAAAAATAGGTGTTTGTCTTTTTCTTAGAACCTACATGCACAATTTTGTTAAAACTTCACCACAACCTTCATCATCCGTGTTGTACCAATGGTTGTTCACGGCTTTGGAAAATTTGCCCCTTTGGGCAATTATAAGGTGCCCCCCAAAAGAGGTATTTTTTTTCTTTGTTTGTTTAAAGTTGTATGATTATGTTAGTATGATTCTACATGCTGCCCTGTCTTCCAGCAACCATTGCAATTGGTTTAAAATACTTTTAGTCAGTGCAGTATTGTGGCGGACACAAAAGCCCACTGGCGTGGTGACATCATTCCACGCACCAAGTGGGCGGTGGCCACGCCCGAGGGGTAGGCGTGGCCTCATGATATACACCGGGCGACCAGCCCAGAGCATTTCAGTGTTACAGTGTAGTCTTACAATAAAGACGTTTATATGTTACCGCTTGTCCGCTTCCTCCTTGCTCACAAGCAGCGCGCGTAACGCCGCGCTTTACTGGTGACCCTCGACGTTGGATCTGCCGTAGCGATCCTTCCGAACACGACGCCATTGCAATGGCCAACGACAAGGCAATGGCGATTAAACTTCCCGAATTTTGGGAGGCCCAGGCCAAAGTCTGGTTCGTTCAAGCCGAAGCCCAATTTCAGCTTCGGTGCCTCACCAACGACGACCTGCGCTACTGCCATGTCGTCGCCTCCCTCGGGCCCGGCACGGCCGCTCGAGTTGTGTCCGTCCTTCGCCACCCACCGGACGGCCACAAGTACGAGGCACTCAAGCGGCTACTCCTAGCCACGTTCGGCCTCACGGACGACGCACGGGCCGATCGCCTCCTCGATCTCCCCGAGCTCGGTGAGACGCGCCCGTCGGTCCGAATGGACCATATGCTGTCACTGTTGGGCGACGAAGCCCCCGGTTCGCTATTCCGGGCGCTTTTCCGGCGCCAACTTCCAGCGCAGGTTCGCCTCGCGTTGGCCGGGACCGAGCTAACGGAACCCCGAGCATTGGCCGCCAAGGCGGACATGTACTTCGCCGCTTCGGACACGCAGGCGAGCGTCGGCGTGGCCGTCACGGCCCTCGACGCTGATGTTCAGCAGCATGTTCCACAGCATCAGCTTCTACAGCGCGCTGATGTTCAGCAGCATGCTGATACGCACCTCGTGAACGCCGCCACGCCCCGCCCACCGCCGCGGCGAAAACCGCCACCGCGGGGAAACCCGCCAACTCCACCGGCCGGGCGGAGCCAGCCGCGCTCCTCCAGCTCCACCACCTGGTGCTGGTTCCACGCCAAGTTCGGCCACGAAGCTCGGCGGTGTCATCCGCCGTGCTCCTTCAACGGGTCGGGAAACGCCCGGGCCGGCGCTCAATAGTGGCGATGAGCGCCGGCCGTTCGAGCAGCCTGCTGTTCATAACGGACACCTTCTCCGGGCGCCGTTACCTGTGCGACACGGGAGCGCAGGTGAGTGTCATTCCCGCCGGCATGTCAGACAAGCACGCCGCGGGTGGGGGCCCCGCGCTGCTTGCCGCGAACGGGACGCCCATCCGTACGTACGGAAAACGCTGCCTCTCTCTGCGGTTTGGAGGGCAGGTTTTCCGATGGACGTTCGTCACCGCCGACGTGCCCATGGCACTGCTTGGCGCGGACCTCCTGTGCGCTAATGGGCTCCTGGTCGACGTCAAGCGCAGACGGCTTGTCCATGCCGAGACGTTCAGCTCGCTCGCTTGTGCGTTGCCCAGCTCAACGAGCGGCTTGCCAAGCGGCTTGCCGAACGATTCGGTTCCGGCCACGTTGGTCTGTACGCTTCCGGCAGCGGACGCATTCACCCGCCTCCTCGCCGGCTTCCCGGCCCTCACGCGGCCCACCTTCTCGGCGGGGGCCGTCAAGCACGGGGTGGCCCATCACATCCCCACCGTCGGGCCACCGGTCTACGCCCGGGCACGCCGCCTCGAGCCGACGAAGCTGGCGGTGGCAAAAGCGGTGTTCGCTACCCTGGAGCGACTCGGCATCGTTCGGCGCTCAGAGAGCGCTTGGGCGTCGCCGCTGCACATCGTGCCGAAGCCCGGCGGGGGATGGCGACCGTGCGGGGACTATCGCCGTCTCAATGACGCCACGACTCCCGACCGCTACCCCGTCCCCCACATTCAGGACTTTTCCGCCCGTTTGGCGGGCAGGTCCTTCTTCTCGAAGGTGGACCTCATACGCGGCTACCATCAGGTCCCCGTCAGGCCGGAGGACGTCCCGAAGACGGCGGTCATCACGCCATTCGGATTCTTCGAGTTCCTGCGCATGCCCTTCGGTCTGAAGAATGCGGCTCAGGCGTTCCAGCGACTGATGGACAGCGTCCTGCGCGACTTGGATTTTGTCTACGTCTACCTGGACGACATCCTCGTCGCCAGCGCGTCCCGCGAGGAGCACCTACGCCACCTCCGCACGCTCTTCGAACGCCTGGGCCAGCATGGCCTGATTGTGAACCCCGCAAAGTGCCGGTTCGGCGCCGCCACAATCGATTTTCTGGGGCACCGTGTCACCAGGCACGGAGCCGTCCCCCTGCCGGCCAAGGTGGAGGCGGTGAAGGGGTTTTCGCGCCCCCGCACGATCAGAGGGCTGCAGGAGTTCCTGGGCATGGTGAACTTTTACCATCGGTTCCTGCCCCGTATCGCCCAGCTCCTGCGCCCCCTGCACGAAGCTCTCCGAGGTAAGCCGGGCAAAGGCGACGTTACCTGGACCGAGCAGATGGACACGGCGTTCACGGGCGCGAAGCTCGCCTTGGCTAACGCCACCATGCTCGCGCACCCGGCGCCCGATGCACCGATCGCCCTCACCACCGATGCCTCGGACTACGCGGTGGGCGCGGTGCACGAGCAATGGGTGCGTGGAGCTTGGCAACCGCTGGCGTTCTTTAGCCGGCAGCTTCGCCCGCCCGAACGCCGTTACAGTACCTTCGACCGCGAGTTGCTCGGACTTCACTTGGCGGTCAGGCACTTCCGCCATCTGCTCGAGGGCCGGGCGTTCACTGCCTTCGTCGACCACAAGCCGCTGATCTTCGCAATGGGCAAGGTCACCGAGCCATGGTCGGCCCGGCAGCAGCGTCACCTCTCGGCCGTGTCCGAGTACACGACGGACATCCAGCACGTCGCGGGGAAGGACAACCCGGTGGCGGATTGCCTTTCCCGGGCCGTCGCCCACGCAGTCCACCTCGGCATCGACTATGCCCGGATGGCAGTGGACCAGGCCGCTGACCCCGACGTCCAGGCCTTGCGGACCGCCGTCACGGGCCTCCGCGTCACCGAGGTGCCGTTCGACGGCGCGGGCGTGGCCCTCTTGTGCGACGTCTCCCTCGGGCGTCCTCGCCCCGTCGTGCCCGCGGGCTGGCAGCGCCAGGTGTTTGACGCCATCCACGGCCTGTCCCACCCGGGCGCGAGGGCCTCCCAAAGGCTGATCGCTGACAAGTTCGTCTGGCATGGCCTCCGGAAGGCCGTCCGCGGCTGGGCCAGGACGTGCCTCGCATGCCAGCGCGCCAAGGTGCACCGGCACACCCAGGCCCCGTTGGCCCCGTTCACGGTGCCGGAACGCCGGTTTGACCACTTCCACGTGGACCTGGTGGGACCTCTGCCCCCCTCGCGGGGTTTCACCTATGTCCTCACCATGGTGGACCGCACCACCCGGTGGCCGGAGGCCGTGCCCTTGGCGTCGACAACGGCGGCCGATGTCGCGCAGGCTTTCATCGCCACCTGGGTCGCCCGGTTCGGCGCCCCCTCAGACATCTCATCCGACCGCGGCCCCCAGTTCACCTCGGAGCTCTGGGGGGCGGTTGCGCAGGGGCTCGGGGTCCGGCTGCACCGAACCACGGCCTACCACCCCCAGGCTAACGGCCTGTGTGAGCGATTTCACCGCTCATTGAAGGCCGCGCTCCGGGCCACCCTCCGCGACGGCGGCTGGGTCGACAGGCTCCCCTGGGTCCTGCTGGGCCTCCGGACGGCGCCCAAGGAGGACCTGCGCGCATCCGCGGCGGAGTTGGTCTTCGGGCAACCGCTGCGGGTGCCGGGCGAGTTCCTCCCCGACTCCACAGCACCATGGTCCGCGGCACAGCAGCGCTCCGCTCTGCAAGAGACCGTCCAGAGGTTCGCCCCGGTGCCAACGGCATGCCACGGGCACCCACCGACGCACGTCGCCCCGGAGCTTCGCACGGCGGAGTACGTCTTCGTCCGCCACGATGCCCATCGGACACCACTGCGGCCCCCGTACGACGGGCCTTTCCGCGTGCTGGAGACCGGGGCGAAGCACTTCACCCTGGACATCGGCGGTACTCCTGACCGCGTTTCGGTAGACCGCCTCAAGCCGGCCCACCTCGATGTGGACCATCCACCGCCAGTGGCCCGACCCCCACGTCGGGGCCGCCCTCCTGCGGGCGGACCCCCGGCACCGCCCAGCCCCGCCGCCACGCCGCCCCCCGTTCCTGCACCCATCCCAGGGGCAGCCAGGGGCATCCCACCTGGCATCCCTGCACCCCGGACGCCGCCGATCGCCAGGGGGCGCTTCGGCCGGGTCATTCGTCTGCCCCGCAAACTGGCCCTCCAGGTGCGCGGGAATTCTGGGGGGGCGCGTGTGGCGGACACAAAAGCCCACTGGCGTGGTGACATCATTCCACGCACCAAGTGGGCGGTGGCCACGCCCGAGGGGTAGGCGTGGCCTCATGATATACACCGGGCGACCAGCCCGGAGCATTTCAGTGTTACAGTGTAGTCTTACAATAAAGACGTTTATATGTTACCGCTTGTCCGCTTCCTCCTTGCTCACAAGCAGCGCGCGTAACGCCGCGCTTTAGTATCATGTTTATTCTACCAGGTGAGCGCCAGGGGTGTTGCCCCTATGTTTAGTAACACAATCTCGACGATTCTGAGACCATTTTTAATTCACAAAAAATGTTTATGCAAAGTAGAGACCACCATATTTCTTGGTGTTGTGTCCAAGATGCGTCCAAGGATTCACGTCCAAGACGCCAATACCTGTTTTAATGGGAAAATCAGTTTTTTATATGTTTCCGGTTTTGCCAGGAAAATTCTAACGCTGAAGGTTTCCATCGATCCTTTCCTCTCTCGGTGTTATTGCTTGCAAGTTGCGATAGTTGCTCGTAACTATTTTCAAACTGAAATGGTTCACACAAATTTGGAACAGCCGTGGAAGGTTTTGGATTCCTTCATTAACACACTTTTTTGGAGTTTCCTCAACCCACTTGATTAAAATGCCTTTCAGGTTTTTCTCATTGTTGGAACAACACTAAAAACTCCTGTCTTTTCTCGAGTTGTCGCTATATTCATAATGTGGTGAATACGATACACGAGAAACAACATGGTTTCTAATGACAGGTTTCCGCTAACAAGTTTGCACTGGGCCTTCTTCCTTTCACCTTCCCAGAAAGTTATGCCGTGGCGGAAGCAACAGAAACTGAGCCAAGAAAAACGCGTGTTCAATTATAAGCATTGGCATGTTTATGCTTCAAGCTTCATGGGTTGTACCTGTCATGTGTAGTCGTTTGGAGATGGCAGACAAGTTTGCTCTGTATGTCTCGGAAGACACGACACGAATGACAACTATGCCACGTGCTAGTGATTGAATACTTGTCTGTTACCATCCTCAGTTTAAAGTTTGTTTTGAAGTTTCAAACTCATTGACGTTTGTCTCGACGCAAACTTTTTCTTTTTTGCATACAAGATCGAGGCTCATGAAAGAGCGAACATTAATCCAAAAAAATAAATAAAAACTGACACATAAAACATATAATAAGGGGAGCGATAGACAGGATGGGGAGAAAGGGGGGAGCACACAAGCACAGCATTTGAGAGCAGAGACATCGGGCGATCTGTGGGAGGGAGAGGGCTTGGGGGGAGGAGGCATGGGAAGGGGTGGGGGGGGGGGGGGGGTTTGAGAAGTATAAAACAAATGGATACTGACTGCAAGTACTTCCAGGAAAGAAGTCGGTATTTCAAAAAAGTGGATCTGGGGTGGATTAACGGGGGTAGAAAAGATCAAGGTTTTGGATGGGGGAAGATAAGAGATGATGGTGAACAGCTGTTTTAAAGACCTGGAGGGAGGAGTGGGATTGAAGAGAGTGAGGGAGTTTGTTCCAGAGGCGGGAGAAAAGAGGAATGAAAGAGTGAAGGTGAGCAGAGTGAAGTGAAGTGAAGCACTCTCAAACTTCATCCGTCCGAAGCGCTTCATCCGTCCGTCAGTCCGTCAGTCCTTCCGTAAACACTTGAAACTTCTTCTACAAAACAGATGGTGGGATTGCGACCAAATTTGGCACAAATGATATTTGTTGTGTTGTGACTAAAGTTTGTTCACGGTATTTAATTTAAAAATGGTGGTCAAAGGAGGTCTACCGGGGTCAAATTGGATCCAGGTTTGACCCCCCTAAATAGGTATGTGCTTTCTTCTCCAAAACTACACAAGCAGTTTTGATGAAACTTCACCATAACCTTCACCACCCTTGATGTACCAAAATTTGTTCACGGCATTAAAAAATCTGCCCCTTTGGTGGTCTACTGGGGGTTGCCCCCCAATATCGGTGTTTGCTTTCCTCTCAGAAACTACACATGCAATTCCGATGAAACTTAACTACAACCTTCATCATCCGTGATGTACCAATGTTTGTTCAAGGCATTGGAAAAATTGGGGTCTGAGGAGGTACACATGGTGGGAGGGTTGCCCCCCAAAATATGTATTTTTTGTTTGTTTGTTTGTTTAAAGTCTTATGATTATGTTAGTATGATTCTACATGCTGCCCTGTCTTCGAGAAACCATTGGAATTGGTTTAAAATACCTTCAGTCAGTGCAGTATACTGTTTATTCTAACAGGTGAGCGCCAGGGTTATTGCCTCTATGTTATATTCTTGAGGTATTGTTTTCCCGTTACTTTTTCTTGAATGATGTTTGTTCATTCCCCGTCCATTGATTGTGAATGATGTGAAACG
Source organism: Myxine glutinosa (assembly GCF_964187855.1). NCBI lineage: Eukaryota > Metazoa > Chordata > Myxini > Myxiniformes > Myxinidae > Myxine > Myxine glutinosa. The sequence goes on from NC_136262.1 coordinate 148,993,544, forward strand.
CACGATATTGATTTCCGATGTGAAACACACGATATTGATTTCCGATGTGAAACGCACGATATTGATTTCCGATGTGAAACACACGATATTGATTTCCGATGTGAAACGCACGATATTGATTTCCGATGTGAAACGCACGATATTGATTTCCGATGTGAAACGCACGATATTGATTTCCGATGTGAAACACACGATATTGATTTCCGATGTGAAACGCACGATATTGATTTCCGATGTGAAACGCACGATATTGATTTCCGATGTGAAACGCACGATATTGATTTCCGATGTGAAACGCACGATATTGATTTCCGATGTGAAACGCACGATATTGATTTCCGATGTGAAACGCACGATATTGATTTCCGATGTGAAACGCACGATATTGATTTCCGATGTGAAACGCACGATATTGATTTCCGATGTGAAACGCACGATATTGATTTCCGATGTGAAACGCACGATATTGATTTCCGATGTGAAACGCACGATATTGATTTCCGATGTGAAACGCACGATATTGATTTCCGATGTGAAACGCACGATATTGATTTCCGATGTGAAACGCACGATATTGATTTCTGATGTGAAACGCACGATATTGATTTCCGATGTGAAACGCACGATATTGATTTCCGATGTGAAACGCACGATATTGATTTCCGATGTGAAACGCACGATATTGATTTCCGATGTGAAACGCACTACGGTGGAGCTTAAATTTTTTTTTTAAACTAAAGTTTTAATTTTGAAAGTCTTACCCCCTTAAGCTGTTCCATATAATATAGAAACACTGTATAAAAGGTTTAAGCACTAAATTATTATGTCTAGGGGTAGCTCAAGGGCCGCAAAGATTATGAAAATTATATAAATTCAGCGAATTACGAGTATATCAGACTATATCTTAATTTATTTTAAACAACACACTTGAACACAGTATTTATTTTTGAACACGTTAATAGTGAATTCTTTGTTCAGTTTCTGACAGAGTTCATAGTATCAGTCTGACAACGTCCAGCAAACCCCAAATTTATTATTTTCATGGCCTCCCGGACAGTGTATATTTTCTGCTATCAGGGTACATTCTGCGATGGTCCTCGACAACTTGCAGCAGGAATTGCAGCTGAGTTTCATCGCGGGTTATCAACCCACTGTACTCCTGAATGAGTGCCACTCCACGTTCAGCATAGTCATTGACAACTTTTAGAGAGTTGACTGTTTCTGCAGCCTGCTTGTAGTCGTCTCTGTCATCCCACAAGTCCGGATCAACCGCGAGAAATCCATCTGGAAGTTCCATCATTCGCAGAAGTTTCATTGACCTTGCTGTGACGAAATCTTCCAAGTTCTTGTCCTTGAATGAATCAAGAGCAACAGTGATTCGCTTGGAATGATCCTGATCTTGGTCTTCTTCATTCTTCATGGCACTCACCATCGGTCTCTTGGTTGCCGAACTGACCCGACTGTCGAAGAAAGCCAAGCTAACAAGTTCCTGTGACAAGTACCACACGTGATTGGAAAACTTGCGTGATGTTGACTTTGAGATGGCTGGATGGATTGATGAGTATTCAAGCAGTGACTTCAGCAGCAGCAGGTCACTGTAAGGAGCACCTGATGCTTGAGGTGCAGAGATCCAGGCTGTCAGGTAGACACGTACTGTGAATACACACACATCACGTAATCCTCTCTTTTCTGCAGGAGTCAGTTTGAATTGAGCCTTGAACATCCAGATCTTGAGACGGTATATTACTTTGGACATCCAGCGGGCATGGTGCATTGCTCCGGGTGACATGAATCACACTCCTCTGGCAGGAGCAGCACCGAGAAAGACAATCACAAGTTCCAAGAATTCTTTATAATCATCTCTCGGCTGACTCTGTTCAAGATGCTTGTTGGCATAATCGATAGTGCCTTGCTTTATGTCTTCCACTAGACTTGCCACGTCATCAGCTGCAATCCCTGGTTCATACTTGGCCGTGTCTATGAATCCCCAGTATTCCTGGAAGCGTTTGAAGAGTGGAACCTCGGGAGAAGATTTGGCTCCCAATCCCATACACACTTGGAACACTGCACCAATTATCAATTCCATAATGTGATGCCTGCAAGCTAGTGACAAGAGCTCCTTCTCAAGCTTCTGCTCTAGGAGGACACAGGCACCAGCGATCCGACCAGTGTTTGAGCTGGTTGTGTCAAAACACATAGCTCGGATGCTGTCGGCTACGCCCCAGTCTTCAATGGCTCCAAAGACAGCAGCAGCCTGAGCCTCGCCTGTTCCAGATGGAAGCTTGGCAACTGTGAGTAGTTGAGAAACTCCTTTCCCTGAAACCAATACTGGCAGGCGATCAACCTTTTCTTTTCCAATTAGATCAAGGATCAGTTTGCCGTCCCAGTGAACAACAAGGGGAACGTTACCCTGAAACTCCGCCTTTATATTTGCAGATCTCTGGACTCGGTGTTGTACTCTTTGTCGGCGAATTGAGTCTCTGTTTAGAGCAAGTTCATCAATGTTCTGTCCCAAGCTTTTGGCAGTTTCTGCTATAACAAAAACGGCTTTGCGGTCTGACACTTTTGTGCGATCTAGAGCGGCTGCGAGTTCTTCAGTAACGACAGTTTTTCGCCCCCTCTTTCTTTTTCGTGTCTGAAATGTGATGCCTCCAGCAGCTCCCTCACTTGCATTGTCCCCAGTTTCCATCTTTTCACTATCTTCTGCTGAGCTGTTTTCAGATTCAGAACCAGATGAAATCAGTTCAGCTGTAGAAGCTGCTAACTGTTTCATTTGCTCCATTCGCTGTCGCCTGGCAAGCATTTCCTCCTCTCTTTTGGACGCCGTTTTCTCCTTCGCAGCAAGCTTTACATCTACTCCAGCCAGCGACCCCCTTCTTCCCTTTTCTCGCTGGGCTAACAAGAAATCCTTGTCTTCTTGTAATACTGACGTATTGGTCAGAGCATCAGCGTGAGCGACATCAAAAAGGTCTTCAAGCCTGGAAACAAAAGCCGACTCTCTCGCGAGTTGAGTTGGTGACGTTCGCGCTTTGTTCTTTTCCAGAAGACGCCATTCTTCAAATGTCTGCTCAAGCTTGGTTTGGCAGTTTTGATGAGCTCTCATCGGGATTCTAGCTTTCTTCCAAAAGTTAGCTATTTCCGTGATGGTAACATCCGACGATTGTCTTACGGTCTCCTTCAGATCGAGATGGTGATGTAGGAAGAATCCAAGAGCCATACGCAATGATGGCAACTTGCTGCCACTTAATTCAGTCACAGAGTCGCCAAGGAGATACAACTTGGTTTGAGATCTTGTTGCTTTTTCCACAGATGACATTTTCAATCAGATATGAATCTGAAAGAAATAGAACATAGCATTAAGAAATTAAGAATCAAGAAAATTCAAACAGTTCTATTAATAACTGAGCAGTGAGCATAATGCCTCAAGCAATTACACAAACATACTGCTGCAACAGTGTTGCAGCTGTTGCTTAGTCAGCATAGTCAGTCCATTGAGTCCAAACAGTAAACAAGTCTGAACATGTCTGGAATATAAATTCATGGAAAATTTGCATTATCAATTTATCAGCAAAACAATGGGATTCGGATGATTGGTTGGATAATAGATATGAACCAGTTGAACCACAATGATTATGCTTCTATAATCTGTGATAATATTATACCATGTTTGTAGTGAAATTATACCAAGGTGAACCCAGGGTGTGCTCGCTACAGAAGGGGCGTCTATAAGACCCGGGACAACCGGGGCGCGCGGACACTCCAGCGGAACTCACTGTGACATAGTCCTGTAGTTTGAATGGTATGTACGCCCCTAAATGCTGCGCTGACTGTCCTCTCTGTTGGACCATTGCTATATTGAATCGACCATTGCTCATGAAATACTCTGATTTTAATGCCTGTTGCATGCATGTATTCTTACAGGATGTACTACAGATCTAAATGATATTAAACCTACCCATAGGTCAAGTCGTGTCTGAGCTTGATTTTCACGACATTTAATATCATTTAGATCGCCGGAATGGCTGACCACAAGATGATCGTGGTACCGATTCTCGGAGCCGACCCTCAAGCTGAGGGATCAGCATCGGAGTTCACTCACTGGCTCAAAACGCTGGAGAATTACTTTGCTGCTCACGAAACAGAGCCCACCACAGCGATAAAGCTGTCCGTGTTACAGTCGAAGGTCTATCACACCGTTTTCCGGAACATTTCTCGATTTGGGACGTACGCTACGGCTCTAGCCGAGCTGAAGCGCCTCTACGTAAAGACACGGAGCGCTGTGCACGGCCGGCATCAACTCTCTCAGCGGCGACAGCAACCATCTGAATCGATCGATCGCTTCGCGCAGGAGTTGCGCTACCTGTTGGCAGACTGCGTGCAGGACGTCCGGACCCACGAGCAAGTGCAGGACGACTTGCTCCGAGATTCATTCATCTCCGGAATTAATTCTGGAGTCTTGCGGCTCCGTCTCCTGGAGGTCGCGGATCTGACATTTACAGAAGCACTACGGCTGGCACGCATATACACAGATGCCCGAGAACAATCCACCGCATATGATCACCCACGAGTCGTGGCGGGGACCTCGCAACTCGCGCGACCGGAGAGGGCTACCGCCGAGGATACGGAGGAGGACCCGACCACTACGGCCGAGTCTCTGGGAGCTCCTGAAGCGGACTCTGCTTCCGGCCTCACTGCTGCCGCTGCTGCCCGGCCACGGCCTGACCGGTATGCAAAATGTTATTTTTGCGGGAATCGGCAGCACCCTCGCTCTGAATGCCCGGCCCGGGAGGCTACATGCCACCTGTGCTCCACCAAGGGCCATTTTGCAAAGGTCTGCAGGAAGGCCGCTCGGGGCACGCGTCCCCGCGCGACCTTGAATGGGCTCATCGCGGAGCCAACGGATCGAGCGCCGGACGGGGCGCCTCACTCGACTTTGAAGAGCCGCTCTCCTTCTCGTGGGCCTCTGGCTACACGCCCGACCTTGGTGAGATACACCGGGCCGCCGAAACAAATGGCGCGAACGCGACCGGCCACAGCGCGACCGACCTTGACTGGCGTTCGAACGCCTACTTCAAACAAGCGACATGCTCCTGCTTTGGAAACTCCTCTCGATGTGCGGCAAACACAGCACGTGACTCGAGCCCCATCTGACGGCGGCTTTTACGAATTACATGCACCCACTTTGGCATATGAATCTGCAGACGGCAGAGATCTTTCTCACGTGACGCGAGCGCCATCTGGCGGCGGCTCTTACGAATTACATGCACCCACTTTGGCATATGAATCTGCAGACGGCAGAGATCTTTCTCACGTGACTCGAGCGCCATCTGGCGGCTGCTCTTACGACCTACACACACCCACTCTGGCAAATGAAACTGCTGATGAGCCAACGGACTTCAATGCTCCTGCTGAGGCCCAACCTGCCGACGCTGCCCGAAGGATTGCAGCCGGCGTGGGATCCACCCGCGAGGCGCGATCTTCTCGCCCGGCCGGTACAATCCCTGCCGGGTCTGCCGGCCTTGCGCAGGCCATCATTCCGCTCATGGTCGCGGGCGTTTTTGCGCAAGCTTTGATTGACACGGGGTCCACGGATAGTTTTATCGATCAGCGATTCGTGCATCAACATGGGTGGCCGGTTCTCGGGACAACCCGCCGGATCTTCATGGCCTCTCAGGGACTTCGGTTGAGCACAAAAGGGGCGTGTCGATTGAAACTTGTGATAAAGGGATGCACGTTCCCGGATGTGTATCTCATGGTATTACCTGCGTTATGCGCTGATGTTCTGTTAGGACTTGATTTCCTTAAGCGGCATGGACGTTTGGAAATAGACTTCGGTGGGCCGGACACGCTCGCTGTGTGCTCCCTCGCTCAAATGGACATGGAGCCACTCTCACTGTTCCCCAACCTGACCACTGATTGTACCCCTGTAGCCGTCAAATCGCGGCGCTACTCTCGCGCGGACGCGCAATTCATTGCGGAAGAAACGGCCCTGCTCTTAAAGGACGGTATTATAGAACACAGTAGGTCACCGTGGCGGGCCCAAGTCTTAGTGGTGCGGAGTGAGGCCCACCGCCGGCGTATGGTAATCGACTATTCGCAAACGATTAATCGTTTTACACAGCTGGATGCCTACCACTTACCGGGGATGGACGCCCTGGTACGCCAGGTGGCCCTGTATTCCGTTTATAGCACTCTCGATCTGCGTAGTGCGTATCATCAAGTCCCCATCTCTAGGACTGATCGCGTCTTTACAGCCTTTGAATCGGGTCAGCGGTTGTACCAGTTCACGAGACTTCCCTTTGGGGTAACTAACGGAGTCGCTTGTTTTCAGAGGGCTATGGATGACCTCGTTGCGAAGGAGAATTTGACCGATGTCTTTGTCTATCTGGACAATCTTACGGTATGTGGGTATGACCAGGAGCATCACGACGCTAATCTGAAACGCTTCCTCGAGGTCGCGCGGAAATATCGCCTAACCATGAATGCGGCTAAGTGTCGATACTCTCTACGCACGGTAGACCTTTTGGGGTACACCGTGACCCATGGCTCCGTCTCTCCGGATAAGGAGCGTCTGCGCCCTTTGCTCGATATGGCTCCGCCTAGCGATCGGGCTTCACTGAAATGCGCTCTAGGGCTGTTCGCCCACTACTCAAAGTGGGTGCAAAATTTCTCCGTGAAGCTCCACCCCCTCGTGGCCTGCGACACTTTCCCCATGGGCCCGGCCGCCCTGGCAGCCTTCGAGGGCCTTAAAGTCGACATCGCTGGTGCCGCTGTCGCGACGATTGACGAGAGTGCCTCTTTCGTTTTGGAGAGTGATGCCTCGGATCATGCGATAGCGGCGACTCTCTCCCAAGGAGGCCGCCCTGTGGCTTTCTTCTCGCAGACTCTCACCTCCGCCGAGTGGAGGCATTTGTCTGTCGAAAAGGAAGCGTACGCGATCGTCGAATCAATTCGGCGATGGCGGCCGTATCTGCTTGGGCGGAGTTTCCAAATCGTCACGGACCAACAGAGTGTTGCGTTTATGTACGACACCTTACATGCTCAGCGCATTAAGAATGAGAAAATCACCCGTTGGCGTATCGAACTCGCCGACTTCTGCTACACCATCAAATACCGCCCGGGGAAGGATAACCTGGTCGCTGATGCCTTATCGAGGCCGGCCACTTGCGCGGGGGTTGTAACTTTGGAGGGGCTGCGCACTTTGCACGGCACTATGTGTCATCCCGGGGTAACGCGCTTCGCGCATTTTGTGCGCGAGGGCAATCTGCCGTACTCGATTGAGGACATCCGCCGCATCTGCCGTGATTGCGCGATCTGTGCGGAAATCAAACCGCGTTTTTATAACCCTCCTATGGGGACACTCGTTGGGGCTACTAGACCGTGGGAGCGCTTGGCGATGGACTTCAAAGGGCCACTGCCAATGTCGAGCAACTCTTGCTATCTGCTCACTATCGTCGATGAGTATTCCCGATTCCCCTTTGCTTACACGTGCGGGGATATGTCGGCTGCCACGGTTATTCGGTGCCTGCAGAATTTGTTTTCTATGTTCGGGTATCCGGCCTATGTGCATACCGATCGGGGTGCGGTGCTCCTGTCCCAGGAGGTGAGGGGCTACTTGCTCCAGCATAATGTCGCTTCGAGCTACACCACCCCATACCGGCCCAAGCGAATGGGCAGATCGAATGCTTTAATGGGATTATATGGAGGGCCGTCATGCTAAGCCTTCGGACCCTCGGCCGAGGCCTCGATAAATGGGCGTGGTCGCTACCTGCCGCTCTAAACTCGATCCTGGCTCTCCTATGCACTGCCACCAACCAGACTCCTCACGAACGACTGTTCCACCACCCTAAAAGCTCCGGCAGTATCCAATCTTTACCCAGCTGGCTCGCTGAACCGGGGCCCGCCTATCTCAAATGAGCGGTTCGCGCTAGCAAGTACGACCCCCTTGTTGACAAGGTGCAGGTCCTCCAGGCTAATCCCGAGCATGCTCGCGTGTTAACGGCGGATGGCCGCGAGTCTACTGTCTCCGTACGCCATCTCGCCCCATGTGGGGACGACGACAGGGATATCGACGAACCCGTCTACGAGTCTATGGACTCTACCGAAGCTTCCCCTGTGGAACTACCACCATTACTCCCGTCGTTCCCCACTCCCGTGCCCGTAGGCGCAGGGGCGCCCCCTCCGACTCCCACCTCCGGCGGCTCTTCCGACGCGGGGGACTCCGGGCTTGGGGACGCCGTGCCCGGTAGATTCCGAACACGAACTGGCAGGGAAGTTCGCCGCCCCGACCGCTACGGGTGGACCGACTGATGTGGATTGACGTGACCCATTCGTTTATTGCTGATGCTTGCTTGCAACCTGCCGAGTGGCAGTATAGTTCTAACGGCGGGGAGAATGTAGTGAAATTATACCAAGGTGAACCCAGGGTGTGCTCGCTACAGAAGGGGCGTCTATAAGACCCGGGACAACCGGGCCCCCGGACACTCCAGCGGAACTCACTGTGACATAGTCCTGTAGTTTGAATGGTATGTACGCCCCTAAATGCTGCGCTGACTGTCCTCTCTGTTGGACCATTGCTATATTGAATCGACCATTGCTCATGAAATACTCTGATTTTAATGCCTGTTGCATGCATGTATTCTTACAGGATGTACTACAGATCTAAATGATATTAAACCTACCCAGAGGTCAAGTCGTGTCTGAGCTTGATTTTCACGACAATGTTTATACACCCATTGTGTCTGTGATTCTCTGCAAAGCCTGTGATAACTTCGTTTTTATTTTCAAATAGTGTTCTGTGATACACCTATGTACAGTGTTTACTTTTAGATACTATGGTGATAAGCGTTCCCAGGTCAGCGCTACATCTCATTTTAGCATTTATTGTCTAGCAGACTCTAGCTCAACGAACATTTTACTCTTTTATTATAACAGATATTGTGTATGTACAATGTACATATTACTACTGTAATTATTTATTTAATGGAGCACAGAGTTTTATAACTTAAAGGTTTTATCTGTGTTCCCAGTAATTAATTTTACCACAATGATTGCATGTTGTGTGTATGATGATAGGAGAGAGTGTCAATTTACTTAGTATTTAAAATTGGGTTCTTAATTTATCAACAGAATTAATCTATTATCAGTAGTATGCGAAATAAAAGGGCGGCCGCAGCTTTGGGGTATCAGAAATTTTACCATCATTGCGCTACCCCTAAATATTGTTCAATTGTGCTCATATTTTGCCTGAATTTTTATTTCATATATAGGAACAAATTGAGAGGGTAAGAAGATCATATTTCAAAAGTTCCAAAATAAGCTCCACCCTGAAACGCACGATATTGATTTCCGATGTGAAACGCACGATATTGATTTCCGATGTGAAACGCACGATATTGATTTCCGATGTGAAACGCACGATATTGATTTCCGATGTGAAACGCACGATATTGATTTCCGATGTGAAACGCACGATATTGATTTCCGATGTGAAACGCACGATATTGATTTCCGATGTGAAACGCACGATATTGATTTCCGATGTGAAACGCACGATATTGATTTCCGATGTGAAACGCACGATATTGATTTCCGATGTGAAACGCACGATATTGATTTCCGATGTGAAACGCACGATATTGATTTCCGATGTGAAACGCACGATATTGATTTCCGATGTGAAACGCACGATATTGATTTCCGATGTGAAACGCACGATATTGATTTCCGATGTGAAACGCACGATATTGATTTCCGATGTGAAACGCACGATATTGATTTCCGATGTGAAACGCACGATATTGATTTCCGATGTGAAACGCACGATATTGATTTCCGATGTGAAACGCACGATATTGATTTCCGATGTGAAACGCACGATATTGATTTCCGATGTGAAACGCACGATATTGATTTCCGATGTGAAACGCACGATATTGATTTCCGATGTGAAACGCACGATATTGATTTCCGATGTGAAACGCACGATATTGATTTCCGATGTGAAACGCACGATATTGATTTCCGATGTGAAACGCACGATATTGATTTCCGATGTGAAACGCACGATATTGATTTCCGATGTGAAACGCACGATATTGATTTCCGATGTGAAACGCACGATATTGATTTCCGATGTGAAACGCACGATATTGATTTCCGATGTGAAACGCACGATATTGATTTCCGATGTGAAACGCACGATATTGATTTCCGATGTGAAACGCACGATATTGATTTCCGATGTGAAACGCACGATATTGATTTCCGATGTGAAACGCACGATATTGATTTCCGATGTGAAACGCACGATATTGATTTCCGATGTGAAACGCACTACGGTGGAGCTTAAATTTTTTTTTTAAACTAAAGTTTTAATTTTGAAAGTCTTACCCCCTTAAGCTGTTCCATATAATATAGAAACACTGTATAAAAGGTTTAAGCACTAAATTATTATGTCTAGGGGTAGCTCAAGGGCCGCAAAAATTATGAAAATTATAAAAATTCAGCGAATTACGAGTATATCAGACTATATCTTAATTTATTTTAAACAACACACTTGAACACAGTATTTATTTTTGAACACGTTAATAGTGAATTCTTTGTTCAGTTTCTGACAGAGTTCATAGTATCAGTCTGACAACGTCCAGCAAACCCCAAATTTATTATTTTCATGGCCTCCCGGACAGTGTATATTTTCTGCTATCAGGGTACATTCTGCGATGGTCCTCGACAACTTGCAGCAGGAATTGCAGCTGAGTTTCATCGCGGGTTATCAACCCACTGTACTCCTGAATGAGTGCCACTCCACGTTCAGCATAGTCATTGACAACTTTTAGAGAGTTGACTGTTTCTGCAGCCTGCTTGTAGTCGTCTCTGTCATCCCACAAGTCCGGATCAACCGCGAGAAATCCATCTGGAAGTTCCATCATTCGCAGAAGTTTCATTGACCTTGCTGTGACGAAATCTTCCAAGTTCTTGTCCTTGAATGAATCAAGAGCAACAGTGATTCGCTTGGAATGATCCTGATCTTGGTCTTCTTCATTCTTCATGGCACTCACCATCGGTCTCTTGGTTGCCGAACTGACCCGACTGTCGAAGAAAGCCAAGCTAACAAGTTCCTGTGACAAGTACCACACGTGATTGGAAAACTTGCGTGATGTTGACTTTGAGATGGCTGGATGGATTGATGAGTATTCAAGCAGTGACTTCAGCAGCAGCAGGTCACTGTAAGGAGCACCTGATGCTTGAGGTGCAGAGATCCAGGCTGTCAGGTAGACACGTACTGTGAATACACACACATCACGTAATCCTCTCTTTTCTGCAGGAGTCAGTTTGAATTGAGCCTTGAACATCCAGATCTTGAGACGGTATATTACTTTGGACATCCAGCGGGCATGGTGCATTGCTCCGGGTGACATGAATCACACTCCTCTGGCAGGAGCAGCACCGAGAAAGACAATCACAAGTTCCAAGAATTCTTTATAATCATCTCTCGGCTGACTCTGTTCAAGATGCTTGTTGGCATAATCGATAGTGCCTTGCTTTATGTCTTCCACTAGACTTGCCACGTCATCAGCTGCAATCCCTGGTTCATACTTGGCCGTGTCTATGAATCCCCAGTATTCCTGGAAGCGTTTGAAGAGTGGAACCTCGGGAGAAGATTTGGCTCCCAATCCCATACACACTTGGAACACTGCACCAATTATCAATTCCATAATGTGATGCCTGCAAGCTAGTGACAAGAGCTCCTTCTCAAGCTTCTGCTCTAGGAGGACACAGGCACCAGCGATCCGACCAGTGTTTGAGCTGGTTGTGTCAAAACACATAGCTCGGATGCTGTCGGCTACGCCCCAGTCTTCAATGGCTCCAAAGACAGCAGCAGCCTGAGCCTCGCCTGTTCCAGATGGAAGCTTGGCAACTGTGAGTAGCTGAGAAACTCCTTTCCCTGAAACCAATACTGGCAGGCGATCAACCTTTTCTTTTCCAATTAGATCAAGGATCAGTTTGCCGTCCCAGTGAACAACAAGGGGAACGTTACCCTGAAACTCCGCCTTTATATTTGCAGATCTCTGGACTCGGTGTTGTACTCTTTGTCGGCGAATTGAGTCTCTGTTTAGAGCAAGTTCATCAATGTTCTGTCCCAAGCTTTTGGCAGTTTCTGCTATAACAAAAACGGCTTTGCGGTCTGACACTTTTGTGCGATCTAGAGCGGCTGCGAGTTCTTCAGTAACGACAGTTTTTCGCCCCCTCTTTCTTTTTCGTGTCTGAAATGTGATGCCTCCAGCAGCTCCCTCACTTGCATTGTCCCCAGTTTCCATCTTTTCACTATCTTCTGCTGAGCTGTTTTCAGATTCAGAACCAGATGAAATCAGTTCAGCTGTAGAAGCTGCTAACTGTTTCATTTGCTCCATTCGCTGTCGCCTGGCAAGCATTTCCTCCTCTCTTTTGGACGCCGTTTTCTCCTTCGCAGCAAGCTTTACATCTACTCCAGCCAGCGACCCCCTTCTTCCCTTTTCTCGCTGGGCTAACAAGAAATCCTTGTCTTCTTGTAATACTGACGTATTGGTCAGAGCATCAGCGTGAGCGACATCAAAAAGGTCTTCAAGCCTGGAAACAAAAGCCGACTCTCTCGCGAGTTGAGTTGGTGACGTTCGCGCTTTGTTCTTTTCCAGAAGACGCCATTCTTCAAATGTCTGCTCAAGCTTGGTTTGGCAGTTTTGATGAGCTCTCATCGGGATTCTAGCTTTCTTCCAAAAGTTAGCTATTTCCGTGATGGTAACATCCGACGATTGTCTTACGGTCTCCTTCAGATCGAGATGGTGATGTAGGAAGAATCCAAGAGCCATACGCAATGATGGCAACTTGCTGCCACTTAATTCAGTCACAGAGTCGCCAAGGAGATACAACTTGGTTTGAGATCTTGTTGCTTTTTCCACAGATGACATTTTCAATCAGATATGAATCTGAAAGAAATAGAACATAGCATTAAGAAATTAAGAATCAAGAAAATTCAAACAGTTCTATTAATAACTGAGCAGTGAGCATAATGCCTCAAGCAATTACACAAACATACTGCTGCAACAGTGTTGCAGCTGTTGCTTAGTCAGCATAGTCAGTCCATTGAGTCCAAACAGTAAACAAGTCTGAACATGTCTGGAATATAAATTCATGGAAAATTTGCATTATCAATTTATCAGCAAAACAATGGGATTCGGATGATTGGTTGGATAATAGATATGAACCAGTTGAACCACAATGATTATGCTTCTATAATCTGTGATAATATTATACCATGTTTGTAGTGAAATTATACCAAGGTGAACCCAGGGTGTGCTCGCTACAGAAGGGGCGTCTATAAGACCCGGGACAACCGGGGCGCGCGGACACTCCAGCGGAACTCACTGTGACATAGTCCTGTAGTTTGAATGGTATGTACGCCCCTAAATGCTGCGCTGACTGTCCTCTCTGTTGGACCATTGCTATATTGAATCGACCATTGCTCATGAAATACTCTGATTTTAATGCCTGTTGCATGCATGTATTCTTACAGGATGTACTACAGATCTAAATGATATTAAACCTACCCATAGGTCAAGTCGTGTCTGAGCTTGATTTTCACGACATTTAATATCATTTAGATCGCCGGAATGGCTGACCACAAGATGATCGTGGTACCGATTCTCGGAGCCGACCCTCAAGCTGAGGGATCAGCATCGGAGTTCACTCACTGGCTCAAAACGCTGGAGAATTACTTTGCTGCTCACGAAACAGAGCCCACCGCAGCGATAAAGCTGTCCGTGTTACAGTCGAAGGTCTATCACACCGTTTTCCGGAACATTTCTCGATTTGGGACGTATGCTACGGCTCTAGCCGAGCTGAAGCGCCTCTACGTAAAGACACGGAGCGCTGTGCACGGCCGGCATCAACTCTCTCAGCGGCGACAGCAACCATCTGAATCGATCGATCGCTTCGCGCAGGAGTTGCGCTACCTGTTGGCAGACTGCGTGCAGGACGTCCGGACCCACGAGCAAGTGCAGGACGACTTGCTCCGAGATTCATTCATCTCCGGAATTAATTCTGGAGTCTTGCGGCTCCGTCTCCTGGAGGTCGCGGATCTGACATTTACAGAAGCACTACGGCTGGCACGCATATACACAGATGCCCGAGAACAATCCACCGCATATGATCACCCACGAGTCGTGGCGGGGACCTCGCAACTCGCGCGACCGGAGAGGGCTACCGCCGAGGATACGGAGGAGGACCCGACCACTACGGCCGAGTCTCTGGGAGCTCCTGAAGCGGACTCTGCTTCCGGCCTCACTGCTGCCGCCGCTGCCCGGCCACGGCCTGACCGGTATGCAAAATGTTATTTTTGCGGGAATCGGCAGCACCCTCGCTCTGAATGCCCGGCCCGGGAGGCTACATGCCACCTGTGCTCCACCAAGGGCCATTTTGCAAAGGTCTGCAGGAAGGCCGCTCGGGGCACGCGTCCCCGCGCGACCTTGAATGGGCTCATCGCGGAGCCAACGGATCGAGCGCCGGACGGGGCGCCTCACTCGACTTTGAAGAGCCGCTCTCCTTCTCGTGGGCCTCTGGCTACACGCCCGACCTTGGTGAGATACACCGGGCCGCCGAAACAAATGGCGCGAACGCGACCGGCCACAGCGCGACCGACCTTGACTGGCGTTCGAACGCCTACTTCAAACAAGCGACATGCTCCTGCTTTGGAAACTCCTCTCGATGTGCGGCAAACACAGCACGTGACTCGAGCCCCATCTGACGGCGGCTTTTACGAATTACATGCACCCACTTTGGCATATGAATCTGCAGACGGCAGAGATCTTTCTCACGTGACGCGAGCGCCATCTGGCGGCGGCTCTTACGAATTACATGCACCCACTTTGGCATATGAATCTGCAGACGGCAGAGATCTTTCTCACGTGACTCGAGCGCCATCTGGCGGCTGCTCTTACGACCTACACACACCCACTCTGGCAAATGAAACTGCTGATGAGCCAACGGACTTCAATGCTCCTGCTGAGGCCCAACCTGCTGACGCTGCCCGAAGGATTGCAGCCGGCGTGGGATCCACCCGCAAGGCGCGATCTTCTCGCCCGGCCGGTACAATACCTGCCGGGTCTGCCGGCCTTGCGCAGGCCATCATTCCGCTCATGGTCGCGGGCGTTTTTGCGCAAGCTTTGATTGACACGGGGTCCACGGATAGTTTTATCGATCAGCGATTCGTGCATCAACATGGGTGGCCGGTTCTCGGGACAACCCGCCGGATCTTCATGGCCTCTCAGGGACTTCGGTTGAGCACAAAAGGGGCGTGTCGATTGAAACTTGTGATAAAGGGATGCACGTTCCCGGATGTGTATCTCATGGTATTACCTGCGTTATGCGCTGATGTTCTGTTAGGACTTGATTTCCTTAAGCGGCATGGACGTTTGGAAATAGACTTCGGTGGGCCGGACACGCTCGCTGTGTGCTCCCTCGCTCAAATGGACATGGAGCCACTCTCACTGTTCCCCAACCTGACCACTGATTGTACCCCTGTAGCCGTCAAATCGCGGCGCTACTCTCGCGCGGACGCGCAATTCATTGCGGAAGAAACGGCCCTGCTCTTAAAGGACGGTATTATAGAACACAGTAGGTCACCGTGGCGGGCCCAAGTCTTAGTGGTGCGGAGTGAGGCCCACCGCCGGCGTATGGTAATCGACTATTCGCAAACGATTAATCGTTTTACACAGCTGGATGCCTACCACTTACCGGGGATGGACGCCCTGGTACGCCAGGTGGCCCTGTATTCCGTTTATAGCACTCTCGATCTGCGTAGTGCGTATCATCAAGTCCCCATCTCTAGGACTGATCGCGTCTTTACAGCCTTTGAATCGGGTCAGCGGTTGTACCAGTTCACGAGACTTCCCTTTGGGGTAACTAACGGAGTCGCTTGTTTTCAGAGGGCTATGGATGACCTCGTTGCGAAGGAGAATTTGACCGATGTCTTTGTCTATCTGGACAATCTTACGGTATGTGGGTATGACCAGGAGCATCACGACGCTAATCTGAAACGCTTCCTCGAGGTCGCGCGGAAATATCGCCTAACCATGAATGCGGCTAAGTGTCGATACTCTCTACGCACGGTAGACCTTTTGGGGTACACCGTGACCCATGGCTCCGTCTCTCCGGATAAGGAGCGTCTGCGCCCTTTGCTCGATATGGCTCCGCCTAGCGATCGGGCTTCACTGAAACGCGCTCTAGGGCTGTTCGCCCACTACTCAAAGTGGGTGCAAAATTTCTCCGTGAAGCTCCACCCCCTCGTGGCCTGCGACACTTTCCCCATGGGCCCGGCCGCCCTGGCAGCCTTCGAGGGCCTTAAAGTCGACATCGCTGGTGCCGCTGTCGCGACGATTGACGAGAGTGCCTCTTTCGTTTTGGAGAGTGATGCCTCGGATCATGCGATAGCGGCGACTCTCTCCCAAGGAGGCCGCCCTGTGGCTTTCTTCTCGCAGACTCTCACCTCCGCCGAGTGGAGGCATTTGTCTGTCGAAAAGGAAGCGTACGCGATCGTCGAATCAATTCGGCGATGGCGGCCGTATCTGCTTGGGCGGAGTTTCCAAATCGTCACGGACCAACAGAGTGTTGCGTTTATGTACGACACCTTACATGCTCAGCGCATTAAGAATGAGAAAATCACCCGTTGGCGTATCGAACTCGCCGACTTCTGCTACACCATCAAATACCGCCCGGGGAAGGATAACCTGGTCGCTGATGCCTTATCGAGGCCGGCCACTTGCGCGGGGGTTGTAACTTTGGAGGGGCTGCGCACTTTGCACGGCACTATGTGTCATCCCGGGGTAACGCGCTTCGCGCATTTTGTGCGCGAGGGCAATCTGCCGTACTCGATTGAGGACATCCGCCGCATCTGCCGTGATTGCGCGATCTGTGCGGAAATCAAACCGCGTTTTTATAACCCTCCTATGGGGACACTCGTTAGGGCTACTAGACCGTGGGAGCGCTTGGCGATGGACTTCAAAGGGCCACTGCCAATGTCGAGCAACTCTCGCTATCTGCTCACTATCGTCGATGAGTATTCCCGATTCCCCTTTGCTTACACGTGCGGGGATATGTCGGCTGCCACGGTTATTCGGTGCCTGCAGAATTTGTTTTCTATGTTCGGGTATCCGGCCTATGTGCATACCGATCGGGGTGCGGTGCTCCTGTCCCAGGAGGTGAGGGGCTACTTGCGCCAGCATAATGTCGCTTCGAGCTACACCACCCCATACCGGCCCAAGCGAATGGGCAGATCGAATGCTTTAATGGGATTATATGGAGGGCCGTCATGCTAAGCCTTCGGACCCTCGGCCGAGGCCTCGATAAATGGGCGTGGTCGCTACCTGCCGCTCTAAACTCGATCCTGGCTCTCCTATGCACTGCCACCAACCAGACTCCTCACGAACGACTGTTCCACCACCCTAGAAGCTCCGGCAGTATCCAATCTTTACCCAGCTGGCTCGCTGAACCGGGGCCCGCCTATCTCAAATGAGCGGTTCGCGCTAGCAAGTACGACCCCCTTGTTGACAAGGTGCAGGTCCTCCAGGCTAATCCCGAGCATGCTCGCATGTTAACGGCGGATGGCCGCGAGTCTACTGTCTCCGTACGCCATCTCGCCCCATGTGGGGATGACGACAGGGATATCGACGAACCCGTCTACGAGTCTATGGACTCTACCGAAGCTTCCCCTGTGGAACTACCACCATTACTCCCGTCGTTCCCCACTCCCGTGCCCGTAGGCGCAGGGGCGCCCCCTCCGACTCCCACCTCCGGCGGCTCTTCCGACGCGGGGGACTCCGGGCTTGGGGACGCCGTGCCCGGTAGATTCCGAACACGAACTGGCAGGGAAGTTCGCCGCCCCGACCGCTACGGGTGGACCGACTGATGTGGATTGACGTGACCCATTCGTTTATTGCTGATGCTTGCTTGCAACCTGCCGAGTGGCAGTATAGTTCTAACGGCGGGGAGAATGTAGTGAAATTATACCAAGGTGAACCCAGGGTGTGCTCGCTACAGAAGGGGCGTCTATAAGACCCGGGACAACCGGGCCCCCGGACACTCCAGTGGAACTCACTGTGACATAGTCCTGTAGTTTGAATGGTATGTACGCCCCTAAATGCTGCGCTGACTGTCCTCTCTGTTGGACCATTGCTATATTGAATCGACCATTGCTCATGAAATACTCTGATTTTAATGCCTGTTGCATGCATGTATTCTTACAGGATGTACTACAGATCTAAATGATATTAAACCTACCCAGAGGTCAAGTCGTGTCTGAGCTTGATTTTCACGACAATGTTTATACACCCATTGTGTCTGTGATTCTCTGCAAAGCCTGTGATAACTTCGTTTTTATTTTCAAATAGTGTTCTGTGATACACCTATGTACAGTGTTTACTTTTAGATACTATGGTGATAAGCGTTCCCAGGTCAGCGCTACATCTCATTTTAGCATTTATTGTCTAGCAGACTCTAGCTCAACGAACATTTTACTCTTTTATTATAACAGATATTGTGTATGTACAATGTACATATTACTACTGTAATTATTTATTTAATGGAGCACAGAGTTTTATAACTTAAAGGTTTTATCTGTGTTCCCAGTAATTAATTTTACCACAATGATTGCATGTTGTGTGTATGATGATAGGAGAGAGTGTCAATTTACTTAGTATTTAAAATTGGGTTCTTAATTTATCAACAGAATTAATCTATTATCAGTAGTATGCGAAATAAAAGGGCGGCCGCAGCTTTGGGGTATCAGAAATTTTACCATCATTGCGCTACCCCTAAATATTGTTCAATTGTGCTCATATTTTGCCTGAATTTTTATTTCATATATAGGAACAAATTGAGAGGGTAAGAAGATCATATTTCAAAAGTTCCAAAATAAGCTCCACCCTGAAACGCACGATATTGATTTCCGATGTGAAACGCACGATATTGATTTCCGATGTGAAACGCACGATATTGATTTCCGATGTGAAACGCACGATATTGATTTCCGATGTGAAACGCACGATATTGATTTCCGATGTGAAACGCACGATATTGATTTCCGATGTGAAACGCACGATATTGATTTCCGATGTGAAACGCACGATATTGATTTCCGATGTGAAACGCACGATATTGATTTCCGATGTGAAACGCACGATATTGATTTCCGATGTGAAACGCACGATATTGATTTCCGATGTGAAACGCACGATATTGATTTCCGATGTGAAACGCACGATATTGATTTCCGATGTGAAACGCACGATATTGATTTCCGATGTGAAACGCACGATATTGATTTCCGATGTGAAACGCACGATATTGATTTCCGATGTGAAACGCACGATATTGATTTCCGATGTGAAACGCACGATATTGATTTCCGATGTGAAACGCACGATATTGATTTCCGATGTGAAACGCACGATATTGATTTCCGATGTGAAACGCACGATATTGATTTCCGATGTGAAACGCACGATATTGATTTCCGATGTGAAACGCACGATATTGATTTCCGATGTGAAACGCACGATATTGATTTCCGATGTGAAACGCACGATATTGATTTCCGATGTGAAACGCACGATATTGATTTCCGATGTGATACGCACGATATTGATTTCCGATGTGAAACGCACGATATTGATTTCCGATGTGAAACGCACGATATTGATATCTGATGTGAAACGCACGATATTGATTTCCGATGTGAAACGCACGATATTGATTTCCGATGTGAAACGCACGATATTGATTTCCGATGTGAAACACACGATATTGATTTCCGATGTGAAACGCACGATATTGATTTCCGATGTGAAACGCACGATATTGATTTCCGATGTGAAACGCACGATATTGATTTCCGATGTGAAACGCACGATATTGATTTCCGATGTGAAACGCACGATATTGATTTCCGATGTGAAACGCACGATATTGATTTCCGATGTTAAACGCACGATATTGATTTCCGATGTGAAACGCACGATATTGATTTCCGATGTGAAACGCACGATATTGATTTCCGATGTGAAACACACGATATTGATTTCCGATGTGAAACGCACGATATTGATTTCCGATGTGAAACACACGATATTGATTTCCGATGTGAAACGCACGATATTGATTTCCGATGTGAAACGCACGATATTGATTTCCGATGTGAAACGCACGATATTGATTTCCGATGTGAAACGCACGATATTGATTTCCGATGTGAAACGCACGATATTGATTTCCGATGTGAAACGCACGATATTGATTTCCGATGTGAAACGCACGATATTGATTTCCGATGTGAAACGCACGATATTGATTTCCGATGTGAAACGCACGATATTGATTTCCGATGTGAAACGCACGATATTGATTTCCGATGTGAAACGCACGATATTGATTTCCGATGTGAAACGCACGATATTGATTTCCGATGTGAAACGCACGATATTGATTTCCGATGTGAAACGCACGATATTGATTTCCGATGTGAAACGCACGATATTGATTTCCGATGTGAAACGCACGATATTGATTTCCGATGTGAAATGCACGATATTGATTTCCGATGTGAAACGCACGATATTGATTTCCGATGTGAAACGCACGATATTGATTTCCGATGTGAAACGCACGATATTGATTTCCGATGTGAAACGCACGATATTGATTTCCGATGTGAAACACACGATATTGATTTCCGATGTGAAACGCACGATATTGATTTCCGATGTGAAACACACGATATTGATTTCCGATGTGAAACGCACGATATTGATTTCCGATGTGAAACGCACGATATTGATTTCCGATGTGAAACGCACGATATTGATTTCCGATGTGAAATGCACGATATTGATTTCCGATGTGAAACGCACGATATTGATTTCCGATGTGAAACGCACGATATTGATTTCCGATGTGAAACGCACGATATTGATTTCCGATGTGAAATGCACGATATTGATTTCCGATGTGAAACACACGATATTGATTTCCGATGTGAAACGCACGATATTGATTTCCGATGTGAAACGCACGATATTGATTTCCGATGTGAAACGCACGATATTGATTTCCGATGTGAAACACACGATATTGATTTCCTTCAAGGTGGATGGTTGTGAAATGATGTTTCTAATCGAATGGTTGGTTCCCCTCACTGAGATTTTTGTCCATTTATTGTTACCCTCGCCAGAGGAAGGGTATTATTGCATTTGAGTCCGTTTGTCTGTCTGTCTGTTTGTTTGTCCGCACAGAATAAATATTATGATGTTCTCTGCAACCGTTGTTCCGATTGACAGGAAATTTTCACCATAGGTGCAACTACACCTGTATAATTTTAAAATGATAATTCTGACGTCATAGGTCACGTGGTTCGGCCGCCATCTTGGAAAAACCGAAAAATTTGCACCTCCATATCTCCGAAAGCGCTGAATAGAAAAAATTGAGACATGGCTCATTGTAAAGAACTCTCCATGGGGAATAAAATATGTTAATGATGATGTCATAGGTGCCTCCATTATGAGGTCATAATTTGACAAGCACAAAACTTATTCCGATCAAGATGATATTTCTTGAGCATAATCTAGGAATAAATTAGTTTAGAAAAAAATAATGATGACGTCATCGGTCACGTGGTTCGGCTGCCATATTTGTTTTAACACAAAAGCCTTAGAAAACACAAATACATCCCGGCGAGGGTTTGCAATCTCTAATTGCTCTTTTTCTTGTTTTCTATGTGATGAACATTTGGCCTCTCTCTGGGTTTTATCAATTGTATCTTGTATTTTGTTTACTAACTCTTCTTCCAACCTACACTGTTAACCCTCATCCTACCCCTTGGAAGTATAGCATGGATGTTTTCACGTCGAAGTGTATTTATAATGCTAGTTAGAGTTAGAGTAATGCATCCACTTGCACTTTTACGGTTTTTCTGGCTTGAGCTGTCAATAGTTTTGGCCTACCTGTCGTATTTTTGAAAAGCAGCACACCGGTTGCCTTCCACATCCTCATGACATTACCCTTGGTTAATATCGGAAAGTGCAATGTGACACCAGATAGCCATTCCTAACCGTCATTCAATCAGCTCTACCTTGTGGCACCATGAATACAGTAGTGTCTACATACCTGCTGCACACCTTTCTAGAATGTATGCTGCTTTGCATTGTGGGTAAATATGCGCACACATGTTTCGAGTGTTCATTTCCAGTTTGAGTGTGCCATTGTAATATTTAAGGTAATCTATATATAATGCATGTGGAGGTGTAAAAACGGAGCAATCCTCAGATGTTGCTCTACCCATGGAAGTCGACTTGGACAGGTAGAGGTTTTTAAAGGTGGTTTTAT
Organism: Myxine glutinosa; assembly: GCF_964187855.1. Taxonomy (NCBI): domain Eukaryota; kingdom Metazoa; phylum Chordata; class Myxini; order Myxiniformes; family Myxinidae; genus Myxine; species Myxine glutinosa. The sequence continues at coordinate 149,015,954 of NC_136262.1, forward strand.
TCCCGAGATCCCCGCAATTTTTGGGCATCAAGAGAAGGTGTGAAATAAATAATCCTTTGACCCTTCGACTCCATGTGCCTGGATTACAGATGCTAATTTTTCCGATTGTTATTCCCTCTTTCTTTGTGCTTGTCCTACCTTAGTTCCCGTCCTCACCTGACTAAAATTGTTCTTGTTGGCGAGAGATGCAGATGCTGTCTCGGGATCGCATTCCTGCCTTCATGTGCTTACAGCTCCTGGTAATCCACGCTCACAGGTGTGCTTACAGCTCCTGGTAATCCACGCTCACAGGTGTGCTTACAGCTGGTAATCCATGCTCACAGGTGTGCTTACAGCTCCTGGTAATCCACGCTCACAGGTGTGCTTACAGCTCCTGGTAATCCACGCTCACAGGTGTGCTTACAGCTCCTGGTAATCCACGCTCACAGGTGTGCTTACAGCTCCTGTTAATCCACGCTCACAGGTGTGCTTACAGCTCCTGGTAATCCACGCTCACAGGTGTGCTTACAGCTCCTGGTAATCCACGCTCACAGGTGTGCTTACAGCTCCTGGTAATCTACGCTCACAGGTGTGCTTACAGTTCCTGGTAATCCACGCTCACAGGTGTGCTATTGTCTCAAGTGCTGTGCTGAATATTGCTTTGCAGAGCACATACATCAAGCTCCACACCTTGAGCTGCATTAATTACAAAATCGTCAGATGGGAAAATGTTATTTTGGGAAAAAATAATTAATAAACAAACTATGGAGAAAGGACCTTTGGACTCGTGAAAACCTGCACACCTGATAATGAAAGCCTCGGACACGTGTACATGCAGGTGAGCCACAAACTATGGAGAAAGGACCTTTGGACTCGTGAAAACCTGGACACTGATAATATGAAATCCTCGGACACGTGTACATGCAGGTAAGGCACAAACTATGGAGAAAGGACCTTTGGACTCGTGACAACCTGCACACCTGATAATGAAAGCCTCGGACACGTGTACATGCAGGTGAGGCACAAACTATGGAGAAAGGACCTTTGGACTCGTGAAAACCTGGACACCTGATAATGAAAGCCTCGGACACGTATACATGCAGGTGAGCCACAAACTATGGAGAAAGGACCTTTGGACTCGTGAAAACCTGGACACCTGACAATGAAAGCCTCGGACACGTGTACATGCAGGTGAGCCACAAACTATGGAGAAAGGACCTTTAGACTCGTGAAAACCTGGACACCTGATAATGAAAGCCTCGGACACGTGTACATGCAGGTGAGTCACAAACTATGGAGAAAGGACCTTTAGACTCGTGAAAACCTGCACACCTGATAATGAAAGCCTCGGACACGTGTACATGCAGGTGAGGCACAAACTATGGAGAAAGGACCTTTGGACTCGTGAAAACCTGGACACCTGATAATGAAAGCCTCGGACACGTATACATGCAGGTGAGCCACAAACTATGGAGAAAGGACCTTTGGACTCGTGAAAACCTGCACACCTGATAATGAAAGCCTCGGACACGTGTACATGCAGGTGAGCCACAAACTATGGAGAAAGGACCTTTGGACTCGTGAAAACCTGGACACTGATAATGAAATCCTCGGACACGTGTACATGCAGGTGAGGCACAAACTATGGAGAAAGGACCTTTGGACTCGTGACAACCTGCACACCTGATAATGAAAGCCTCGGACACGTGTACATGCAGGTGAGCCACAAACTATGGAGAAAGGACCTTTGGACTCGTGAAAACCTGGACACCTGACAATGAAAGCCTCGGACACGTGTACATGCAGGTGAGTCACAAACTATGGAGAAAGGACCTTTAGACTCGTGAAAACCTGCACACCTGATAATGAAAGCTTCGGACACGTGTACATGCAGGTGAGCCACAAACTATGGAGAAAGGACCTTTGGACTCGTGAAAACCTGGACACCTGATAATGAAATCCTCGGACACGTGTACATGCAGGTGAGCCACAAACTATGGAGAAAGGACCTTTGGACTCGTGAAAACCTGGACACCTGATAATGAGAGCCTCGGACACGTATACATGCAGGTGAGCCATTGCAGGCAATCCAGCGATGTACGCAATGTGGTTTGTGTAATAATTCGCCAATTAGCTAAAAAACCTGTGCATAACAGGTGTACATTACATCAGGTGTTCGTTATCATTATAACAGGTGTACATTATCATTATATCATAACAGTTGTACATTATATCAGGTGTACATTACATCAGGTGTTCGTTATCATTATAACAGGTGTACATTATATCAGGTGTACATGAACATTATATCATTATAACAGGTGTACATTAACAGGTGTACATTATAGCAGGTGTACATTATAGCAGGTGTAGATGAACATTATATCATTATAACAGGTGTACATTATATCAGGTGTACATGAACATTATATAATTATATCAGGTGTACATTATATCAGGTGTACATTATAACAGGTGTACATTATAACAGGTGTACATTATATCAGGTGTACATGAACATTATATCATTATAACAGGTGTACATTATAGCAGGTGTACATGAACATTATATCATTATAACAGGTGTACATTATATCAGGTGTACATGAACATTATATTATTATAACAGGTGTACATTATATCAGGTGTACATGAACATTATATAATTATATCATTATAACAGGTGTACATTATATCACGTGTACATGAACATTATATCATTATAACAGATGTACATTATAGCAGGTGTACATGAACATTATATAATTATATCATTATAACAGGTGTACATTATATCAGGTGTACATTATATCAGGTGTACATGAACATTATATCATTATAACAGGTGTACATTATAGCAGGTGTACATGAACATTATATCATTATAACAGGTGCACATTATAGCAGGTGTACATGAACATTATATAATTATATCATTATAACAGGTGTACATTATCATTATATCATTATAACAGGTGTACATTATATCAGGTGTACATTATAACAGGTGTACATTATCATTATATCATTATATCAGGTGTACATTAACATTATATCATTATAACAGGTGTACATTATATCAGGTATACATGAACATTATATAATTAAATCATTATAACAGGTGTACATTATAACAGGTGTACATTATAACAGGTGTACATTATAAAGTGTACATTATCATTATAACAGGTGTACATTATAGTAGGTGTACATGCACATTATAACAGGTGTACATTATATCAGGTGTACATGAACATTATATCATTATATCATTATAACAAGTGTACATTATAACAGGTGTACATGAACATTATGTCATTATAACAGGTGTACATTATAGCAGGTGTACATGAACATTATATCATTATAACAGGTGTACATTATAACAGGTGTACATTATAACAGGTGTACATTATCATTATATCATTATAACAGGTGTACATTATAACAGGTGTACATTATATCAGGTGTACATTATAACAGGTGTACATTAACATCATATCATTATAACAGGTGTACATTATATCAGGTGTACATGAACATTATATCATTATATCATTATAACAAGTGTCCATTATAACAGGTGTACATGAACATTATATCATTATAACAGTTGTACATTATAGCAGGTGTACATGAACATTATATCATTATAACTGGTGTACATTATAACAGGTGTACATTATAACAGGTGTACATTATCATTATAACAGGTGTACATTATAACAGGTGTACATTATATCAGGTGTACATTATAACAGGTGTACATTATATCATTATAGCAGGTGTACATTATAACAGGTGTACATTACAACAGGTGTACGTTATATTAGGTGTACATGAACATTATATCATTATAAACAGGTGTACATTATATCAGTTGTACATTAACATTTTATCATTATATTATTATAACAGGTGTACATTACATCAGGTGTACATTAACATTATATCATTATACCATTACAACAGGTGTACATTATATCAGGTGCACATGAACATTATATCATTATATCATTATATCATTATAACAGGTGTACATTATATCAGGTGTGCATGAACATTATATCATTATAACAGGTGTACATTATATCAGTTGTTCATTAACATTTTATCATTATATTATTATAACAGGCGTACATTACATCAGGTGTACATGAACATTATATCATTATTATAGCAGTTGTACATCAACAGGTGTACATTATGTCCAAGGTGGACAAAGGGAATCTACGGAATGAAATTTGGAGCATTTCTCAGCCCCGAGGAGTAAATTCTGTCCTCGTCACTTCAAGCTTGGAGTAAGGTAAACATTGTGGCTTTGCACCTATTGATCGTGGGATTCATTTCCCAATACGATCCGCTCCTCGTGTACCTGTCTCCACTCCCTCCTCCAAAGATATTAACTCTGGAATAACATTATGTTTGTTAATTCTCTGTTCACTATTGAAACCTTGTGAAATCTACAAAACGAATCCGCAATAACTCAATCCATTGACTTTCCATGTGCCGGAAGCAGCATTCCAAGTGCAGAGATTTGAGCCTTACATCTGTGAGCACGCCAGCACGAGCGTATACCTGCGTGAGACATGTGAGCACCACGGTATGTGTACGGTATCCCAGGATGTATGTTTACTAATCGAAGAACCTGTCAAATTTCAGGAAAACAACATAAGCCAGAACCGTCAGGTTGCTCTTTGTTACCTGTGGATATGGTGGAAATGAGACCACCTGATTAAAGGTAGCACTCAACAAGATGGTGGAAGGATGTTCTGAGGAGATTATAAAGAAACCTCTGGTACTACCACACCTACACAGGTTGCAATTTTCAAATTGGTGTAAGGAGTGGGAAGCGGAATTGCAATGATTGGAGAAAAGTTAAATGTTCCAAGAATACCTGGATTAAGGAAGTTTAAACATTATAATTCGTTCTCTGATGATGTTTCCATGTTTGTTTGTTTTTAATTCCCCCAATTTTTTATCCCTGATCTTCAGTGGCTTCATAGGCCCGGAATGAGCTCGCGCCCTTTCCCATAATTCCCGGTCATCCCTGCATTTCCTGGGCGAGCGTCACTTTGAGGCTTCACACGAGTGGATGCTGAATCCGTAACCACAGCATGGAATGGGACACAGAGGAAAATGGTGATGTTATGATAACATTTTCGTGCAGCTGGAGTTGTATTGCTGAAAGATTCCCAAAGGAGGCGACTATATGGAAATTGGAATGCTGAGCATGCTGACATTATTTGTCCTATGTAGATGAATTTCAACATGTGTGTTCCATCTAAAAGAAAAATATTGACGTTTTTTCCGCTAAGCTATAGCAAGACCTTTAGGAACGTTTATAATAACGGACGTGTGGGTAGAATGTCTCCATGATGTTTTCATGACGAGATGTAATGTAACATTTGGTGACTTACACGGCACTGGGTGAAAATAGTTAGCGGTGGGGATTAGGTTGGAAGGTGACATTGGAAGGTGTCATTGGAAGGTGGCATACATAAGTTAGGTTGGAAGGTGGCATTGGAAGATGGCATTGGAAGATGGCATACATAGGTTACGTGGGAAGGTGGCATTGGAAGGTGGCATACATAGGTTACGTGGGAAGGTGGCATTGGAAGGTGGCATACATAGGTTAGGTGGGAAGGTGGCATTGGAAGGTGGCATTGGAAGATGGCATACATAGGTTAGGTGGGAAGGTGGCATTGGAAGATGGCATACATCGGTTACGTGGAAAGGTGGCATTGGAAGGTGGCATACATAAGTTAGGTTGGAAGGTGGCATACATAAGTTAGGTGGGAAGGTGGCATTTGAAGGTTGCATACATAGGTTAGGTGGGAAGGTGGCATTGGAAGGTGGCATTGGAAGATGGCATACATAGGTTAGGTGGGAAGGTGGCATTGGAAGATGGCATACATAGGTTAGGTGTGAAGGTGGCATTGGAAGGTGGCATACATAGGTTAGGTGGGAAGGTGGCATTGGAAGGTGGCATTGCATTGAAAGATGGCATAAATAGGTTAGGTGGGAAGGTGGCATTGGAAGGTGGCATTGGAAGATGGCATTGGAAGATGGCATACATAAGTTAGGTGGGAAGGTGGCATTGCAAGATGGCATTGGAAGATGGCATACATAGGTTAGGCGGAAAGGTGGCATTGGAAGGTGGCATTGGAAGATGGCATACATAGGTTAGGTGGAAAGGTGGCATTGGAAGGTGGCATACATAGGTTAGGTTGGAAGGTGGCATTGGAAGGTGGCATACATAGGTTAGGTGGGAAGGTGGCATTGGAAGGTGGCATTGGAAGGTGGCATTGGAAGATGGCATTGGAAGATGGCATACATAGGTTAGGTGGAAAGGTGGCATTGGAAGATGGCATACATAGGTTATGTGGGAAGATGGCATTGGAACATGGCATACATAGGTTAGGTGGGAAGGTGGCATTGGAAGGTGGCATTGGAAGGTGGCATTGGAAGGTGTCATACATCGGTTAGGTTGGAAGGTGGCTTTGGAAGGTGGAATTGGAAGATGGCATACATAGGTTAGGTGGGAAGGTGGCATTGTAAGATGGCATACATAGGTTAGGTGGGAAGGTGGCATTGGAAGGTGGCATTGGAAGATGGCATTGGAAGATGGCATCCATAGGTTAGGTGGGAAGGTGGCATTGGAAGGTGGCATTGGAAGATGGCATACATAGGTTAGGTGGGAAGGTGGCATTGGAAGATGGCATACATAGGTTAGGTGGGAAGGTGCCATTGGAAGATGGCATTGGAAGATGGCATGCATGGGACATGGTTTTGCTGTCTCTCGTTCTCATCAGATAACATCTTTGGAGGAGATTTTGCCCCACAAAGTTCTTCCTCGTCGCGGCACAATGCACATGTTCAAACGTGTGATTCCTTCCTCAAATTCCAGTCTTCGGGCCTATTATATCAACGTGGTGCTTGCACTGAGTTCTGAAGCGTGTGATTTGCAGATGTCTGCAGTTCGCAGATAAATTGTGTATTATTTCTGCTGGAGTTTTTTTTTTTTTTGTATACAAGATCGAGGATCGTGTAAGAGCTAACATTAATCACAAAAAGACAAACTGACACAAAAAACATAATATAAAGGGAGCGGGAGAACAAGATGGGGGGAGAGAGAGGGAAGCACACAAGTACAACAGCAGAGAACAGGGACAATGGAAGATCTGTGGGAGGGAGAGGGCTTGGGGGGACGGGGCATGGGAAGGGGGGGGGGGGAGGAGGGATAGGGATGGAAGAGGTATAAAACACATGGACACTGCTAGGACTTCCAGGAAAGAAGTTGGAATTTCAAAAAAGTGGATCTGGGGTGAATTAACGGGGGTAGAAAAGATCAAGATCAAGAAAGTGGAAGGGGGATGATGATAACAAGAGTTCCAGCGATTGTGGATAAAATGGTGCATTACACGAGTGCAGATCCCATGATGGATGGTTCAAACAACTTCGCAGCACCAAACCTTCAACAGGTGTGCGTCTGTCAAGGAAGATGCCGGTGTAGGCTGTGCTCTTGACAGCGTCAGGGCATTCGTGAAGCTCGCAACCCTAACCCTAACCCTAACACTATCAACACCACCAACACCACCAACACCATCAACACCACCAACACCTTACCAACACCACCAAACACCACCAACACCACCAACAACACCACCAACAACACCACCAACACCACCAACACCACCACCAACACCACCACCAACACCACCACCACCACCACCACCAACAACACCACCAACAACACCAACAACACCAACAACACCAACAACACCAACAACACCACCAACAACACCACCAACACCACCACCAACACCACCACCAACACCACCACCAATACCACCACCATCACCAACAACAACACCAACAACACCAACAATACCAACAACACCAACAACACCAACAACAACAACACCAACAACACCAACAACAACAACACCAACAACAACACCACCAACACCACCACCAACACCACCACCAACACCACCACCAACACTACCGCCAACACCACCACCAACACCACCACCATCACCAACAACAACACCAACAACACCAACAATACCAACAACACCAACAACACCAACAACAACAACACCAACAACAACACCAACAACAACAACACCAACAACAACACCACCACCAACACCACCACCATCACCAACAACAACACCAACAACACCAACAACACCAACAACAACAACACCAACAACAACACCACCACCAACACCACCACCATCACCAACAACAACACCAACAACACCAACAATACCAACAACACCAACAACACCAACAACACCAACAACACCACCAACACCACCACCAACACCACCACCACCACCACCAACACCACCACCATCACCAACAACAACACCAACAACACCAACAATACCAACAACACCAACAACAACAACACCAACAACACCACCAACAACACCAACAACACTACCAACAACACCAACAACACTAACAACACCAACAACACCACCAACAACACCAACAACACCAACAACAACACCAACAACACCAACAACACCAACAACACCAACAACACCAACAACACCAACAACACTAACAACACTAACAACACGAACAACACTAACAACACAAGGTGCGGAATCCCTACCCTGAGCATCTTTGGGATTTGAACCAACACCGGTGAACACTTTACGGCCACTGTCGTCATGAAGGGCACTTTCTCTAATACACACCTGTAATAAAGCGATTGCTCTAATAAATTGGATGCAACACCGCTTTACTCAAGGTGCACTCGGTCGTTGCACACACCAATTCCCACTCTCGTGCGCCCTCAGGAACACTCGCAGGTGGGAAACAAAAGCAACTCACCTTGTTGCTCAAGGAGCCAAATGCAAAGGTACACTCTGCCGTTAATGCAGGTACTCCTCGCCACCTATTAAACTTGAAAATAAAATATTGTTTGCGAAGACAAAATAGCTTTGTATCATCAATTTATCCGACTTTGATGGCAAAATATGTCTTTATCAAGCAACGGTAACTTAACCTTCCCTGACAGCAGGGAATGCATTGCCTTGGGAACTGTCAGGCAAAGAGCTCGGACGCAGCGCGTCGAGCAAAGCAGAAAAGGGGCTTAAGAAAGTGGATCGTTATTCCCAGCTTGCAGACAATATATTTATAGCTCTCATTAATAAGCAGGGACAAGCCTGGCCCGAGCAGTGCCGGTGTTGCTGGCATAATGAGTGCGGCTTCGGGCGATGGGAGCCCTGGGCATTAATCAGGGTACTTAGTGAAGTGTAAAATCGGGTCAAAAGCATGCACTCTCGGGTCGGGGTCATGGGTCACAATACGCGTCCCCTTTATCATCCCATAATACCATGCAGCCGTGAGCATGCTCGGTGCTACGAAACCGGTTTGGTGGCACAAAGGACCGATTCTCATGGTGAGTCCTGGTCCCAAGGTATTGTTTGTGAGAACCTCTCCCACCGCCCCCCTTCATCTATGTGTACATATAAGCTCTTAAGATGGACTATGATGGCCACTGTTGTCTGTTGTAGTATTTATTGCAGTGTCTGAGGCTCATGGAGGAGCTTGTGCATCGATCACATGTCGGACACATGGACACAAGGAGAAATCATTGTGCTGGTACATGGATTACAGAGACATTAGGAGACTATGAACAAATCGATACTGGGTATGGGATTCGAGCTCAGATGTGAGCACCGAACAAGCTGATCCCTGGTGAGATGCTGTAATGGGGGAGTGGTGCTGCAATGGGGGAGTGCTGCTGTAATGGACGAGTGCTTCTGTAATGGGGGAGTGCAGCTGTAATGGAGGAGTGCTGCTGTAATGGCGGAGGGCTGCTGTAATGGGGGAGTGCAGCTGTAATGGAGGAGTGCTGCTGTAATGGGGGAGTGCTGCTGTAATGGAGGAGTGCTTCTGTAATGGGGGAGTGCTGCTGTAATGGAGGAGTTCTGCTGTAATGGAGGAGTTCTGCTGTAATGGAGGAGTGCTGCTGTAATGGGGGAGTGCTGCTGTAATGGAGGAGTTCTGCTGTAATGGGGGAGTGCAGCTGTAATGGAGGAGTGCTGCTGTAATGGAGGAGTGCTTCTGTAATGGGGGAGTGCTGCTGTAATGGAGGAGTTCTGCTGTAATGGAGGAGTTCTGCTGTAATGGAGGAGTGCTGCTGTAATGGGGGAGTGCTGCTGTAATGGAGGAGTTCTGCTGTAATGGAGGAGTTCTGCTGTAATGGAGGAGTTCTGCTGTAATGGGGGAGTGCTGCTGCAATGGGGGAGTGCTGCTGCAATGGAGGAGTGCTGCTGTAATGGAGGAGTGCTGCTGTAATGGAGGAGTGCTGCTGTAATGGAGGAGTGGTGCTGTAATGGAGGAGTGCTGCTGTAATGGGGGAGTGGTGCTGTAATGGAGGAGTGCTGCTGTAATGGAGGAGTGCTCATTACTTTTTGATGACATTCTAGCACGAATTGAATGATTAAAGATTGATGACGTTGTATGAAAATCAGTATGACTCGACATGTTGTTAAAAACGATGGTATGATTTGTGTATCGATTAATTATGAGTGGCCTTCATCATCAATAGCAAAGGCACGGAGCATCATATATTATTGTTGTCCCAGAGAAGTGCATCTCATGGATCATCCATGATCGGTAAAGATCCTTGTAGCTCACGTATGGACACCCCCAACATATGGATGACCAGCCCAAGGCCTCATGGGATTAAAGGCCCCTTCTCCCATGTCCATGCTTTCTCCATTCTCCCCATTGGCTCCCCACCTTTTACACCGAGCCTAGCCGGACCCTGGCTGTGAGGGCAGGACCGGGGTTGCTATTGCTGGTAGATCCTCACACAAAGCATCCATTGTGGCTTTCCGCTCTTTCAGCTGTCCATTAATCGCCAATTATTAGCATTACAAGAGAAGACCTCGGCCATGGCGCACTGGGCCCAGTGGCCTGCTCGCCAGTTCTCTAAGCCTCCCACCCTACCCCCAACCACTGGACCTTGGGTTTATCGTCTCCAACTGTGTGAAAAGCCACATCGGTTGTGTCCACGGTGCCTTTGTATTTGACGTACTCTTTTTTTTCTCTTTTTTTTGTCGAAGTTTTTTTTTCTTTTTTTTCTCCTAACTAGTGAGAATTTTTGAATTTAAGTTCTAAGGTTCTATAAGTGTGTGATTTGAATAATATAAAGTAGTTGATGAGTTAATAGTTACTTGCTACCTACCATATCAAACACAATGTCTGTTTGCGTGTTTGTACAGATGTCTGTCCCCCTTTCTTAAGTGTCGGTTTTAATGGCCAATCTTAACACGAACGTGTGTTCACCACGGCCTATTTTTGAAGATAAACTCCAAAAAAAATTCCATAAAAGAGGAATTATGTCTCTTCTATTGGAAGTGTAGATGGTGGCTTGCAAACCGAGCCTGAAGGGCGGTGTACAGAAGCGTTTTTTATTTATTAATTTTTTAAAATAACAAATACAAGGTGCAGGGAGGTGAAATTTGTTGCACGTGATGTACAACGCGCGCAGAGTAAACCGAGTGTTAATGTACGTCCGGAGGATGTTTAATAAATAAATAAAGAAGATATAAGCACACCTGACACTAGGCCGAGGCTTCAGACCTTGACACGCTCACGAGGCTGCACTATCGGATAAACTGTTCGAACCTGTCATTTTTGAAGGGCTTTTGAATAGTCTCGAAATAATTGCCATAATCAAGGCGGATGGAAGATGAGGCCACATTTTAAAATCTTTTTGCATTCAGGACGTGCCGACAATGGAGGCAGACGCCGCAAATGTAGATACGAATGCCATAAAGGCTCCGCAGCTCGGGAGAGTGTGATGCTCGAGGAAGAGGGAAGAGAAGGTGAACCGAGTGTTGATTGAAATATTGAATTCAAGGGTTCTCGTCGCCCGTAGTAGGAGAGCTGCGAATGAAACGGAGTGCCGCCATCACCGCGCGCGGGCCCGCTGTCCGATTTCCCTTTCTCGAGAAGACTCTCATACATATTTTACCCGAATGCAATATCCAGACAAAGAATAATGGTTTTTCACGTGCGACTTGCTTGCCGGTGTGCTTTCCGAAGGAACAATTGGCGGGAGATCTCGTCGAGCCAGCTACAAGCGAAAGGCTTTGCTTGAGTGGACAAGGTTAAATGATTGGCTGAATAGCGAAAGGCTACCTTATTCAGGGAATGATTGATCTCGGGCTCAGAGGGGCTTCTCTCAATGGGTTTAAACATTCGGAGTCCCAAGGCGAACCTTTCTATTTTGCGGCATATCACAAAGACTCAGTGTGAGGGTTTGTTCTGATCAATTGTTCCGTTACAATGGTAAACACAGTGCTTGGAAAAAGTCTAAAAGAGAGAATTTCATTTTCTGACCAAGAAAGAATCTAGTGCATTGCATTTTCTCTACAGCCTCTAATCCTCAAGGCCCAAAGCTCCACGATGCATATATATATATATATTGTCGAGTGACTGCCCTTGGTGAACACCTTCGGGTAGCACGGATGACCAAACGAGCTGTTACTCCGAGGAGTTCATCTTTGAAGTTTATATTTTATTTTTGAAGCTCTTGTGAAATATGTAGATCTCAATTTGGAAGAATATACGTTGCACCTTAGAGCTTCAACCTGTGATGCTGGAGACTTATGTAAATGCGCTCTATTGGAAGGTGCGTTGCCACCCTGAGAACAATATCCTTGTCGTTCATTCAATAACCGGGTTTACTTTCTTTCTTTAAAGTTTAGCAAACACGCTTTTAGTCATTCTTCTTTTTCGCACTTTGTTTCATCCCGTGAGATCACACGTGGATATGCACGTGCTGGAATAGGATGTTTTTGCCTAACCTTTATTTGAAACAAGGTGCCTGGCAGCTGTGTAGGTGGTGCATTTGCATAAAAGCCTTAGAATATGCTCCTAACTGACAGGTGTGTGCTCTGCGAACTACTTGTGTTTTCCTAATCATGCCGGTGAACACACCTCTTCCAATTAAATCCCGACTCCCTCGAACAAAGTGCATCCATCCTTTGCCGAATTTTGGGGTCAGCTGTTTGGAAGACAATTCGGCTGGATATAATAGCCAGAACGGTACCGATCGTGATGCGACGCCATTTTGGTTCGTTTGCAAGGAATTTAAGATCCATATTTTCGACTGAAAATGTCATGGCAAGTCAATGTCATTGACTGGTGGAGTTGCAAATAATAAAGATCTAAAGTGCATTGTGCAAACTCGATGTGGTTCAAGGACTCTGTCTACCCGGCTTCACGGCGACCCTTTGTGCATCCACCGACTCGGCCTCGATGACGTATGTCCGCATTTGGGAGACACGCAAGCAGCCAGAATCTGATTAGCATCAAGGGATCGGCAGACAAGGTTCAAAAAACATTGTAACATATCAACGAGGGACCTAAACCTATGTTATCACTGAAAATGGTGTGTCAGCTCCAGATCACAGAACATATATAATATTGACATAAAGAGGCCTACTTGGCATAGGTTTAGAGGTTGTGTGCGCATGCGTAACACAGACACACACACACACACACACACACACACACACACAAACATACATTACACACACACACACACACACACACACACATTACACACATACATTACACACACACCACACACCACACACCACACACCATACACCACACACCACACATCACACACACACACACACACACACACACACACACACACACACACACACACACACATACATACATACATACATTACACACACACACACACACACACACACACACACACACACACACACACACACATACATTACACACACACACACACACACACACACACACACACACACACACACACACACATACATTACACACACACACACACACACACACACACACACACACACACACACTACACACACACATCACACACACACACACACACACACACACACACACACACACACACACACACACACATACATTACACACACACACACACACACACACACACACACACACACACACACACACACTACACACACACATATATCCAATACAACAGTTGGCACTGTGTGTTCTTTCTGCTCGTTCCTCCATACTTGAATTCTTAGGAATACAACTTTGATTAAAAGCCGGTTGTTTGACTATTTCGGTCACAGGTTTCACAACAAATCGGGCACAGACAAAGGCATGACGTGGTGGCGTCCACACGAATTGCTTCGAAACTCATCGAGTTGCATTTGCTGCTTAATGATGCAATTTCTTTCTTTAAGGATTCAAAGTGTGAAAATGGATCATGAGCTGATGCAGTGATTCACAAATTAGATTTCTGAATGCAATCTATCTACCTTTTTCTTTCCTTCATATTGTTGCGGTTTTGTGAATAAAGAATGACCTCCCCCCCACCCCCCCCCCCCCCCCTCGTAGGTAGTTGCACCACAACTTGTGGCCTCGCTTTAGTTCAGTTATTTCTTAGTAAATGTAAGCGTAGTCTCCTTTCCTGTGTTAGTTTGCGTTGAGCAGGCCAGTGAGTTAGGTGTTCTTTGAGCTGAAATGCCACGTGCTAGGCCTGGAACAAGTCTGGCAATGCCGAAGGGAGGAGCTGCAGGGGGAGTGGCCGGTAAGCAGTGAGCAGCCAATCGGAGCTCAAGGGGAGTGGCTCACAACGGCAGCAAGAGGAGGGGCTTGGAACATTCGGGTAAGGCTGGGGAGGGGCCATATAAAACCCTGCCCCGAGCCCCCGCGTAAGAGTCGTCGAGCAGACAGAGCTTGAGAGTTGGTTCATGCCCGAGTTCGTGGTTTGAGAGCGTTGTGAGCGCAGTGAGAAAGAGACATTGTCGCAGCACGAGTGAAGTCCCTTGCTTGTTATAGCCCTCTTTACACAAACTATCCCCGTGCCCTGCGCTCTGCTGCCGCCTGTGTTAATGCGCTCATGAGGACGATCCATTCTGGGCCACCGACGCACGGTATCCCTGCCTGCGCTCCCAGCATACGTGCTGTGAACATCGGAGGGCCTCGCCCGGCGAGCTGTCCCGGAGCGACCGGCGTCAAGGCGCGTTTGGAGCGTGAACTGTCCTTCCTTCCTCCTTTTCCCTGCGTGAGTGAGTGGGCCCGTGTCTGGGTGATAAGTTAAGACTGATTAAGCCTGCTGTGTGTGTCTCTTCGCCTTGTATAGTTGTAAATAAACCTGTTCTTTCTTCCATTTGACCATTCCCATCATTTCACTATTGGCTTAGCATCGCACGAATAAAATCGCTCGAATCAGGTTCAATAAAAGTAACGGCACAAGTCACGTGATACGCAAACCGCTCGGCGTATCCGATTAGCGTTGCTTGTGCGAGGTCCAGTCCCCGTTTTCGTGGCAGCGTGTGTACCGAAGGTACGTGTGGAGTCGACCCGATACCCTTCACGCTCGCTACGGGAGTGGCGACTCGGCCTCGTGGACTCGAAGATCCGAGGGGGGAAAGGGGTTTAACCCCCCCCCCCCCTCTGTACGTCGACGGGCTTCGAGAGATCCGCAACAAATTGGTGTCTGGGAGTGGGATAATTGGACCGAGAGTGCGCTTCACGCACTCAAAATTACGAGCGAATGAAATTTAGTTGTAAAATCAAATTTATATTCGTACAATGGCTGGCCAAGGCGGTCAAATGCCGGTGGGAATAATAGAGGAGGAGGAACTGATGACCCAGGACCTGCAGGGACAGTTGGTAGTGGAGGAAGCAGATGAGGGTGCGGCAGCAGGGGAAGAAAATAGTGGCGCCTCACACGTGGCGGGGGGAGCCGAGCCCGCAGCGCCAAAAGATCTGGGCCTTCTTATGGCGCAAATGATGGCATATATGGAAAAGATGAGTGAGAAATCAACCCGTGATATGGAAGAAATGAAGGGTGAATTGAAGAAAAAAATGGATGCCCAGGGAGACAAATCCACCAGAAAAATGGAAAAGATGAGGGCAGCATCAAAGAGGGACATAAAAAATGGGGGAGGACATTGGGCGCAGGTTGAGTGGGAAGGTCGTTGTGGTACGCGACGGGGTGAAGCGGTACGGGGAACGCATGGGGAAAGAGCTAGAGCAGAGGACAGCCAAATTGACTGGGGCTATGGGAGTAGTGACGCGAGAGGGTGTAGAGGCGCCGACGATCGTCGCATTGGAAAATAAAATTTTGGGGGCGCCGGCGAGGGTTGAGTTGGAAAAGGAAATTTCAGGGGCGCCGACGATCGTCGTGGTAGAAAAAGAAATAATTGGGGCCGAAGAGACGGGAGAGACAGGGAGCAAATCACAGGAGGTGATGGAATATGTACAAGGTCCGTGTTTGCACCGTGATGCCGTGCTTGCTGACCAAATAAAAAGTTTGCAGGTGCTGGTGGAGAAGGAGGGCCCCGAGGTGAGTAAAAATGGCACGAATGTGTTTGGCGCGAACGGGTGCTCAGCGCACTTGGGAGAAAGGTGAGACCCGGGCGTTCGCGATGGGCGCATTGTGCGGTGTACGCACAATTTAGTTGTGTGCACAGGAGTGTGCAATGGCCGAGTGTGCACCGGAGTGTGCGAGGGCCGAGTGCATAGAAGAAAGGTGTGCACCGGAGTGTGTGACACCGGAGTGTGTGAAAGGTGCGAGTGCACCTGGGTGGTGTGCACCGGAGTGTGCAATAACTGAGTGTGAGGGAGAATGCACACCGGAGTGTGTGGAGGAGTGTGCACCGGAGTGTGTAAAAGAAGAATGCACACCGGAGTGTGAAAAAGAGTGTGCACCGGAGTGTGCGAGAACTGAGTATGGAGAAGAAGAATGCACACTGGAGTGTGTGTGGGTGGAGTGTGCACCGAAGTGTGAGCGAGAGTGCACACCTGAGTGTGTGAAAAAAGAGTGCATAACGGAGTGTGTGGGAGGCGCATGTGCACCTGGGTGTGCGAGTGTGGAGTGGGTTGCAAGGTGTGAGGACGCGGCTCATGCATCCACACCGTCCGGGGTAGCGCCTAGTGGGACAGGTAGCATACGTGAGCCCCCGGTGAGTTGTGTGCTGCAGGGACCGGAGGGGATCGTTGCCGCATCAGTCTCACGAGGACCAGCGTTCACGATTCGTGCCTCCGTCCCCCGCACTGTATGGTTGGTGCCGTACGGCGGCAAGGCCGGTCGGCCGGGTTCAAGGGGAGGTAGGAGCTATCGGAGCCACGCACCCTATCGGGTGCGGTGCTCCGGCCCTGGCCGCTTGGGTCATCATGCGTGGGACCGCGAGGCCCCGCGCAGGGATGAAGCCCAGTACCTGGGCCCATCAATCCCTCCCCCCTTGGATCGAAAATGCCGGACGGACACCCTATACAGGCGACCAACCACCCGCATGGATCGCTTGGCCCTTCGAGGCCGAGCTGTGGCAACAAACCTCCACATGGAGGGGCTTGTAGTGGAGAGGACGGGAGAGTAGTGTGCCCCACGTGGGGGAATGGTAGTGTCACCATTTCTCACACGGCGGGGGGGGGGGGGGGGCATGAGCATTAGTTTAGGGGGATGGCAGTGATAGGCACATGGGGGTGCCAGCAATGGTTGCCTCCATGGGGCACCGAAGCTAGCCGAGGGAGGGCTGGGGTAATGTTAGGGAATTAGAAGACAGTAGAGACTGAGAATTAAGTAGTGACACCTGAACTATAGAGGGGACGTCGAGAGTTTAGGTGGATGATAAAGAAAAGGGTGTGCATAGTGTAAAGGGACAACGGGGGAAGCACGAGTTTTCGGGGAAATTAGATAGGTAGATGATGCTGTGTTGAGGAATTGTGTAATGTGTGAGAAAAATGGTGTGCAAGATATTTGGTGTGTGAAAGTAGTGGGGAGTGGAAATAATTGGTGTGCAAGATAAAAGGTGTGGAATGCTTGGTGTGGAATGCATGGTGCGAAGGACTGAATGGGGGGAGTGGAACCCATTCGCGAAAGCCTGGGGTGGGGGTAGTTTAAAGCCAGGTAGAGGGCATAGGTAAATTGTATGGATATTGACACCTGTGGTGCGGGTAGTAGCAAGAAGTGCTTTGTAGGGTGCATGATTCTGTGGAATGGCTGGGCGTGTGGCTTACTTAGTGCGTATGGTTATTGAGGCACTCCGCCACTGGTAGTTTGTTGGCCAGGTGAGGCCGCAGGTAGGCTCTGGGAGCCGGTTAGGTTAGTTGTGAGTGGGGCCCGAGGATCCCAGGAGAGGACCCGGGTTGCCCGATGCGAAGGTGGGCATAGAGGGGGTAAGTGCCAGGGAGGGTGTGTTAAAAACACGTGTTTTTAGCTACGTGTATTAACGATGCCATGGAGTGGTGATGGGCAAGTCCAATCTAATGTCCCTTCTGAAGCAACAAATTCATCTTAATTGAAATATAGCAAAATATATGTGATTTTAAAGTTTGTGATCGTTGTGAAGAAAAGTTACATAAAATGCGAAATTGAGAATGCCAAGGTAATATTTTACATAAATAATTAATTAGCATGGCATATGGGGCATTGTGTTTCTTGATCAGTAATTAATTCAAATCATTCATTAAAAATTTGTTATGCGATGACATACTGCACTGGCACTGGCACTGGAATATTTTGAACAAACCTTTTGAGTTTGAAAAATAATTAATTATGCTAATTAGGCCATGGCCAATGTCTCATGTGTCACATTTTCACATACGTTTTCCTTCAATCCAACTAGAAAATCATTGAGTGTTTTTTAATACTATATGAAGTTCTAATTTATAGTAGTGCCCAAAAAAGCATTAAAAATGAAATCAATTTCCATGGTAATTACATAATCACATTTTAAAATGTGATGTAGGGGACGTACCAGTTTAAAAACACACGAGACTGGGTAAAAGTGCTGTTCGCAGGTGAGGTATCAAAATGTAAAGAGAATGGTTCCACAAGCAGCATATTTACCATTTCTAAAAGGGGTGTAAAAACTGTGACTGGTCCCTTAGGATTTACTGGAATTCAGTCCATTAACCTTTCTACAAAGCCTTTCAGTGGGACAAAGACATCAGTAGACATTACAGTACTTTTACATAAAATACAAGAACATCAGTAGACATCAGAACATCAGTAGGCGGCAAAAATGGTTGGCATCAGGAAGGGCATCCGGCCGTAAAACATCGCTTCAAAAAGGGGACCAAAAAACAACAACAACCACGGTTCCCGAAAAAGGCCAACCTCCGCTTTGCGGGGAAAAATGGCCTCTAAAGGTGGTTATTTTTTTTTATTTTTTTTATTTTTTTATCAGTAGACGATGGAGGAACACTTAATATAGAAAATGGGATTTTAATTTGAGTTCACCGCTTCATGAGCCATGGGTTCAAATGGAAAACCATCCGACACTATAAAGAATACTTTCCCAAAATATGTCATGTTTATGATTTTAATTAGAGAATCAAATTGTTTGATTAATTTCTTACATACAGCAGGTGCTATCGGTTGGAGTATGTATTTGGAGGTGGCTGATGCATATGTATCAAAATCAGACCCCATTACAACATCAGTCACCACTACAAGGAAGCAAGAAGCAAGTGATGAACAGGAAATGCCTGCCACACATTAATCTGTCTATGGTACACAAAACTGTTCTGGGAGCAACCAGGAAGAATTTTAATTTTAAAAAGACTCTTCTGGCTAAACAGTCGCATAAGTTCCACCAATTACCCATGAGCTGAGCACAGCTGAGCCGAAACCTCGGTTTTTATGGACGCAGGTAAAAAATTGTGTGGTACTATATGTCGACCTGACGAGCCCATAAAAAAGGGTGAAGCCAATGTCGGCGGTTCCACTGCCCTTTCCTTGTGACCTTCAGAATCCCCGGTCTTCAGAGCGTGGCCTGCTGAAGCCATCCAGGATGTAGACGAAGTGGTGCTCATGATGTTTAATACCGTGTTTCAACTATCGGGTTTGAAGGGCTTTGTTTTGATATGTATATATATGCACATACAGTCATGGCCAAAATGATTGGCACCCTTACACTTTTTTGAAATAACTCACAATTTTCTAAAGTCTAAAGATAAGTTGAAATTGACAAAAGTATTTGGTCTCCACAATTCTTTATTTCACTGTTAATATTACAGAACCTTTGTTTTTGATTCAGAACTTAATATTTCCTTTGAAATCAGAAAATAAAAAGAAATGGCATTGACAAAATTATTGACACACGAGACTTAATATTTGGCAGCACACACAGCCTTTGGACAAACTAACTGCAGACAAGTGCTTCCTATAGCCATGAACGAGCTTCCTACACCTCTCTGCTGGCTGTCTGTCCCACTCTTCTTGTGTAAAAACTGCTCCAGTTCTCCCAGATTTGAAGGGTGCCTTCTCCCAACTGCTGTTTTCAGATCTCCCCACAGGTGTTCAATGGGATTGAGATCTGGACTCGTTGCTGGCTACTTCAGAACAGTGCAGCGTTTTGTCTTGAACCATTCCTGGGTGCTTTTTGAAGTGTGTTTGGGGTCATTGTCCTGCTGCAAGACCCATGACCTTCGATGGAGACCCAGCTTTCTGACACTGGGTTGAACATTTCGCTCCAAAATGCCTTGGTAATCCCCTGATTTAATGATGCCATGCACACATTCTAGGCACCCAGTGCCAGAGGCAGCACAGCAACCCCAAAACATCACTGAAACTCCTCCATGTTTGACTGTAGGCGAGGTGTTCTTTTCTTTGAAAGCTTCATTTTGTTTTCTGTAAACACAGAGATTATGTGCTTTACAAAAAAAGCTCTAATTTGGTCTCATCTGTCCACAGGACATTCTCCCAGAAGGATTTTGACTGGTTCAGGTGTGTTTTGGCAAACTTTCTTATGTCTCTCTCTCAGCGGTGGGGTCTCCTACAATAGAACCCCCTTTCATTGAGTTGGCAACGGATGGTGTGAGTTGAAACTGTCGTACCTTGTGTCTGAAGGTCAGCTTGAACCTGTTTGGCTGTTGATTGAGGTGCTTTCTCCACCATTCGAACAATCCTTCGCTCCAATCTTCGATCAAGTTTTCTCTTGCGGCCACGTCCAGGGTCTACGTCCAGGTTGGCTACATTGCCATGGGCCTTAAACTTCCTGATAACATTGCGTACTGTGGACACAGGAACATCAAGGTCTCTGGAGATGGACTTGTAGCCTTGAGTTTGTCCATGCTTTGCTACATCTTGTGTCTGACCTCCTCAGACAATTCTCTGGTTTTCTTTCTTTTCTCCATGCTCATTGTGGTACACACAGTGACAAAACAGCAGAATGACTTTTTTCTCTCTATTCAAACTGGTTGAATGAGAGATTTCTATATTGCAGGCACGTGCATCTCACCACAGGTGAGTTCAATTCCAAAGGTGGGCGGTCCGCTTCGAAAGTCCGCTTATCCGCTTATCCGCTGCAGCGGACTAACGTTTTCGAAGCGGATAAGCGAATCGGAACAACCCCCGGAAACCGAAGCGGATAAGCGTAAGCGGACTACCGAAAAATTAAAGCGCATCGCGATTCGCCAAATCAGCTGTTAGCCTGAGCCGTTACTCTAGAATTGTGAATATTTATTTAAGTGAATAATCTATCTATAATTCCAGTAATCTCTGTGTGTATGTGTGTGTGTCTGTGTGTGTGTGTGTGTGTGTGTGTGTTTGTCTGTGACCGCTGTTTCTCGACAACCACGGGTCCGATCTAATTGAAACTTGCCAGGTATATTGCTGGGGACCCGAGGATGTGCCTTTTCAAGGTTTGAAATTAATCGGACAAGTGGTTCCCAAGGTATGGTCACCGTACTCGCAAGCCGTTCGCTTTGGCTTTGCGAATGGACCAAACCATTTCATGTAAATAGAGGGGGGGGGGTTCTGTGGTCGTTACTGCCACGTGGTTTCAAAGTTTTTTTTTTTGTTGTTGTTGTTTGCACGCATGTTTTTTTGCACGCACGTACGGGCAAGCACGTACGGGCAAGCACGTACGTGCGGGCACGCCCTAGTAAGTGAAAACTGAATATTTTATTGGACGCTAGAGCGGCAATACGTCAAGATGGAGAGATTTCTGACTCTCCAGCCCAGCGGCAGTGCCAGGGACAGGCACACGAGCGACGCAAACCAGCAGTCCCAGCACAGCGACATCCACAACCCGGCGGTCAACATGATGGGGGACGTGGAGGACAGTCAGGAGATCTGCGCCCTGACCCCTCAGCTCGCGCGCAGCGAGAGCAGGATGTCGCTGGACTCAATCGAGTCGGCTGAGATCAACGTGACAATGGACACAGACAATTCCAGCCTCAGCCAGAAGTGGAGGCACATCGCCCCCTTCTTCAAGGTCGTGGACAGCAAGGCCACGTGCACCAAGTGCTCAAAGACACTGAAAGCCCAGCTCGGATCAAGTTCAAACTTGAAGGTGCACTACCAGAGGTACCACGATACCCAGCACAACGACCTCAAGGCGGCCCTCGACGGCGGCAGCAGACACGGCCGCCACAAGTCCTTCCAGGACATGGCCGGCGCCAGGTCTGTTGACTAGTAGACTCTCTTGTCAAAGAAAGGACGGGCAAATTGATTTTTCTTTAATGTAACTTGCATATATTAAAATTATATTTAAATTAACTGTAGAGTAGAGTAGAGTCGAGTGGAAAACTTTATTTCAATAAATTTTGAATAAATTTTATTTAAATAAAAATGTATATTTTTGATCTTAAAAGCTTTGTTTGTCTTTGTAGTAGTTAGAAATGGCTATTTAGGCTTAAAAAGCATTAAATTCCCTTTAGAAACGTCAAAAATCGCTTTAAAAACGTCGAAGCGCTTTTAAAAAATCGAATCGAAGCGGATAAGCGGATAAGCGGTAAGCGGACTAAGATTTTCGGCCGCTGAAGCGGATAAGCGAATCGGACTACACGGGCTGGCGGAGCGGATAAGCGGTAAGCGGACTTAAAATTTTCCGAATCGCGCCCACCTTTGTTCAATTCCAAAGTAAAGGAGAATCACCTGCTTGAAATCTAATTATTTCTAACAACTTCTAAAAGGTGCCAATAATATTGTCCAGGCCATTTTAGGATATCTTTGTGGAATAAGCTATGATTTAGTAATTTTGTCAGCTTTTTTTGTTTTGTTCCACTCCAAACCAAAGAAATACAAATGTGGATACCAAAAGATTTTTTTAAATTTCAACAATTTTCTGGGAGAAATGGCGCATTATTTGAAAAAGGTGCAAGGGTGCCAATATTTTTGGCCACGACTGTCTGTGTGTGTATATATAATGTTCCAGTGTAATTTATTATGATGCTTGTAGTCGCAAAGCATTTTATCATCCGTTGGTGTGTGCCTTGAGAATGTGGTCTGGCTTAAGAATTGTGGGCTAGAAGACACCCTCCACCACACCTGCACTGGGTAGATTACACACCAAATTGCCATGCATTGAAATGGACAGTGGGTCCCAAAATTCTGCCTTCTTGCAATATGTAGATGGCCTCTTGCTAAATTTTTCAACGTGACAGCTGGTAAAGTAACGTCACTAATTAAATTGGAGTCTGCATGTAATTAATCTGATTGGTGGGAATGATCTTTATGTATTTTCTGCCAGTGTCTGACTTCTTCACAAGTCAGTGGTGTGGATTTGCACAAGATCATTTAACACTTGTCATGGATTTGCCAATTCAGATTAGTCATGCATAATCAGCAATGAGCAACTGCCTGGTAGAAAAATCATTGCCAGCCAAGCCTGAGGTTTTCATAAACGCATTGGAGCCATGCTCATTTCTTCATTTCGGTTGGAGCCGGGCATTAAAGTGGCAACGACACACCCAAGGCCAAACCCTGAATTGTATTTGCTTCCTTTAAAGAGCCATTTTAACACCACGTGACAAAATACCATTCTTTTATCAATTCTTCTCCCGAAAATTGCTTATAGATACCAAGTTTTGGGGCCTGGTTGGCCTCTAGGCTTGCCCAGTCGCCTTGTACGGTCTTTCATTTATTCACGTTCATTCTTTCTCTGGATTACCTTTTTCACCCCATACTTTCCCCTAACCTCTTACCCTTTGTTTGATGTCTTAAATACAAAAAAAATAAAAATAAAAAACAATTTCAATCATTTACTTCTCTCCTCGAGGGCCTCCCCTCCCCCACCCACGACCACGTGTTGTCCCGCCCCTCCCATCCGCTCCAGCCAATTCATTTCACCTTTCCAATTTAATTCACCATACTCCTTCAACCTTCCTCCTTCCTCCTCAGATCCGCTTTCACCTAACCTTCAAAAAATATATATTATATTAACAAAGAAAATAAAAAGGCAGACTCTCCCCGTACTAACAAATTGCTTATACACCTCCCGGTTCCTTCACTCTGCTCCCCTGGCTTGTTAATCTCCTATTCTTCTGCATTTCAGGAATTTCCCAGACTGTTCACGGTTTTGCTTTAAAATGTTCAAACTCCCCCCTGCCATGCTGTACTCTTTTGTATACTATAACTCGTTCTTTTTCTTCCTGTTCTAAGGGCTGTCATCAATTTGCTCATTAAATCTTTCCATCACAAAAAAAATTAATGCTCGTGCAGTTCTTCCTTTCTTCATTCTCTAAACACACCTTCTTTCCACCCCTCCTCAAACGTTTTCAAACGGATCTCTGACTTGAATATCTCAAGAAACCCAGTCGGTAATAAATGTTCGATTTTCATAAATCATTCAAAACTTTCAAAATTCCCAACTCACCCCTCCCCTCAAATCCCCCCACACCCCTCCCCTTCCAATCTCCCTCTTCACCCCTCCCCTTCTAATCTCCCAACTGACCCCTCCCCTTCAAATCCGCCCACACCCCTCCCCTTCAAAACTCCCAACTCACCCCTCCCCTTCTAATCTCCACCCTCACCCCTACACCTCAAATTTACCCCATCACCCCTCCCCTTCAAATATCCCCCCTCACCCCTCCCCTTCAAAACTCCCCCCTCACCATTTTCCTTCAATTCTCCCCTCTTATCCCACCTCCTCAAAGTTGCCTCTTAACTCCTCCACAAAGCTGCCACCTCCTCACCTCCTTTCCCTTCCAACTCATACCACCACATCCTCCAACCTTCAACTTCACTCTGCCGCTCCTCAAACAAATCCTCATTGTGTCTCATCCCATCCAGGGCTGGCGCTACCATTAGGCCAACTAGGCAGCCGCCTTGGGCGCAGACATCAGAGGGGCGCATTACTGAACCTTAAAGGATCACAGTTTTATACAAATTATTGTTTTAAGAATAAACATAATAAAAGGAAAATATAATAGTTCATTGTTCGTAATAGTGTAAGTGATTAATTTTGAGCATGTACGCTTCGTGGCATATTTCACATCCTGTTTGAAAACGGACGTAGCCTTCTCCCATGCGCCTTCTCCCACACGTCACATCCGGCATGTTCAAAATGCTGCCGCCATTTCGTCGTTGGGTGCATGGATTGATCATCGTCAGGGAAATAGGAGAATAATTAATCGAAATTGGCAAAAAAAAAAAAATGTGGGGGGGGGGGGGGGGGGAGGATGCAAGTAGCTGGCTCAGCCTAGGGCGCAAACTAGTCTGGCGCCGGCCCTGATCCCATCACCATCAAATATTTTGTCCTCTTCGTTCTTCCCCTTCTCCTCGCTCTCTGGCAATCACCAACACATTGTCACCAGCTCTCCCTACCTGCTCCCCCCCTCCCCTGTCCTGTAACCGATGCTCCCCCCTTCATCGTCCTTAACGGTATGGATCTCAAACATCCGGGGCCTTTGCTCAAACTTGACTGATCTCTCCATACAGGTTGCTTCTGACAAACTCGACTTAATCTGCTTAACAGAAACTTTCCTCCTTCAAGATGTCTCTGTGTAGTGCCGTGTATGGCCGAGTGAGGCCACTGTGGGCGGGGCCGGGCGAGGCCGCTGTGGGCGGGGCAGATTGAGGCCTGTGTTGCCGTTGCCTGGAATAAAGATGGAGCTTGATGCTCTCTGCGTGTCGGCATCTTTATAACAAAGACATTACAATTGGCACGATCTGCACGGCACAATTAATATGCACAATCATATTAAACCAGGCAAGTCACCACAGTTATTGCGGTACGAGTTTGACAACCTGGTTCGGTTTCCTGATGAGAGGGTAGCTGATTTCGTGGCCAGGCTCAAGCATCTAGTGGGGGGATTGTCATTTTGGTGACGATGACGATTTTTTGATGATTTTAGTGACTATTTGACTCAGATTGAAGGATCGTTTGATCGCGGG
Source organism: Myxine glutinosa (assembly GCF_964187855.1). Taxonomy (NCBI): domain Eukaryota; kingdom Metazoa; phylum Chordata; class Myxini; order Myxiniformes; family Myxinidae; genus Myxine; species Myxine glutinosa. The sequence continues at coordinate 149,042,091 of NC_136262.1, forward strand.
GTTGCGAGATGAGAAGATGGGCACGCCAATTTTACAGATAATGTTTGAAGAGATTACATTTGCTAAAGCGGTTGAAACTGCGGCTGTTGTTGAACAAGCTAGAAAGGATGTTCGCACCTGTTACGGATTCGTCACTTCCGTTGTTGTGGTTTTCATCCACTGTAAACATTTTTGGTTCCATGTACTATTATTGTTGTCATTTAAGGGAAATAGGATAGGAAATAGGAAATAGGAAATAAGGGAACTATTTTCAAAAGGTAAAAAAGTTAATGTTTTAAATGAAACCGGACGACGACGAAGAGGAAGAGGAAGAGAGAGAAGGCGGAGTGATTGAGTCGGACAAGAAGCCGGGCTGCTTCAAGGTCCTGAGTGAACGTTGGCGATCGAGGGTCACGTGTGAACTTTGGGTTTACTGGGAAAGGGATTCCTGCGACAGAGTTTTTTTTTTTTTTTTGATATACTCAATCGAGGCTCGTGAAAGAGCTGACATTTACTTCATAAACAAATCAACCAGACAAACAAAATATATAAAAAGAGGGAGCGGAAAACAAGATGGGGAGAGAAGGGGAAGCACACAAACACAACATTTGAGAGCAGGGAGATGTGTGGAAGGGAGAGGGCTTGGGGGGAAGAGGCGTGGGAAGGGGGGGGGTGGAGGGAGAAGCATAAAACACAAGGACACCAAGGACTTCCAGGACAGAAGTTGGTATTTCAAAAAAGTGGAATTGGGGTGAAATTAGCGGGGGTAGAAAAGATCAAGGTTTTGGATGGGGGAAGATAAGAGATGGTGGTGAACAGCAGTTTTAAAGACCTGGAGGGTGGAGTGGGATTGAAGAGAGTGAGGGAGTTTGTTCCAGAGGCGGGAGAAGAGAGGAATGAAGGAGTGAAGGTGAGCAGAGAGTCTTGATTTTCGCAGTTTGACCATAAGAGGGTTGCAGGCAGATCTTGTGCGACCTGTAGGAATATTTGCGGGACAGAGCCCAGAGAGAGCTGGGGGGGCAAGGCCAGAGAGGAGTCGGTAGAAGATGAAAAGACCACCAACCTGCCTGCGGTGAGTGAGTGAGAGGCCCTTGGAGTTAGCTTCATCGCGGGAGATTCCAATGATTCTGAATGCTTTGGTTTCAACAGCGTGAAGACGAGCTAGGTGTGAGGCAGGAGCACCAGCCCAGAGGGGAGAGCAGTATTCCATTGAGCTGTGGATGAAAGCCTTGTATGTGGTGAGGAGCTCAGGTGTGCCAAGGAAGGACTTCGCGCGACGGAGGATGCCCAGTCGGCGACTGGCTTTGGAGGCCAGATTTGAAATGTGGTTTTCCCAGGAAAGATCATGGCAGATAGTGAGACCCAAAAGCTTGAGTGACAGAACTTCTTGGAGAGGATTATTCAGAAAGTGGATGGGAGGGTTGTCCAGGTGGGCTTTTCGGAGAGACATCGTAAGAGTGTGAGATTTGTCAGGATTGAAAGACATGTTCCACTTGTTTGCCCAGTCTGTGATTTTGTCCAGGTCTGCAGAGAGTGAGGAGGCTGCAGACTGCCGATCTGAGGGATGAAGAATGGAGCGACAGAGAGTAGAGTCATCAGCCAAGAGATAGAGAGGATTTTCAAGAGAGTCAGAGAGATCATTGTTGAAGACCAGAAAAAGCACAGGGCCCAGAACACTGCCTTGGGGCACTCCAGCCTGAACAGGAAGAGGAGATGAGAGAAACCCATTCAGGGCCACACGTTGACTACGACTAGAGAGGATGTCTGCCAGCCATGTGTGGAGATTTCCATGGTTACCAAAAGAGGAGAGTTTGGTGAGCAGAGCGGGGTGCCAGACCGTATCGAAGGCACGTGATATGTCAAGGGAGACAGCTCTAATTTCCTGTTTGGCATTGAGGACCTCCATCCATGGTTGAGAAAGCAGAAGCAGCAGGTCCAGAGTAGAGTGACCAGGTCTGAAACCAAATTGGTGATCAGAGATCAAGCCATTGCAGAAGAGGAAAGATTTCATATCTGAAGCAATGATGGATTCCATGACTTTGCTGATAATTGGGAGAAGGCTGATTGGTCTGTAGTTGCTGGGATCTGTTTTTGCACCTTTTTGTGCAAAGCGGTGATGTTGGCAGATTTCCATGCAGATGGCAGATGACCTTGAGCAAAAGAGAGGCTGAAGAGAACAGATAGAGGGAGTGAAAGAGTGGAAGAACAGGATTTTAGGACCCGTGGGCTGATGCCGTCAGGTCCAATTGCAGAATCAGAGTGGAGGGTTGACAGAAACTTTTCCACCTTGTCAGGAGGAAAGGACAGAGTCCAGGAGCAGCTGGGTATGACTGGGTACGGTGGGTACAGAGAGGGATGGGTTTGTGACACAAGATTTAGAGGCAAACACAGAGTTGAGGCATTCAGCTTTTTCACGTGCGGAGTCAGCCGTGTGGCCGTTTGAGGTGAGGGAGGGGATGGAGGGGGAACAAACACCAGAAACAGATTTGACCAGACGCCACCAGGATTTGGAAGAGGGAGACAGATAAGAGAGTTCTGTCCTGAGAACGGAGAGATATTGTTTCCTGGCTCTCCTGAGTGTGGACACACACTTGTTTCGGGCTTTGTGAAAGGAAATGAGATTTCCTTCCGTTGGATTTGCTTTCCAGGAGACGAAAGCAAGTTGTTTCTGGGCAATAGCCTCACCACAAGATTCCGTGTACCATGGACGGGAGGAAGGGTATGACAACTGAAGACGAGATGGGATAAATCTGTGCATGAGAGAGAGCAATTTACTTTGGAAGAATTCCCAGGATGAGTTGATGTCAGAGGCGGTGGAGATGGGAGACCAGTCCAGATGATTGATGGCTGCTTGAAGACCATGCCAGTTGGCCTGAATGAAATGCCAGACTCGTCGACGCTGAGGAGGCTCTCTGAGAATGGTCAGAGAGATGTCCACTTTAACAAGCACATGATCAGATGAGCCGATTGGAGCAGAAGAAGAGCAGCAGACATTTTCAGGGAAGTTAGTCATAACCAAGTCCAGAAGAGAAGATGCTCCGTTGACTGAGATCCAGGTCGGGAAATTGACAGATTGTGTCAGTCCCAGTGAGTCGCAGAAGTCCTTTGCTGAGGAGCCATGGCTGGTGAGAGAGGTACCCACGCCCAGCCAACTGGCATGGTGACAATTGAAATCACCACATATGAGGAAGAGAGAGTTGGGATGGGTAGATAGAAGTTGGTCCATATTATCAGACAGCGAGATGTAGATGGAGTCATCACTGTTTGGTGGACGGTACAACACACATATGAACAAAAGGTGGGAGCGAAGGGGAAGCCGTAGCCAAAGGTATTCCTGGGGGTGAGGTGGAGAGAGGGCAGTGCAGGGCGAGTGAGGAAGAGAGTTTTTTTTATAAAGATAGCGACGCCCCCTCCAGGACGAGGCTCAGGTCTATCATACCGGAGGAGGGAGTAACCTGGGAGAGATACCAAGGAATCAGAGACATCATGAAGGAGGAATGTTTCTGTTAAGCAGATCACATCTGGTTTGTCAGAAGCAACCTGTATGGAGAGATCAGTCAGGTTTGAGCGAAGGCCCTGGATGTTTGAGGTCCATACTGTTAAAGAAGAGGAAGGAGGAGCATCGGATACGGAACAGGGGGGGGAGGGGTAGGGTAAGATGTGGAAGAGGAGGAAGAGGTAGGGAGAGCTGTTGAAGGTGTGTCAGAGATTTCAGAATAGCTTGGAGAAAGGGAAGAATGGGGCGGACAAAAGGTTTGATGGTGATTGGGTGAGGCGCAGTGAGGTGTTATTTGAGGAGGGGGAAGAGTGAGGCAGAAGGTTGAGGGAGATGAAGGTGAAAGTTGGAAGGGGGAGGAAGCGGGGAGGACGCTTTGAGGAGGAGGGGTGAGAGGTGAGTCTAGGAGGGGAGGAGTGAGGGAGAGTCTCGGAGGGGAGGGGTGTGGGGGGAGTTTAGGAGAGAAGGGGCAAGGGGGGGAGATCTGAAAGGGATGGGTGATGGGGAAGATTTGGAGGGGATGGGCAAGGGGGAAGATTTGAAAGGGATGGGTGATGGGGAAGATTTGGAGGGGAGGGGCAATGGGGAATATTTGAAAGAGATGGGTGATGGGGAAGATTTGGAGGGGAGGGGCAAGGGGTGGATTTGGAGGGGAGGGGTGATGGGCAAGTTTTGAAGGGGAGGGGTGATGGGGAAGTGTTTGAGGGAAGGGGTGATGGGGAAGTTTTGGAGGGAAGGGGTGATGGGGAAGATTTGGAGGGGAGGGGTGAGATTGGATTTTGAAAAATGTACGATTAATGGGAAACGAACATTTCTTGCAAAATGAGTTTCTTGAGACCTTCGAGTCAAAAATACGTTTGAGGATGCTGAAGGATGGGTGGAGTTCTGGAGAGTTTAGGGAATGTATGAAAGAGGCACTGTAACTGTAAGAGATGGAATTTTTTTTTGGAATGAATAGATTTGGTGAGCAAGTCGAAAGCATCCTTTTATAGAAGAAGAAGAAAAAGGTGTTATAGTATATGACAGAATACAGTTCTTCAGGGGACAGTTGAAACATTTTTTAATGACGTGAACACGTGATCACGAACAACGTGGTCGAAGAACGAACGAACAAATAAGAACGAACAACAGATAAGAACAGAGAAGGAAAATATATATATATATTTTTTGAGTTGAGATGAAAACAAAGACAAAGACCGAACGTGAAACGTGAAAAATAGAGCCCGAAAGTAATTGCGAGCGCAATCGAAGAACCGCTGAGACAGAAGCAAAGCCTCAAGCCAAGGTCAGACACGGTAGCCTACTAGTACTACACTTGGCGTCAGAATATGCGACACGAACTAACCGACGATTCTGTACACAGGTATGAAAAACCAACACCAAGAATACTATTAAAGACACACCAATAGTTACACACACCGAAAGAAAGATACAGTTTCGACAAAAACGCAATTGTGAAAAGTTACTTAACTTCGAAAGCGTGCGCGCATGGACAGCTTTGAAGAGACGTGACGTCACGTGACGAGAAGAGACGTGAAGAGACTTTGAAGAGATTTAAAACGTTAGACAAGTGGTCGATGTTCGGGGAAGTTAGGGGGAGAAGAGAAAATCTAAGAAATAAGCAATACAGCGAAGGAAAGAACTTAAATTCACAGAACACCTATGGGGGTAGGGAAGCCGAGAGAAACCAGGCCACGCATGCGGTGAGACAGAAAACGATTAAATTATACAAAAGTTTGCAAGAATTGCAAATCAACACCAACTGGAAAACACACTGCAACACATGCACAATAAAAAATGAGTAGAAATTGACGAAGACACGAATGGAAAAAATACTATAACTTTTGCTGCCGTGCAGAGGTCCAAGACGCTTCCTTGCTCTCGCGGTCTCGCCGAGTTGTCATCGCGGTGACAGATAAACCTGCATGACAGGTTTTGCGGTTGATTCCGAGGAGAATCATCGGAGTGCCGTTACGCCATGAGAACGGGCCGTTGGCCATTTTTACCTCGCGCAGGATTTGCGCTTCGCTCAAGGTTTTTCACTTCACTTCAACCATTTTCACAGTATTCCGACGTAATCTGATTTGTGTGTGTGTAACCTGGCTTTTGAGTGGGAAATCTGCGGCTCACCGATTGGGAGCCATGGAACGTCCATACCCGAGGGTGTGATTTTCCAGTCGCCTTGAGGGCACCTTTGCGCAGCTTTGGCAGCGTGACTGTGACTGTCAACCCAACGGGATTCTGGTCTCGATACGACATCGTACGGACAATCACTGGAGTGGATCGACTTTGATTTGAAGCCGGAAGCAACTTTGGCTTGAAGCCGGTGTGGAAGTGTAACTCAGTGTAACTTATTGATTGGCACTGGTAACTCATTGATTAAAGACTGGTAACGATTTCGTAAATGGATGCCAAGAATGTGCACGAACATGGTAATCTCTTGTCCACCTGGTCACAGCCCCAGGCTGGAGCACCCCCCTATCGTTTGGTAAACGGAACTCGCAGCAGGAGGGGAGCGAGCTGATGCCAGGACTCGGTGCATGCATGACCTCGGGGCATTAGCGGAGAAAGGATTAGCGCGACAAGGCCGATAAAAACCAGAGCAAACGAGGAGTCAAGAGACTTGTGACCAGAAGCTCTGACCTACGGAACGGAACGGAACCCTATGAACAGCGCTGAGAGAGGACCGGCCGAAAAAGAAGAACCAACGACTTGAATTAACAATCCGTTTAGCTATTGTAGTCTTTATTGAATTGAAACAAGTGACTTACCAAATGATAATAAATCCTTACTTTATAAAGCTGTTTCGGTCATATTGGAGTCTCCTGAGTCTATAACACATTCTCCAACAACTTGGTGGCTACCGTACGTGGATCAAGTGGACATCGACAAGGTCGCCAAGGTAAGCATGGCTTCTTGTGGATTGACCATTATGATATACGAACCTGTGTATAGTTATTTTGTATGTACAGTATATGGAGAAAGTGGTGTTTGGGCCTCTCCACGCACTATTGGGGCAGGAGGGCCCTCAGAAGGAAGATATAGATGAGACCTTTTGGCTCCGGTGATGTGCTCGCGACACAGAGATCCATTTGAGTTGGTCTAGGGTGCTGGGTAGTGGATCACAAAGAACCATTGCTGAGCTGGTACTCCCAGGTGCTGTGGCTACTACCCAAAGAACCATTTTTTGTATGAATAAGATGGAACGTTTTAAACGATTGTAGCTATTATTCGTGTTTTTCTCATGATTTCTGTAAAATACGTATTTTTCCTGCGCTGCGTAATTCTTCTGACACGTGCCACTGATGTGCGCGAAGCGAACGAATGTCTGCCTGCATTCGCCTGTGTGATTGAGACTGCGTCTTTGCGAAGATTAAGTGCATAGTCACGCGAATACGCTGGTTATTAAGGGCCTGGCTGTGAACTGGGAGCGGATGGCCCGTGAGTGCACCATGAGACCATCTGCTTCCAAGTCGTGTAAGGCCGGTACACTCGTTTACACACCCGTACACGTGTAAAGTAGTTTTTTTTTGCACTTGCTCAAAGCACGCGACTTGCTCGGCGGGCGACAGGGAGCCGGGAAATGGAGTTATATTTATATATATATATTTTACCTCATTCCAATTTATGGTATTGCGACAAAACGGCTTATATCTTTGGAACGACTGGTCGGATTTAGACAAATTAAACGGAATTGTGTAGGACGAAAGCCGTGGGTCCAAAGTAAGAAAAAAAAAAAAAAAAAAAGGGGTGGAGGAGAGAATTTTTTTTTTTTTTTTCCAGTTTTCCCGCCATGTCTAAAACTCGTTCGATCAACAAATAAATTCATGACAGACAACGCCACCTCATGCCGGTCCAGAATTATTGTGAAAGATGGCGATTGGATGAAAATTGCATACCAACACTCCCTCACTGTCCCTCATTGTCCATCATGTCCATTCCGGCACCCTGTCTCTTGCTCCCGCTCCTTCTCCCTCCCTTTAGTTCCCATTGGCGGACGCTTTGCGAGGAGCAAAGCGTTTGTGTGAAACCACAACCTCAACCTAGGTTGAAGTTGTTACTGCAGGGTTATTGTTTTTTTTGTGTATTTTCTCTGCGCCCCATGCTCGCAGATTTGGTTGTTACAAATATTTTATTGAAAGGTGAAAGATTTATCTGCGATTAAGCTTCAAAAAATAAATAAATAAATAAATAAAAAGAACCCATCCCTACATCTAAGGATCAGGAATGGAAAATTTGAAGTATTAAAGAGTTTTATGGGATTATAAGGTCATATCGCGACATCATGGGAAAGCTAATGTTAATTGTGGGATGCCAGAGGTAATGGTGTAGTTTAATGCTCACACTGTTTTGGAAAATAATGCTCGATGCAACATGATCCTAAAAAGAACCCATCCCTACATCTAAGGATCAGGAAGGGAAGGAATGGAAAATTTGAAGTATTAAAGAGTTTTATGGGATTATAAGGTCATATCGCGACATCATGGGAAAGCTAATGTTAATTGTGGGATGCCAGAGGTAATGGTGTAGTTTAATGCTCACACTGTTTTGGAAAATAATGCTCGATGCAACATGATCCTAAAAAGAACCCATCCCTACATGTAAGGATGTAAGGATGTAACGATGTGAGGTAATATTGAGTTATGGAATTAATTGCTTTCAACAATGCAAAGGGTGACAAGATATGGGATTTTAATGGGATTTTAATGGGATTTTAATGGGATTTTAATGGGATTTTAATGGGATTTTAATGGGATAAATATAGAAGATGTTTGTTTTTGTCAAGAGAAAGTGACAATTGGCGGAGAAGTCACAGAGGCCGGGTTTTGGGCCTTTGACAGCAGAGAAATTGAGTTTTGACAGCAAAAGACTTCCAAATAATGGTTGTGGCAAAACAGTGACTTCTGGGATGACAGGGGTGTGGGGTATTTGGCATCGCCAGACTAGCTTATTGGTTTAGGAATGTTTAGAGGTCATTGTAATGTGATAATTACTTGTGATCATTTGTTGTTGGAACGTTTTGGGAACATTTAAATGTTGGGTTTTGCTGACGTTTCCACAACGTCGCCACAACGTTTCACTTTCGTTGTTGCAACGTTTTGCTCCAACGTTTTGGGAACATTTAAATGTTGGGTTTTGCTAAAGTTTCCACAACGTCGCTACAACGTTTCACTTTCGTTGTTGCAACGTTTTGCTCCAACGTTTTGGGAACATTCAAATGTTGGGTTTTGCTAACGTTTCCACAACGTCACTACAACGTTTCACTTTCGTTGTTGCAACGTTTTGCTCCAACGTTTTGGGAACATTCAAATGTTGTGTTTTGCTGACGTTTCCACAACGTCGCTACAACGTTTCACTTTCGTTGTTGCAACGTTTTGCTCCAACGTTTTGGGAACATTCAAACGTTGTGTTTTGCTGACGTTTCCACAACATCGCTACAACGTTTCACTTTCGTTGTTGCAACGTTTTGCTCCAACGTTTTGGGGACACTCAAATGTTAAGTAAATCGGATAAGAATTCACGAGTTATTTAATTATTAGCGATTAATGAAGTACTTATTTAATTAATTACATTTCTTATTAAATTACAGTAATTACATTACAGTAATTACCTGAGGTAATTACAGTAATTACAGTTCCGGTAATTACAGTAATTACAGTAATCATTACAGTAATTGCAGTAATCTTATTACAGTAATTACATTACATTAACTCAGGCACCTTTTGAGTAAGGAAGCTGATATTTGGACATGACACTGACCGAGTGATGTGGCTGTCAAGGAAAATTTTGATTTATTGATTAATCATTTAATAAATTAACTCGTTGATTTATAAATTACTTATTTAATTAAAAGTCCTCAGAGATACATCTTCGGATGAAATACTTGCAGATTGGTTATGCTATGAGGCAATTGATTAAGGAAAATATTTTGTGATGGCCATATTGGCAATTTCGTGGCCATATTCGTGGCAACTCAGTTAGTGCCACTGCACCTTTAAAATGCATCCCTGCGTTCATTTTTCGATCGATTGAGTTGAAATTTTGAACAATCGGATCTGGACTGTCGTTGTTAACGACTCTAGCACGCACCCGTCCAATCAGGATGGAGCGGTATGGTCCCCGGATCATCACTGCCTGCAGTTTTAATTAGTTTTACTTTTTCTCTTGGTCATATAATTTTGAAGACATGCATGTCATGATATAGGAAATGTTTGTTCTGTTGAACGGAATAAATATTGTTTATTTGTGTGGGTGTGTATTTTTGCGTATTTTGGATATATTTTCACGACTAATTCCAGTTAACATCCTGCAAAATTTGCTCGTTTTCTGGCCGAGTCGAAATTGCGTTGAGTTCCTATGGCATGCGCCATTAAAAGCGCTGTGTAATGGTTGAGCTCCCTTTATTTCGTTTTCGTCATGCGGATGAGCAAAGTGACGAATGCTGCGGCTGGAGCAGTAGAAGCGATGTTTTTTTTAATTGAAATGATGTAATTTAATTCAACGTGGTAGGTGGGCAACACCACAAAGCATACCTCTTTTAAGGTGTGTTCAAACCCATGAACATTTCAGCAATCAATACGATGCTGAAATGATGTAATTTAATTAAACGTGGTAGGTGGGCAAAACCGCAAAGCATACCTCTTTTAAGGTGTGTTCAAACCCATGAACATTTCAGCAATCAATACGATGCTGAAATGATGTAATTTAATTAAACGTGGTAGGTGGGCAAAACCGCAAAGCATACCTCTTTTAAGGTGTGTTCAAACCCATGAACATTTCAGCAATCAATACGATGCTGAAATGATGTAATTTAAATAAACGTGGTAGGTGGGCAACACCGCAAAGCATACCTCTTTTAAGGTGTGTTCAAACCCATGAACATTTCAGCAATCAATACGATGCTGAAATGGTGTAATTTAATGAGTAATTTAATGAGTAATTTAATGAGTAATTGAATGTGTAATTTAATTGTGTAATATGGTCGACCTTGGGTTTGTTTGGGTTTTGTTGTTTATTTTTGTGGGTGGGTATTTTTGTGTATTTTGGATATATTTTCACGGCTAATTCCAGTTAACATCCTGCAAAATTTGCTCGTTTTCTGGCCGAGTCGAAATTGCGTTGAGGTCCTATGGCATGCGCCATTAAAAGCGCTGTGTAATGGTTGAGCTCCCTTTATTTCGTTTTGGTCACGCGGATGAGCAGACAAAATGACGAATGCTGCGGCTGGAGCAGTGGAAGCGATTTTTGAATTGTTCAATGATTATTCGATATTGTTATGACTTATTGTCAATAGGTATACTAAGTGGCCATGAGGTAGCCTGTTGCTATGTACAGTTTTATTATATTGTTGATTATACCACATAGCTGTGGTGATAAAGGAAATGTTCGTTTTAAATAGATGATTATGATAGGACCATGACTATAAAATCATGATGATTATTATGAATGATATCATAGGGTTCAAATGCAGAATGATTGCATGAACTTGGGAAAGAACTTTCAAGCCCTATGGGATAAAGTGGGTGTTACAAGCGATGGAGTTTCAAAATTTAGCATGATTGAAGGAATTTTACAGTCTTATTTCAGGAGTTTTACGAAATTTATATTGCCAAGAGATTTGGGTACTATTAAAAGAAAAAAAAAAAAAAATGATGAGATATTTTCCCCAATGAACTTTAATATCTGCCATCCATTTTGGCTGTCTCACGAATGAAGGATGAGTTGCCTTTAGTGGTTGCAAAGAAAATTTGTGGAGACCAGGCAAAATGGGGAAATATGTCAGATATGACCCTAGGACAGGACGGTGATTCATCAATTGACATGAGGTACGAACCAGAGGTGACGACCGATGAGATTCGATCTCAGTCAATGGATGGACCTGTCCTGACATCATTGGGGAAAGGGCTTATGCAAGGAGTCATCCAAAATGATTAATTTGATTTATTGATGAATATTGATGAATTAATTGAAATTGAATAATTGATTGAATTGTTGATTGATTGAATCTAATTGATTGAATTTAATTGAATAAATTTAACTGAATAAATTGAACTGAATAAATTGAATTGAATATATTGATTGTTTGATTGATGAAAATGCGGTCTCAAGAAAGAAGCTTTGATATCTTTGTGAGATATTATCAATGGGAAGACAACCTTGGAAAATTGAGCAAGGTGGTGAGTTTATATACAGATATATATGTGCGGTTACCATTGTGTGATTTCCCCGTCAACAGAGCGGACACCTGAGGATTCACCCATTTCATACTGACCCTCCGGCTCATCTGCAAATACTGATCTGTGAGATTGGATTGTGCAAAAGCCACAGGTGAGGGAGATTCTCTGGAAATCACCGTTTGAACAGGTGGAGAGATCCTTCCTGGAGGTACGAGTGAAGCTTTAGAGGAACAAACTACAACACATCCAACGCTACTTTGATAAAAGGCAGAATGGGAAATGGAGCCTGCAACAACACACAAGGACAACCAGAGATTCCACAAAAAGGTACTTGTACACATCATATGTATGACCGTTATGGTGCCCAAGCTATAAGGCAGGTCGAGAATTGGTATTTGTGGACAAAGGGACATGATGAGGAGTTTCCAAGAGATGGTACATTTGAGCGAAGTCGATTGGAAAGATTGGAACAAAGATTGAAAGCCAGGAAGAGACAGAATCTAACGGTAGACTGGCTTGCATTCCATCTTTGGGATGGTGAATCCAGACAACGGGAACAGCAAGAATGGATAACGGATCTAGAACTTAAAATAAAAAGGATACAGGATACAGTGGAGGAGACAAATGCACAACTGCCCTCGAAATTAGGAATGAAAGTGACAGTTGTCCCATCTGATTTCCAGTTGTCTCCCCAAAAAGGACGGTACAGAGAATTTTTTCGTGTTTCAGGAGATAACGAGAGATTGCAGTGGCAACTCAGGGATGTAGAGATGCAGCCCAGCAATACAAGTGCACAGGTGCACAGACCAGGCAACGACAGAAACCGGTGTTGCAAGTGTGGACGGATGGGACATTGGAAAAAAGGATGTCCGTATACCAAAAGGAAGACAAGTTCATAGGGTAAACCAAGATCAAGGGTACCAGTGCTGACCGATACCTCAGACAATGATTAGGCCTTCATTGCGACAAATCCCAAATGACGATTGGCCTCAACAAATTAGATTACTGGACAAACATGAATAACTGTCGATGATTCTTGGGTCTGAAAAGTTGTCGGAGCAAGAATTATTCATTTTTCTTTTGCTTGTAAGCAAATTGATAATTAATTGATCAAATGCCGAAATTGGATCTTTTATGTTGGGCACAAAATTTTAAATTTACAAAGTTTGGAACAATTGCTTTGCAATTTTTTTGGCAAACCAAGTGACAAGAGTCACATCATGACCAGGTGGGAATTTCGGACTATTGTTCCACACGAATGATAGGTCAGTGGTCGACTGACATACAAATGGGTGGGTAGTCAAATTTGGATAAATTATTGTGAGAACTGAAAGGGTAATGTCAATGTGACGTCATAGGGGTTTTCTAAGAATAAACTTTTTGGTCCATTTGTGTATTAGCGCTTATAAAATTGAAGGACAAATTTTGAGAAATTGAAATAAAGTTGACACCCATCCGGATCTGTAAATAAGGGTTCCAACGCAAACAAATACGCATAATGCATGTGTGTGTGGGTATTTTGTGTGTCAGTGTTTTTTTATTTTTGTGTATCAATCTTACAAGATTGTTGACACCGACAGTGTGCCTTGTCTGGAAAATAGATAGTTCCATGGGGATGGGATCGCATATCGAGAGAATTCGTAAAATAAAAAAAATAGAAATATAATTTGATTATAAAAATTATCACTTTTGTCAAGGGAGATGGAGAATAAAGATTTGATTTGCTGAGTTATGAGCAGCTATTCATTAATAGTAAAAATTGGGAGTAATCTTGGGATTCCATTGTGATCGAATTTATATGAGAATCAAAGCTATTTATGGATATGAGCTTCATAAAAATGTGGGAGTACAAAATTAGCCAAATTTTGGAGAGGTCTTACACTGACTTCCCAGAGTACTCTGCTCATGGATTTTTTATATATATCTAAACTTGAATTTTATCAGCATATAAATTGTGCTGTATGTATGGATGTGGTTTAGGCATAGATGATATGGGAAAATAGTAAAGAAAATTTTGCTGGTTTGAACTATTGTGGGTTTTCAGTTCTGGAGTTCAAACAAAGTCACTGGTTAACAGATGAGAAAGGATAGTAAATAAATTATTCGATGCTGGGCAAATTAAGTACGATATTACTAAGACTTATGAGAGCTATTGTTCTTCCTTACAGCAGTGGAAAATTATTGGGAAAAATTAGATCCAACATAATGAATCTATAAAAGAATGTGATAGGGATAATATCCTCAATTTGTACTAATTATTTGATTGTGGGTAAAGGAATTAATTTATCGTAGTGGATTGTTAACAGCAGCCTGAAAATGTCCTGAGAGTGTGCATCCATGTAATCAGAAATCCCAGATTTGTTTTTACAAACAACATTTTGGTAGAGGTCTTGTGTGGACAAACACTTCCTTGGTAGATAAAAAACGGTACTGCATGCTGGCAGCCACTTTTGCGGCCAGTTAGGCCAAACAAATTGAAAGGAAATTGTAGTTAAATATGTAAGTTACACATGGCTATTTGAAAAAAGGAAATTTGTTGAGATGGGAAACATTTTTCGAAGGTTTATTAAAGTGTTATAATATGACATGTGGCAAGGCAAACTATTGGATGGGAAAATTAGATCTGGCTATAGAATAAATTTATTGACCCCTTGAAGTTAATTCTTCGAATCATTGTTTCACTGGCATTTTTGTTCAAATTGGAAATAGTTTGGTAGAGCTTTGGTTAAAACCTTTGGTTGTGGTATCTTGGAACGAAATGATAAACCATAGGAGATTGATAAGAATAGAAACGAATATGGACCGAAAATAGAAAGTTGGATTCATGCCTCTCATTGCAAGCAAGCACATGGGGCTAAGGTGGACGATCCCACAGAAAATGAGGCTGCACCTAGCAGCCCAGCAGAACATTCAGTGGCAGATAAATGATAGTCGTGATTTACAGTCATTTGAATTACATTTTAACACCCCTTGCATTGATAAACATTACATTTTCAACATGTGATATTCCTACTTGGGATAGTGACATTTATTTGCCTACATGACATACAATTACCTGCTGATATTAATACAACATGAGTGAAAAATGTATCACAACTACACTCATGATCAGGGGATTGAGTTCAACCCCGGGAGATAGGGGGATCAGGGTAAGACAAATAATCTGATTTATGTTACATATTAAGGGATTTTCTTTATTTACCTTTTAGGAAGCTTGTTAGTTTGGTATATAATGTTGAATGTCATCAACATATAATTATGTCATAGGTATGAATATATACAAGGAGTAGCAGACTTGTTTGTTGGTTTAGTACTTATATTGGCAATTGTTTTAGTGGTGGCTTGCTTGAAAGCCTTAGTGACGGTGTATTTGAATAAGGTAACCAACAACACGATGATAACGCATGAAGTGACAAATGAGGAAAGAAATGTGGAACCAGAAAAGGAAGACTTTTATGGCAGCATAAATACTGAGATTAAAAGATTAAATCAAGTGATGTTGCAAATGAATACAGTAGAATTAAGATAATGGCATAACGACAATGTTATGAGTTGTGTCAATTACAATATCAGTGAACTCATATCACCACGAGTGACACACTGTTAGGAAAAAAAAAAAAAAAAAAAGAGGGAAAAGAAAAAAGTGGAGAGGAATTATGGTAATAATACATTATGCTTAATTTGTTGGTTTGGGAAAATTGTTGTTGGGAATTAGGTATTCCCGTTTGTGATTGTAATCATATACAATTTATTTTCTTAGAGTAGTGCTAAAATACCTGCATGAGTTAATTTTTGAACTATATTAACCTGAAAGCAATTGTGGATGCTATTCTTAGTTTAGTAATAAAATACATACCTGATTGAATATTATTTGTGTGACGCATATAAATGAATATAACTTTTTGTGTTAAGGAAAAACAACAAATTGTTGAATGTGAAACTGTCGGAAGATATACATGATTATGCTGATTTCATGGTAAGATGTACCCTATCTGATTCAGTGTGTGCGGAAAGCAGATTCAGATGTGACTGAGCATAAGGATAAGACGAGATCACATTTTGAAGGAAGTGCTAACGGAATTGGGAAGAAGTTCGAGAAAGAAAATTTGTGGCTAAAAATGAAGTTAATCATGGCATACACCCTCTTTCTCAAAGAATGATGAAGACATTCTCCCGTGTAACTTGGAGATGAATGCTTACCTTCACCAAGGAAATTTATGTGACCATTTGCCTGGATCACACTGCAACATATGAAAGAAAGGCGATCACTTACTCTTGTTCGAAGGCTTCGGACATTCATCACATCAGAAGTTGCAGGACAACGACATTTTACCCGCAACCTCTGTGAAATGCGGGGACATATGTTATTACTTCACCAACTTCCGGGGAGCCAGCATGGAGCTGCAAACCAATGGCTGTGCCTTTTCACAACAGCTGTGCGCGATTCTGCGGGCCACTCCTGGTATGGACCATGGATGACCTGAACACCATGGTCCTAACATCATTGTGGATGCATCCGGCATCCCTGTTCCACATCTTGCTGGCCAATCAACGTCACACCAATACTTGCTGCCCACTCACAATGAGGGAGGAGGCAAGTCGACTACAACTGGGTGAAGGCCTTGTTCAGGAATTACAATGGTTTACAGCAAAAAGTGGCAAGAATGCTACAAGGAGAGCAGGGTCAGTCTATGACTCCGCAATGTTACCACAACAGCGAAATCCTACACGAAGTAGTGCAGGAGCTATGAAGACATTAGGAGAAAATGTTTCATACCTGGATTCAAACACAAGTGATCAGCCCTTCCTTTCAAACAAAGTCAACATTTGTGTGGAGGCAAACGTTTTTGCCAGATGGTGCAGATGCTTTACAAAACTTGAAAATGAAGTGAAATTGTTGTATCTTGGTGATGGTGAAGTGTTGTTTTGAAAATATATTTGTGATGCAAATGCAATAGATTGAACAATATGGAAGGAGTCAATGACCAACGAAATGTTTTGTGATTCTTGCAGGATGACGGTGTATGCCTAAGGGAATTTGATTACCAAAGTTATGATTAATTACTTATACTTGTAATGATGTTTACTTGCAGTGATTGATTATTTACTTATACTTGTAATGATGTTTACTTGTAGTGATTGACTGTTTACTTATATTGATGTTTAGATTAATGGTTAATATAAACAAAAACAAAAAGATGAGGGAATTGTGGAAGTGTAACTCAGTGTAACTTATTGATTGGCACTGGTAACTCATTGATTAGAGACTGGTAACGATTTCGTAAATGGATGCCAAGAATGTGCACGAACATGGTAATCTCTTGTCCACCTGGTCACAGCCCCAGGCTGGAGCACCCCCCTATCATTTGGTAAACGGAACTCGCAGCAGGAGGTAAGCGAACTGATGCCAGGACTCGGTGCATGCATGACCTCGGGGCATTAGCGGAGAA
The DNA here is from genome assembly GCF_964187855.1 of Myxine glutinosa. Taxonomy (NCBI): domain Eukaryota; kingdom Metazoa; phylum Chordata; class Myxini; order Myxiniformes; family Myxinidae; genus Myxine; species Myxine glutinosa. The sequence continues at coordinate 149,059,193 of NC_136262.1, forward strand.
AGGATTAGCGCAACAAGGCCGATAAAAACCAGAGCAAACGAGGAGTCAAGAGACTTGTGACCAGAAGCTCTGACCTACGGAACGGAACGGAACCCTATGAACAGCGCTGAGAGAGGACCGGCCGAAAAAGAAGAACCAACGACTTGAATTAACAATCCGTTTAGCTATTGTAGTCTTTATTGAATTGAAACAAGTGACTTACCAAATGATAATAAATCCTTACTTTATAAAGCTGTTTCGGTCATATTGGAGTCTTGAGTCTCCCACAACATTTCCACTACACCGGGAAAGAGACATTGGGAATGTTCCTCTTTTCACTCACTTGGAGCACAGTGAGTTATATTGTACGAACCTGATGGTACCATCATAGGAATGATATATATTGATTGTACTTTTGATTAATATTGTTACTGTACCATTATTCTTGTGTGACCTTAGTACAATACTTGTTTGTTGGTAACAATTGGTGTGGTTTCACCATTGGTCCTTGGCATACAGAATAACACATCTTTCTGCCGTGACTCCTCTCAGGGCTCGGAGGTACGCCGTGACCGGGGTTTGGGGAGGAGCACGTAACAGCGCCATTGTTGGGGAGGACTCGGTTTGTAATGCCATAGCTGCGGGAGGGTCACGTGTTTGAAATTCTTCTGCGGGAGGGTCACGTGCCTGCAATTCTCCAACTGGGTCGGCGGATCAGGGAACATCTTCTTCTTCCCGGGTACATGCAGGCAGTGTGTTGCAGGGTCAACTACCACAGCAGCCTTGTCAGGGATGTGGCGGTTCACATTCTCGTCGGAGCTGTCCATTTCGGAATGCGGTGCGTTACCGGTGTGGTAAGACAGGCCATATGTGGAGAGTAGGGTTGATGTGTTTTTGCAGACCTATCGTAATTCAGTGCATTCTACTACACAGGAAACACCTGCATTCTGCATGTATGGCTGACAGTTGCGATCGCGCCTGGATTTGCTTCAAACTGGTGCACCTGAAGTTGTTACGGCGACCAATGTCCATTCATTCACGGTTCACCAGCCAGTTATGGCACGGGACTATGTACACTGACAGAAATGGGTGCTGGCTGTTGTGGTCTGAGTTTTTGGGGTGGCTGGCTACCTTGTTTGTACTTCGGCCGGGCTTATCTGGAAACGTCTTGTGAATCAATTCTTGGCTCGTGGGTTCGGTCATTCACACACAACCAATTCTGTTCTGCCGTGAGATGTGTCCTCATCCATTTAGGTGCCCATGACCACATTTTGGCCAGCTGCCCATCCATCTATGGAGCCGAATGAGAGTAGTGTGGATGTTCCTCCGGTTTCGATTGAGCCTAGTTCAGTGTCTGGTGAGGAGCTGTCATCTGTTTCCAATGCCTCACCATCATTGGTCGTGTCCACGGCTCAATGCCCACTTGTTTATTCTAGACGCAGTGTGTGACAAGCATATTTGAAAGACTATGTGACTTAAGGGGGGAGGAGTGTAGTGCTGTGGGCAGGTGCGATTGAGGCCTGCGTTGCCGTTGTCTGGAATAAAGATGGTACTTGATGCTCTCTGCATGTCCGCATCTTTATAACAAAGACATTACACTCTGATTCCTTAATATCTCTCCATGGTTACTCCCTCCTCTGGTATGATAGACCTGAGCCTCATCCTGGTGGTGGGGTTGCTATCTTTATCAAAAACTCTCTTCCTCACTCTCCTTGCACTGCCTTCTCCCCACCTCACCCCCAGGAGTACCTCTGTCTACGGCTTCCTATCCACTCCCACCTTTTGTTCATATGTGTGTAGTACCATGCTCCAAACAGTGATGACTCTATTTACATCTCGCTGACTGACAACATGGACCAACTTCTATCCACTCATCCCAACTCTCTCTTCTACTCTTGTGCATCCCAACTCAACTCTATCCACTCATCCGCATTTGTGACGACTTCAACTGCCATCATGCCAGTTTGCTGTGTGTGGGTACCTCTCGCTCCAGCCACGGCATCTCAGCAAATAGCTTCTGGGACCAACTGGGGCTGACACATTCTGTCAATTTCCTGACCCGGATCTCAGTCAACGGAGCATCTTCTCTTCTCGACTTGGTTGTGACTAACTTCCCTGCAAATGTCTGTTGCTGTTCTTCTGCATAAATCCGTTCATCTGTTCATTTTCTTGTTAAAGTGGACATCTCTCTGGCCATTCTCAGAGAGCCTCCTCAGCGTCGCCGAGTCTGGCGTTTCACTCAGGCCAACTGGCACGGTCTTCAAGCAGCCATCAATCATCTGGACTGGTCTCCCATCGCTACTGCCTCTGACGTGAACTCATGCTGGGAATTCTTCCAAAGCAAACTCCTCTCTCTCATGCACAGATTTATCCCATCTTGTCTTCAGTTGTCATACCCTTCCTCCCATCCATGGTACACTGAATCTTGTGGTGAGGCAGTTGTTCTGAAACAACTTCCCATTGCCTCATGGAAGGCAAATCCATCTGAAGGCAATATCAGTTCCTTCCACCAAGCTCAGAACAAGTGTGTGTCTACCCTCAGGAGTGCCAGGAAGCACTATCTCTCCACTCTCAAGAATGAACTCTCAAACCTGTCTCCTTCCTCCAAATCCTGGTGGCATCTGGTCAAATCAGTTTCCCTTAGCACGTGCTCAACTCCTGCAACCATTTCTAGTGTGTCGGCTGTGAGGCTGGCGTGAGCGAGCAGCGTCTGCCACACTGGACACTCCACTTTTAAACTTCCTGTCCCAGTCGTACATCTGTTGCAGCGATAAACATGCGTCACCATATTGTATCTTCATTCTGCGATGTATCTCACTGGGATTACACCTTCACTTCCAAAGAAACAGATGACAGAACATTCCTCCTCCCTGGTGCATGCTTCCAAAGGAGCCGCCATCTTGGAACCACTCTACTGACGTCATACGCTCAATGTTGACAGATCTAAAACAGGCAAAACATGACTCTTACCCATAGATATAACATATGTCGTCTCCAACTACACACATTACGTTGTCGAATTTATATCGCAATTTTAAGGTTACTTGTTGACTGGCCCTCGTATATTAGATGTATGTGTATATATGTCATTCATGTATATATGTATATGTAAATATATGTCCCATTTGTGGAACTACCTCTTTTGTGTATTTGTGGAACTACCTTCCTGGAACTATTCAATCCCACTTTTCCCTCCAGGGCTTAAAGTAGGTGGTGCACCTCTATCTTGTGACACACCGGCCCATCCCACAATCTTTTAAACCCCAGTTAACCCTACCTAACTCAGTCCTCTTACTTTCAGGATGCAGTTTTCTCTTTTATTTCTGTCTTTCTTTCTTTCATCTCTCTCTCTCTCTCTCTCTCTCTCTCTCTCTCTCTCTCTCTCTCTCTCTCTCCCCCTCTCTCTCTCTCTCTCTCTCCCTCTCCCCCTCCCTCTCTCCCCCTCTCTCTCTCCCCTTCTCTCTCTCCCCCCCTCTCTTTCCCTTTCTCAATTTTTCACTTAATTTAATCAAACGCTTAATTTGCTCTTGATGTGTTCATAGCTCTTGCGTGAGCATTTCCTTTAAAATTGTTTGTGGTTTCTGTTTGTGTCCTCACCTTTGGTTGGTAAAATTTTTATACTTGCTGGTTTCTTTTGAATATCCTTTGTTCTTTTTTGGTGTGTTTATGATTGTTATACAATGTTTCTTTGAACTCGTTGCTTGGTTTAACACTGCTTTGTGGAATGGTTTTATACTTTTATAATAAAAGGATACAAAAGTCTCTCTCTCTCTCTCTCTCTCTCTCTCTCTCTCTCTCTCTCTCTCTCTCTCTCTCTCTCTCTCTCTCTCTCGCCCCCTCCCTCTCTCCCCCCCTCTCTCTTTCCCTTTCTCAATTTTTCACTTAATTTAATCAAATGCTTAATTTGCTCTTGATGTGTTCATAGCTCTTGCGTGAGCATTTCCTTTAAAATTGTTTGTGGTTTCTGTTTGTGTCCTCACCTTTGGTTGGTAAAATTTTTATACTTGCTGGTTTCTTTTGAATATCCTTTGTTCTTTTTTGGTGTGTTTATGATTCTTATACAATGTTTCTTTGAACTCGTTGCTTGGTTTAACACTGCTTTGTGGAATGGTTTTATACTTTTATAATAAAAGGATACAAAAGTCAAAGTCTCTCTCTCTCTCTCTCTCTCTGTCCTCTGTCTCTGTCTCTCTTTGTCTCTCTTTGTCTCTCTTTGTCTCTCTCTGTCGCCACCTGCTGGCCGTTTGTATGCTGGTTGTACTGTCATGGCGTCTGCTTGTGGAGGCCTGTGAGTGCTTTGTGTTGTTGCTCCATTCCCCCCCCCCCCCCGTTTCCCCCCTCTGTGTCCTTGTGCCTGTTCGTGGAGTCTTCCTGGTGATTCCCATATACGTTGAGACGGGAGAGAGAGCCGGAGAGCACAGGGTGATCGCTGGTAAGGGTTCGCCGTTTTTGGGCGTCGCCCGATCGGTGTTTGCTCCTTCATCTTAAACCTCTATTTCCTTTTTTGCCTTTCGTTTATCTTTCCTTCAGTTTGTTTTTTTGCCTCCCTTTTCCGAAGTTAGGGAAATCGGAGAGGTCTGATTACTTCCCATTCCCGGAGTTCGGGTAGGGAAGATTATATTATATATTCACCCTCCCCGAGTTGGGGAGGGGTTGACTTGTAGGTGCAGCTGTTCCAGCATGGCAGCTGCACTATCTCGATTTACGGCCTTTCAGAGCCTGACCCGTAAGCACGGGTTCTTTTGTGTACCTCCGGAACGTGAGGTTAGTGTCGAGGACGTTGTCCTCGCAACCGGTCGTGTTGTCGGGATCGACAGGGTTGTTGCCGCTTCGCGGATGAACAAGCGGATCGTTATTTTTTTGTCCGACGTGGATTGTGTTCCACAAATTGTCGAACAGGGTTTGACAATCGATCCAGATATATTTGTTATGATTTCCCCACTAGATATCCCAGCGATAAAAGTCGTGATATCCAATTGCCCCCCATTTGTATCCGACGATGTACTAATTAAAGAGTTGTCCCGATACGGTACCATCGTGTCTCGTATCTCCATGATTCCCTTCGGGTCACGAAACAACGATTTAAGGCACGTGGTTTCATTCCGGCGGCAAGTGTTTATGATTTTAAAAAATTCCCAGAAGGATTTAAACCTTATAATAAAATTAAAACATCAACAGAACGAATATACAGTGTACGTGTCCACCAACGTTCTAAAATGTTTTGGCTGCGGACAATTTGGGCATGTTAAGCATGACTGCCCCCGAAAAGAGAATTCTCCACAAGTACAACCTCCCCTCCGAACCGGGAATAAGCAACCCCCCCACCTTCCCACCACCGATCCAAACCCTTCCACCACCGACCCAAGCCTTCCCACCACCGACCCAAGCCTTCCCACCACCGAACCAAGCCTTCCCGCCGCCGAACCAAGCCCTCCCACCACCGACCCGAACCTTCCAACCACTGATCCCAATCTGTCTACCACCGACCCAAGCCCTCCTACCACCGATCCAACCCCCCCGCCGTACCCCCTTCCCCTCCCCTTGAAACAGGGGCCCCTCCCTCTACTGAAGGATCTAATTGCAGCCATCTCCTGTTAACGATAGACCTCACCCCCCAGGCGACATCGTCCAATCACAGCTTGTTGCCTGCTATAACTGATCCTACCTCTCTCGCCGTGGTAGCCGATGGGAATCCCCTCCCGATGATCACGTCCTCCCCCCAAACCCTTGCAATCTCTTCCCACTAACCAGGACGAGTTTCAATTAGTCTGCCCAAAAGGAAAAAGACATCTGCAAACAACAGATGAAAACGGTCATCTCTTTAAAAACCTACAACTGAAAACCGACAGCCCCTCCTCTCTGCCCTAGATTTGGCCCTCGTCACAGAAAATCGTTTCTCGGTATTGGAGGACATAGATGTGGATGAATCCTCGCCCTTGTCTACTGACCTAGAAACTGATGTGGTTGAACCGCAAAAATTAGTTCCCCTCCCCTCCCCTGAAGATGGCTCATTTCTCTCCCTCCCCATCCCCTCCCTCTATGGACTATGCCCCATCCGATAACGTGGAGGGATGTGATGACGGTGAGGAGATAAATGATGAAAACCAGTGTGACACGTCATCTGAGCCATCTGATATAGATGACTCTGTTAGTGAATGTGGTAGCCTTAAGGAAGAAGAAACCCCTCCAATCCCTCCCTCCGAGATAAAAAGGTTTCTTAAGGACACATTCCGAAAAAGGAATGTTGTTATAGAAACCTTTTTTCCGGAGCTACCTGATTTTATACATTCCGCTAGGTTGATGGTAAAACGGCCCCACGTTTTTAATTTCAATTCCTCCCAACGTCACCGTTTAAAGAAGTGGTTGCAAAAAGCTAAGAATGAACTGCTATCAAAAAATTGAGTGGTGGTCACTCCTCCTTGTAGCTGTAATGAGTTTTTCCATTTGTAGCCTGAATATTAACGGAGGATGTAGCTCTGTCCGTAAAGTTCAAGTAAGGGATTTTTTATTACAGAAGAAAGTTGACATTGCCCTCTTACAAGAGACCCATGCCAACGACTGCTGTGTCGCAGAGTGGTGTAGGCTCTTCCCCGGCCTGTCCTTCTTTAGTAACGGTGACTCCCGCAAAGGCGGTGTCACAATAATTCTTAGCCCCTCCTTTTCGCCTTCATCGCTTAAATTCGACGAAATACACAAGGGATCCCTAGCATCCCTAGAATTCCACTACTGTGGAAAATTCTATACTATTTTTAATATCTATGCCCCAAGTACGCCTGTAGCTCGGCGAGTTTTTTTTAATGACCTTGGGACACACCTAACGTCCCTCGACAGCCAAAACGCCCTAAAAAACCAAGACAATCATGTTTGTATTGGTGGAGATTTTAACTGCACCCTCCAACCCCAACTAGACAGGAACAGTGCAGAGCCCCATCCTGCCTCCACAATCCCTCTCACCAAATTTTTAAAACAAATGAATTTGACAGATATATGGCGGGTACAGCACCCATCAATCAGGCAATACACATGGTGTCGATGCATTCAGGGTAATATTGTACTTGCTCGCTTGGACAAGTTTTATATTAATCTTCCACTTGAACGCCTCGTTCTGTCATCCAAAATTTGCCCATCAGGATTCTCGGACCACAGCGCAACATTTCTCAAAATTTCTGCCCCCTGCCCGAAACACAAGAGTGCTTTTTGGAAATTTAATAACAACTTACTTGATGATAGTACCTTTAAGGACATTTTTCCGGAAATTTGGAATATTCTGGTTGCCTCCCAAGGGAATTTCTCAAACCTCAGACAATGGTGGGATAATGCCAAAACGCACATCAGACTGTTCTGCCAACAATATCGTGCGTATGGTGTTCAAGAGGAAAGAAAAACCACAACCTTACTTGAAGATGAAATCCTGGAATTACAGGAACAGCTTCAGGGAACTGCAAGTGTGAGCTACCAGGGAATGAGGCAACAAATTCATGGAAAAACGGCCTTACTGAATTCCATATCCGAAAGGCGAGCACAAAATGCTTTATTGCGCCTGAAGATGAGGTACATACACGACCTTGATGCTCCAACCAAATTCTTCTTCAGCCTTAAAAGGGGGGCTTCTTCGTCAATGATTACACGCTTGCTCCATGATGGGGAACTCCTTTATGAAGATGGCAGAATCAGGGAATGTGCCCGGAAACATTTTAAACAACGGTTTATGCGGCATGACATTAACCAGGATGCAATATCGGAACTTGTTTCTAACCTTCCAACATTGGCGGAGGATCAGAAGCAGCAGTTGGAGGATCCTCTTAGGTTACCTGAGCTCACCGCTGCCTTGAAGGCCTTGGAACCTGATAAAGCCCCTGGACTGGATGGGCTGACTAGTGAATTTTTCCAGTTTTTTTGGGACGCCATTGGACCTCACCTATTGCGGGTATTGAATGAATGTTTAGAGGATGGACAACTTTGGTGGAGTTGCCGGAGAGCAGTCACCACCTTAATTCCTAAGAAAGCGGACACTCAACTTATAGAGAACTGGCGTCCTATTTCTGTTTTATGTACGGATTATAAAATTTTAGCCAAAGCCTTGTCTAATCGAATGAAACCTTTTATGAATGTACTAATAGCCTTTGACTAAACACCCTGGTCTCTAATGTACGAAACAAGGTAAACCGAAATACCCGAACGGTTCCTACCGCTGCTCCTTCACACACGAGGGGTAGGGATAATACTCCTGTTCGTGTTGGTGAAAACGACAACACCGCTGATTCGGTAAATAATGAAATAATCCCGGATAACCCACCTGTTGTGGCAGATGCTACGTGCAGTGAGGAGATGGAAGAAGATCCCATTGTGGTGACAAAAAAACGAAGAGCACCTGGTGCTTGTAACTCCAACATTACTTTGAAAAAGGTAGTGTTGGATAAAGACAGTGTGGGTGAAGACGCCCTGAAACGTCTTTCTCAGGTGTCCACAAGCTGTATTGACACCAGGGAGAAGGAACCTGAATTCATTAATTATGAAACATTATCGGGCAGCACCGAAAACTTGGGAGAAAAAGTATATGGCGAGACTAAAGATGATGGTGAGCTCATTAGTGAGCCGCCACCTTCACTACCTGCTGAGACCGAGTGGAATGGGGATGTTTCAGCCCAAAGCTCCTCTTTACCAATGCAAGATCTAAATCATGGCACTGGTTCGTCAACTGAGCCAGTGAACATCTCCCTACAGGAGGGTGAAGCCGAGATTTCAGCTCCTGCTGAATGTCCCGGGTACCAGAGTGAAGATGACTCTACCATAGAACATTCCAGCAAATCTTCGGACTTGGCTGGAATCAAAATGGAGATGGCGCAGACTGATATATGTGACCCGGGCGGAGCTGTTTCTGATTTGTCAGAATCAGATGATGAAGTTGAGATGACTGAGTTGCCTCAATCTTCATCGTATCAGTCATCCATAGCCCCTCAACTCGTTATTTCTTTTCTGAATGACACCTACCGACAGCGAAATGTGATTGTAAAAGATCATTTTCCTGATTTAATTTCATTCATCCAGGCTGCAAAGGACATAAATTGGAGGCCGGATGAATTTCATTTAACAAGGTCGCTGTTTCATCGGCTTAGAAAGGCTGTTACAAAAGCAGGGAGCGAGATTTCCCAACAACCACTCACGCCTTTTGATATAATCCATGGAAAAAAATCACCTTTGGAACCTTAAATATGAACGGCGGAGGTGCAAGCCAAAACCGCCAGGTTCAGGTGAAAAGTTTATTTGAGCGCAAGAAAATTGATGTACTCTTACTCCAGAAAACCCATATAATTCAAAATGTGGAGTACGACTGGTGTCGCCTCTTTAAGGGACAATGTTTTTTTAGTAACATGTCTTCTTCTTCTGCTGGTGTAGCCTTTTTACTCAGACCAGGCCTAGTACCTGAGTCATGCCTCTTCCAGGAGGTGATTAAAGGCCGGTTTATTTCATTGGAACTGGTCATTAATAATTTTCGGTTTACACTATTCAACGTTTATGCACCAAGTGAGAGTGTGGAACGAAGAGCTTTCTTTTCATCTTTAATTCGACACATGCAGTCGATATATCTCAATAATTGTATTTGCATGGGGGGTGACTTTAATTGCACCTTTAAACCCAGTATAGACCGAAATACAGCAGAACCTCATCCCGAAGGTAGTACTGATTTGTTAAATTATTTTTCGGCAGTGGGTGTGCTAGATGCATGGAGGCTACATAACCCCCAACAAATCTGAGTATACTTGGGGACGATGTGCCAATGGGAGAATGACCTTCGCTAGACTTGACCGTTGGTACATAAACTCACAGTTCTGGAATGCGGTTATCTCTCCAAATCATTTTCCATCTTTTTTGTCTGATCATCATTTAGTTACCTTGGGCCTCTTTTTCCCTCATCCCTTACGCAAAAGTGCATACTGGAAATTCAATACCTAACCAGTCTTCTCGAAGATGCTTTGTTTAAAGACGCCTTCCGTGCTTTTTGAGCCATCCAACTTTCAAAAAAGCCCTCTTTCTCTTCTTTAGCATTATGGTGGGATAACACAAAAGCTCAGATTAGAGTGTTTTGTCAGCAGTTTGTTTCAAATGAAACTGACGTAAAAAATATAATAATGGCTTGTTTAGAAGCTGATATTATACGGTTAGAGTGTAAACTGGCTAAAGATAATATCAGAAGAGACCACAGGTTATTGGTTGAAAAGAAGGCTCAACTGAGAGAGCTGATTCAGGAGAAAGCAGCAGGCCTGTTAATCAGATTAAGAATAAACAATTTAAAGGTATTAGACACCCCTAGTAAATCTTTCTTCCAAATGGATTTTGTAAATAAGTCACCCAAAACCATTTTCTCTGTACAAGACTTTAGGGGAAACATGGTTGCCAACCCTGGAGATGTAAGGTTGTGCATTAGAGAGTTTTTTTCAAAAGTTTATGCAAAACAAAATGTTTGTGAGCAAACCATTACATTTTTAACTTCTCACCTTTCATCCCTACCTGAGCCTCAGTGCCTGGGCCTGGATTCAACAATTACTTTGCCTGAACTAACGCAGGCCCTAAGTGAAATGGACTCGGGGAAAGCCCCTGGGATTGACGGCCTACCGGCAGAATTTTTCTTCGCTTTTTGGGACCTTTTGGGCCCTGAATTATTGAATGTCCTGGAATCATCCTTGGTGCTTGGAGAACTCCCACTAAGCTTCAGAAGAGCAGTGGTGTCGCTGATTCCAAAGACTGGAGATCTATGACAGATAAAGAATTGGCGGCCGGTCTCGTTCTTATGTACGGACTACAAAATATTGTCAAAAGTGTTGGTCAGTCGGTCGAAGACAGTAATCGGTGATCTAGTCCACCATGATCAGAATTACTGCATCCCAAACAGATCTATTTTTGATAATATTTTTTTGATCAGAGATTTAATGGAATGTGATTGCTTGGAAAAAGATTTTGGGATAATATTCCTTGATTTGGAAAGGGCTTTTGATAGTGTTGATCATGTTTTTTTGTATCGTGTGCTAGAAGCATGTGGCTTTGGTGTCAATTTTAGGGCCTACGTGACTTTGTTGTACAACAATATATTGTTACGGACGTGGTTTAGATTTTATTTACCGAGTGGTGGTAATGCCGCGACCGAACAGTTATTCCCCGACTAGACCCCGATTCCACCCAGACGTTGACCAAATCGCGCTATGGCAAATCAATGATTGAAAGGACGCGACGACTGGGAAAGAGGAAACGACGCAAGGGGTACAGTTCTCAAGACCTCCGGAGGAGGGTATAATTACAGTGGTGGAGAAAAGGGGTAGATTACACGGCAGAGTGAGGTAAAAGACACAGAAGAGATGGGCACTTAAATACAATCTTATCTTATCCCAGACAGACCACAGACAAACGGAACAAGGCAGACTTACACAGGGATTGATGGCAGGGAGGGACAGGTAGTTCGATGGCACAAGGTGCACCTTGGCTCGGGGACAGGATAAAGCACGGTCCAGTCCAGAAGATGCGGGGAGGCCTCACAGCGCTCGGAGGGTACGTCTTGCTTGCTCCAAGCTCAGCGTGCATCTGACGTCACCTCCCTCTCCCTGCGCATGCTCAGCGGGGAGTGACACGCCCTCGGCTGGTTGGCTCCGCCCCACTGGGGCCGGTCCGCCGCTTCCATTGGGTGCGGGGGTTACCGGGCTCCGCCCTTGACGAGGAGCTGACAGGGAGCCCCTATTTGGTAACCCCGTCAAGCACATGTTCGATGGCGGCTCATTGGAAAGGCCTGGTGCCCTCCCAACACCCCCTACCAACTAAGCCGGAGTGAGGACGCGCACTCACCGCGCCCGCCGCTGCCGTTGCTGTTGTTGTTGTTGTTGTTACTGAACCGTGAGGAAGAGCTGCGGGGAGGTATTGGGAGGTCCTAAACTTCCTAACAGTGCCATACAATCACATTCTGGTGCAACGAAGGGTCAGAATTAATGGAAACGAGTCCTTAACTGACATAGACTAAGAATAACTAGCAAGATGTCCTATAGTTGTCTTACATGAGATGCGGTGAACCTGGGCACGACATTTAATGGGGGAAATAGGGGGAGGTCGGGTCTACAGAGTGTTGTTTACAGAAAATGGGACTAGGGAATGGGGGATTGGGGAAAGTTGGGAAGTATTGAGGAAATAGGGGAATATTTACAAGCGGATATGGATGGATGCAAATCCCATATCCGCAACATTGCACCCTTCTCTACCTCGGGGCGTCCCGACCCGATAAATTTTTACCTACTTTAGTGTGGCACTCAGATGTAGTTCCCTCTACTATTAACTCAACCCTGAGTGCGACAGTTTTACAGATGTTCACAAATGAGTAAATATGTCCCCCTGCGACGTTGCACCCTTCTCCTCACAGAAACACACCCACAGGATAACCGAATCGCGGAAAGCATCCTCAAACTAAACATACAGCCGGTAGGGAGCATCATTTATACAAGACTACACTGATATTTACACTACGATCCAGGACCTGTTCTTTGAGGAACACATGCAGATGTTATGCATAGGGAGAGCACGCATGCCAGCATCGATACACCATCCCACGAGTGCCCTGTGGCCCTACGGCCTTTAATAATGTGCAGAGCACCCCGTCCAAGCACCAAAAGCACCACCCCATACGCACAGTCAGCACCATCCAGTGCACCAATAAAGTGTTCAATAACAATGCACAATTAAGTGTCCATGGTCACCGGTGGTGTCGCAGCCGGCCGATGTTCTGCCGCTGGTCTTGCCTTCATGGAGTGCACTTGGCCTTCTGGCTTCTTTAGAAATAAAGAAAGGCGCCAACCGCGTCCATTTCTGAATTGTGGCCATCAGGGGGGGCAACTAAAAGTGGTTCACCTGTATGGCATAGGTGCCACGTTGACCCAGAGGTCCATCCACGGGTGGTGCTTGACCGCAAAAGAACTGCAGTCCATTGTGGGCGGCCACAAAAATTGCGGTCCATATGGTGTATCGATCCAGGCAGCAAGCAGCGGAAGTACAGGCCCACAACTGCGGAGCCAGCACCTCTCTCTCCTCTCTCTCTGCCCCAAAGCCAGATCCTCGGAGGTGGGAGACAAAAGAAGACAAGTGAGTAAGGTGGTAAGGGCGCAAAAGCGCACGCAATACAAGGTAATGCACACTGGGGGCACATGGGAACCAGGTGAGACAGGTACGTTCCTACCGTACGCCCCCCCCCCCCACCAGGTAACCTACATTGCCCCTCCCTTACCCCTTACTGTATCCACAAAACACAACACTACCCATAAACATCTACTTTACACATCAACAACGTCCCTACTGTCTTCCCCGTTCCTCCCATAAACCAAATTCGTCTTCTCTCCCTCCTAACCAATCAAATTTGCCATTTCCAACTCTCATCAAAATCTGCCATCTCCAACTCAACATCAAAATCTGCCATCACCAATTCATCATCAGTCCCTCCTAAGGAGGGAGAGATGGAATCACCCCAATGTCTTATCCACGTCGTGATGCGTCTCACAAATCCAAACAGCAATTCTCATTTCCTGCAACACAAAACAAAGAAAACACAGGTGTGGAGTCATCATCATCACCTCAGGTAAGTGGCTGCGTATGGTGCGACAGGTTCATCAATCCTAACTATTTCCTAAATGACTTTAACAACTTTACATTACCCGGGGTCTTTCCCTGCCAATCCATTGGCCAACTTTACTATATGTGGTTCGAAGAACCAAAATCCCATTGACCATCTGTGGTGCACACCATCAATTTGGGTCTCACTCCCCGATTCAACACTCGGTGCCCCCGCACAATTTCGGTGGCTGGGTCGTGTGACGCTCCTAGCTGGTCCGCCCACCTGCACACCTCCACCACTGTTATTGCCTACCGAGCTCACCTGCTCCTCACCCTAACCTAACTACCTGGGGAAGGCCCTCTCGCACTCTCACCCCCCCCAGTGCCCTCTCTGGCACGGGCTGCCCGATCCACACCCGGGATCCTCAGGCACCCACTGACACTAACGGCTCCCAGAGCCCACCTGCGGCCTCACCTGGCCGACATCTAACAGTGGCGGAGTGCCCAACCATTCACACTCATACTAACAGGCCACACGACCAGCCAATTTCACTACACCAATGCACCCATCCATAATACCATTCTGCAACCGCACCACAAATGCCAATATCCAACCACAATTTACCTATACCTTCTAACTATTCTTTAAACTACCCTCCCCGGGTACTCGTGAAAAGGGGTCCACTCTTCCCCCATCCACACCTTCGCACCATGCACACCACTCCGTACCACTTACTCCAACTCTCTCCACACCACTCATTCTCTGCTCCATATATTCCACACACCTGTACTTGCACACCTGTGCTCTCATACTTGGTGCCGCCTGCACCCTTCTCTCCCCCAAGCGCATTCGCGCTGATCCACAACACTCACTACTCATACACTGCTCCACACACCTGTCCAGTTCTCACACAGCATCATCTCATCTAACTACTCCCCTCTGAAACTTGCGCTTCTCCGTCTTCCCTTACACTCAGCGCTCCCACGTCATTATCAAACACACTAAACTACCTGCGTCCCCACTACAGGTATCAGTCACTATCTAAACCTTAACGTTACCTAATGTCATCTTCGCTAGATCCCTACACACAATATCCTAACCCACCCGGGCTAGTTTTCACTGCCATACACCCCATAATCTATAGCGCATTTGCCCCCAAGTTTGTGAGGGATGACAGAGTTGCCATCCCACCACATCGGGCATCTCCCACTACCAATTTTGCACATCAAATTTCAACAAATCTAAAATTTGCCAATCACTACCCATCATCTGCCAATCATTACTGCTAATCATCAAATTTTGCCTTTTTCTAATTTTGGGGCCAAAACACTATCCTCGTCATTACAGTCTACTTACTAATGCCTCTCGGTGCGCCAATTCACTTCTAAAGCTCGGCTTCGTACAGCCAAGCCATGAATGCCGGTTGTTTGGTGCCAGCGGCTGGATACGTCCCGCATTCGGTGCAGGGAAGGAGGTTTACCCGGGCCGAGGTCCCACGCACCATCTCGGCACGGAGCCATCCCATGGCCCGATCTCGACCTGCCGGAATGCCTCAACAAAAAGTGGTCGCCATGACGACCCTTCCTATCGGGCTGCCCGCTCCGCCTAGTGGAGCACGGACGCGGCCGTTCAAAGCGAGGCCCAGCGTGGATCGCGTACGGCGGTCCTTTCGAACCCGCCGTGGCTCGGATCCCCGGTGGTTCTCGCGGCACGCGAAGCCCGGCACGCACCGAGGGCCCGATTCGGCTATAAGTCGCTCTAACCGCTAACCCGGTTACCGTCGATGCCTCACCTGCATGCTTACATGCATACGCTACCCCTTTCTTGCTCATACATCCAGCTATTCCCATGCTCCTCGTCATTGCACCTTCTCTTACACACCTCGGTACACTCATTCCGCTCACAGACTTTGTCACACACCTGACCACCGAACACCTTTGCACGCACTCTTCGCTCGCACACCTCACCAACACACCTCTTCGCGCCCCCTCCTCGGTCACCTCCTCTGTGACGATCACAGGTGTGCTCTCACTCGCACACCCAACCATGTGCCTCACTACCAATTCCAGCGTGCATTCCCACACACGCTCTACCATTCCAGGTGTGCTTCCTTTCTCACCTGTCACAACCAACTCACGCTCCGTGTCACTCTTACTACTCTCACCTCCACTCTTGACAGCGCACTCACCCTTACTCTCGACAGCGCACTCTTTCCTCATGCACCCGTCCGTTACACACCTTTCTCGCGCACACTCTCCCATTACACCCTCTGTAACACTCACCACAGGTGTACACTCTTCCTTACTTTTGACAGCGCACTCTTTCCCCATGCACCCCAGAGTCGGACTTTCTCGCACACCTCCTTTTTCGCACACCAGACCTGTCGCACACTTCACCAACGGCCTCTCACGAACACCCGGGTCCATCTCGACCCCCAAGCTTATTAAATCACCTGGCGCATCATACGCACGACCATATTGGTCACCACTTACACCGGGTCCTCTTTCTCTTCGCTTCTCCTCCGTCACCTGCGAATCCCTCATCCGGTTAATGAGCACATCATCACGATCCGAACACAGACTTTGGACCAATTCTTTTACTTCCTCCTTTATCTCTTTCTTATCCTCTCTCCGTCGCTTCTTAATTTCGCTCACCCCTTCTTCCACTTCTTCTAATTTCTGCTTCACCTCCTTCATCTCCTCGTGCGCCCCCTTAAGTTCTTCCTCTAACTCCACCTTATTTTTTTCTATGTGCTCCCGCACCTCCCGCTCTTTAACCTCCATCACCTCTACCACCTTGTTCATTTTCCTCGTCAGGTCCTCATGTACCGTCTGACACTCTTTTTTAATTACCCCTACGTCTTTTTTCATCTCCTTCTGTGTCGATTTTAAACCCTCTATTACCGCTGTGTTCTTCTTTACCTGGTCCCCCAACTCCTTTTGTCCCACTGTCAGTTGTTCTACTCCCAGCGTCAACTCCTCTATACCACCTTGCAATTTTACAGTCCCCTTTCTCACCTCCTTCTCCATGCGCTCCTCACAGTGCCTCACCTCCTCGCGCACTCCTCCGACCTCCTCACTCACACCTCTTCTGATCTCCTCTCCCATCACTTGCATCTCCTGCCCAGATGCCACCCTCATCTGCTCCATTTCCTCCCTGTGAGCATCCAATTTAGTTTCTACCCCCATTCTGACCCCCTCTATCTGCTGCCCCATTTTTTAAACTTCCCTTTCCGCTTGGTCCCTCATGTCCCTCAATTTGCCTTCCATACTGTTTTCTAACCCCTCTAACCCCTTTTTCATCCCTTCCATTTGATTCTCTTGAGTGGCCATTCTGTTTTCTACCCCCGTTAACCCCTCCTGTATTTCCCCTAATCTATTGTCTAATCCCTCTATTCTACTCCCTAACCCTCCGATCTGGGCCCCCATGTCCTCCCTCAATTTCTCGCTATTGGACCCCATCCTTTGTTCTAACCGTTGGCTATTGGCCCCCATGTCCTCCCTCAATTTCTCGCTATTGGACCCCATTCTTTGTTCTAACCGTTGGCTATTGGCCCCCATGTCCTCCCTTAATTGCTTGCCCATTCTTTGTTCCAATTGTTCGCTATTCTGGGCCATAAGGGCCTTCATTTGTATTTAAAAAAGGTTCAAATCCACCAGCGGCGCTGCTACGGTCGCGGGCGCGGTCGCCGTAGCCATCTGCGAGGCGCCATTTTGCGCGCCCGTAACCTCGTGCGCGAGGACGCCATTTTGCGAACCTGCCGCCCTCACTGCTTCGCTCTCCTCATGTCCCTCAATTTGGTCCTGGATCGACCCTGCCTCACTCTCCTCTACCGGAACCCAGCCGTCTTGATCTCCCATAGCGCGACTTTCAAAATTCGGGTTTTTTGTAAAACAAAATCAAATTTCGGTGACTTATAATTTTGAGCGCGTTAAGCACGCTTCGGGTCCGTATCCCACTCCTGACACCAATTGTTATGGACGCGGTTTAGATGTTATTTACCGAGCGGTGGTATTGCCGCGACCGAACAGTTATTCCCCGACTAGACCCCGATTCCACCCAGACGTTGACCAAATCGTGCTATGCCAAATCAATGATGGAAAGGACGCGACGACTGGGAAAGAGGAAACGACGCAAGGGGTACAGTTCTCAAGACCTCCGGAGGAGGGTATAATTACAGTGGTGGAGAAAAGGGGGTAGATTACACGGCAGAGTGAGGTAAAAGACACAGAAGAGATGGGCACTTAAATACAATGTTATCTTAGCCCAGACAGACCACAGACAAACGGAACAAGGCGGGCTTACACAGGGATTGATGGCAGGGAGGGACAGGTAGTTCGATGGCACAAGGTGCACCTTGGCTCGGGGACAGGATAAAGCACGGTCCAGTCCAGAAGATGCGGGGAGGCCTCACAGCGCTCGGAGGGTACGTCTTGCTTGCTCCAAGCTCAGCGCGCATCTGACGTCACCTCCCTCTCCCTGCGCATGCTCAGTGGGGAGTGACACGCCCTCGGCTGGTTGGCTCCACCCCACTGGGGCCGGTCCGCCGCTTCCATTGGGTGCGGGGGTTACCGGGCTCCGCCCTTGACGAGGAGCTGACAGGGAGCCCCTATTTGGTAACCCCGTCGAGCACATGTTCGATGGCGGCTCGTTGGAAAGGCCTGGTGCCCTCCCAACACCCCCTACCAACCAGGCCGGAGTGAGGACGCGCACTCACTGCGCCCGCCGCTGCCGTTGCTGTTGTTGTTGTTGTTGTTGCTGAACCGTGAGGAAGAGCTGCGGGAGGTATTGGGAGGTCCTAAACTTCCTAACGGTGCCATACAATCACATTCTGGTGCAACGAAGGGTCAGAATTAATGGAAACGAGTCCTTAACTGACATAGACTAAGAATAACTAGCAAGATGTCCTATAGTTGTCTTACATGAGATGCGGTGAACCTGGGCACGACATTTAATGGGGGAAATAGGGGGAGGTCGGGTCTACAGAGTGTTGTTTACAGAAAATGGGACTAGGGAATGGGGGATTGGGGATAGTTGGGAAGTATTGAGGAAATAGGGGAATATTTACAAGCGGATATGGATGGATGCAAATCCCATATCCGCAACAATATTTAGTTTATTTAAAATAAATAACGAACTCAGCTCTCCGGTACAGGTTCAAAGAGGGGTGAGACAAGGATGCCCGGTTTCTGGGTTATTATTTTCCTTGGTAATGGAATCACTCCTAATTTTATTGAGGAAAAATATTTCAGGAGTGACTGTATCCCCTGGGAGTCCTTCAGTAGTGGTATCGGCTTATGCAGATGATGTCTGTGTGGTTGTTAAGAAGGAGAGTGATATCGCAGCACTTGTTGAATGTTTAAATCTTTTTTGCCTCGCTTCTTCTTTGAAGTGTAACTGGGACAAGAGTAAGGCCTTATGGATTCCCTGTCTCAAGAACATTCCACCTGGAAGTGTGTTGGTACCACCTGTGCATCTACCAACAAAGTTAAAATGGGTGGAAGAAGGAGTCGAATACCTTGGGGTTTTCCTGGGATCTCCACATTACGTCCTCAAAAATTGGGACGGGATTGTTGAGCATGTCAAAAAAAGACTGGGACTGTGGAAACGAGCTCTGCCCCACCTTTCCTACAGAGGCAGGGTTCTAGTGGTTAATAATTTGGTGGCTTCTTCCCTGTGGCATAGGTTTATCTGCCTTCAGCCACCGGAGGCACTACTAAAGGCAGTGCAGAGGCTACTGGTGGATTTTTTTTGGAGTGGTCACCATTGGTTACTACCAAATGTCATATGTAGCCCCTTGTCTGAAGGTGGCCAGGGACTGATCGACATAAAAAGTCGTATCATGGCTTTTCGGCTGTGTACCATACAGCAGTTGCTGTACAAGGAAAGACTGCCAAGCCGACTTCTGGCCTATCACGTGCTGCGAAAAGCAAGCGGGCTCGGATACGGCCTTGAACTTGTCTTAGTCCAACTCCAACATGTCGACACATCTCATCTACCATCATTCTATCAGAGCGTTCTGAATGCCTGGCAAAGCCTTTCGACTAGTCGCCAGCAAGAAACCTATGCTACAAACATGTTTGTGGAAGAACCCCTTTTTTACAACCCGCTTTTTTCTGCAATTCCAAGAAGCCGAGACTTTTATCAACACTTTATTACAGCAGGCATAATCAAAGTGTTAGACCTCCGCCATGATTCTGGTTGGGGGTGGAAGTCGATCCAAGAGATAGCTGATATGACTGGAATATGGTCAAACAGAATAATCGGAAGAGTCCTGAAGGAAATAGTAAAGAAAAGCTTCCAACTTGGACTAAGATGGATCCAGGAAGTTTTGGTGACATCCAATGACTGGCAATTTCCTGGTTTATTGGTACAGCCTAGTCACGGAGACTTGCCCCCAATTAGTGAGGGACAAATTTTTTTCAGAAATGCAGTAGTAAAGACCTGTATCGTTTATGTACTGCAGTTCTGCTTGGGAACTCACCGTCAAATGGAGTGGCCAGGTGGAAAGGGCTAATGTCGGAAGGACTCCCATCTGAGCCTGCATAGGAATCAATATACAGTAAGCTGGTAAGCAAAAGGACAGGTGATCTCCAGTGGCGAATGATACACTGGATCATTCCATCTAATAAATTAATGAGTCATTTCGCACCCACATATATGTGTTGCCCGTTCTGTGTTAACACAGAGGATGTGTTCCATGCGTATTGCGTACGTTGATTGTGCAAGGCTTGTGCCTTTATTTCAATGGCTAAATTACATGGCTGGAAAAATGAAGATCACTTTTTCTCTGCGATCATTTATTTTTGGCTTCAATGATATGAAAGAACATGTACATATGTTGTTTTTGTTTTTAGCGGCCACGGCGAAAATGGCAATTTATTTATCGAGGAAGGAAAAACTGAAAGGAAAGCCGATTGGGCAATGTGATGTCTTGTTCTTTTTTAATGCCTTGACATCTGCAAGACTCAAACTTGAATTTTGTGTTTCTGAAAGAAAGAAATGTATTGATGAGTTCATGAACATTTGGTGTTTTGATGGGATCTGCATGGTGCAGGAGAATGAATTAATGATATATTTGTAGGTTTGTTTGGATTGAATCAGTGTGTGGTCGGTTTTTCTGTTGTTGTTTTTCTTTTATAATTCATTGTACTGTTTTGATTTCCTTTCCTTTCCTGTCATTATCTTCTTTTTTTTTCTGTGTTTTTGATTATTGTGCCTGTATTGAATAGTATCTTCACCGACCGGCTTGTATTTTTATATTTTTGTAATAAACAGTCTCTCTCTCGCTCGCTCGCTCTCACACTCTCACTCTCTCACTCTCTCTCTCGCCCCTGCTGGTCGTTGGTGAGTCGTGCGTGGGTGTGGCATCATGGTGGCTGTGCATGTTGAGCTGTGAGTTCTCTGTTGTGTTGGTTGGTTTTCCTATCCCCCATTTCGCTCCCTTGTGTCCTTTATGCTTGTAAAGTTTCCCCTGTGGGTCCTTTCATTGTTGAGACAAGAGAGAGGGAGAGAGCGCACACGGTAGGTGGTGTTCGGTTGCCTCTTTTCGAACCTCCGGGTTTGAGGCCTGGCCTCCATTTTGCCGTGTTTTCCTAGTCCAGGCAGCCGTGTTTCGCTGCTCTAAACGGTTCTTGGACCTAGTCCATTCGTTTTGGTTTTACCTCCACTTGCCGGTGTTGCTTGTGGTTGGTATCGTTTTGTTGATTTCTCACATTTTTTTTTCCACCTTTTATTTATTTAATTTACGTTCGCTAAGACGAACGATTATTTGAGGAATAGCATGTACGAGTCCCTCACTCACAAGCATGGGCTGTTGTGCGATCCTCCGAGTGAGGTAAAGATGGAGCAAGTGCTTCTAGCAATCGGAAAGAGCATCAGCTCACATAATATCCGTGCAGCCTCTCGAATGAACAAGAAGGTGGTTGTGTTTGTATCGGAGGTGCACATGGTGAACTCCGTTGTGGAGCAAGGCCTTCTCATAGAACCCGACATGTTTCTAGTGGTTTCCCCATTAGATACACCTGCGGTGAGGGTCAATGTGTCTAATGCCCCTCCCTTTGTTAAAGGTGAGGACTTGTGTGCTCAATTGAGCAAGTTCGGTACGATCGTATCAAAAGTGACAATGGTGCCGATACATTCGGCAAGGGGTGAATTTCGACACGTGATGACTTTTAAAAGGGTCGTTTACATGATATTGCCCGAAAATGTGCAAAAGCTCAATGTAGTTTTGCATGCAAAGATTAATGGCCATACTTATAGAATGTATGCCTCCACGGACGTCATGACGTGCGATGGGTGTGGAGCTTATGGACACGTAAAGAGTTCCTGTCCCGGTTTGGTGAGATCATTAGAAAATTGAGACCAGGTGATTGCAGATTCTCCTCCCTCCCCACCTAATGGGGCGGGTGATGTTGTAGACTCCTCCCCACGACCTAATGGTGATCGGGAAACAGTTGACTCCTCCCCCTCACCTACTGAGATACGTGGAATGGTAGACCCCTCCCCACAACCAATGGGTGAACAGGAAACAGTAGACCACTCCTCCCTACCTGCTGGTGTGACAAAAGTGCTTGATCCCTCTCCTACTGTACAGGACTGTACGGATGACAACATGGAAGGGTTCGTAACAGTGGCTCGTAAAAAAGGACATAAACATTCATGTCCCGTCGTGAAGGATGCAAGCACAGTACAAAGTAAGGTACTTGTTGTGTCAAATGTGTCGCCGAGCTTGCAAGGTGGAGCTTGTGTAGAGAATCCCTGTTTGGGATTGCAAACAACCGGAACCGGGTTTAAATCTAAGCAATTCGTTTGCACCATTTGCCGAACTGTTTGAGGGTTCCGAGTGTGATATCAACATTGAGAATCCTCGTGCATCTTCGTGCAATCCTCGTGCATCCTACTCTACCCCGTCAGGTAGTGGGTTTTGTGCCCAAGAGGATGAGGATGGGGAAACTGTAGTTACAGAAGATGAAATTAAAAAATTCCTCGGAGAATCCTTCAGGAAAAGGATTGTCAGAATTCAGGATTATTTCCCAAACCTACATGCTTTTCTAAAAACTACTAGAAACATGATTCGTGAACCCCAGCAAGTTGGGATCTCAGAACCTCAATTTCAGCGGTTGAGGAAGTGTGCCACTAAGGCAGGAAAAGAACTCCAAGAGGAGGAAAATTAATGAAGAATAAATGAAGGTAACGTCTCTCAACATAAACGGAGGCCGCAGCTGTATGCGGCGTCTGGAGGTGTTACAACTATTTGAGAAAGAAAAGATTGATATTTTCATGTTACAAGAGACAAACATCAACCAATCTTGTGAAGACGAGTGGCGCAGAATGTTTAAAGGGTGCCATGTTTTCTCCAGTGCGGTTGCAGAAGCTAAAGCGGGGGTGGCAATAATCTTGCATCCTCGCCTTCAACCATCTGAGATTCACTATAGAGAGATTTCTAAGGGTTTCTTGATGGTGGTGGATTTTATTAGCAGCAATCAAAAGGTTAGCATTATTAATGTGTATTGCCCCAGTGACAGCGCTGAAAGGGCTCTATTTCTTCCAAAATTTGCGGATTGTTTAAGCACTGTTGATTTGACTTGTTTAATTTGTATGGGGGGAGACTATAATTGCACACTCAACCCTCGACTGGACAGGAACACTCCTGAGCCACATCCACCCAGTGCAAAGTCCTTGGCACAACTTGTGAAAAAATACAAACTTAGAGATGTATGGCGATTACAAAATCCAAACACCCGTCAATATACATGGGTGTGCTGTGCAAAAAACCAGTTAACCATGGGACGACTGGACAGATTGTACGTGAACCAAGGAATGGTGAATCTGGTTAAGAGAACAGGTATAACTCCATCTGGCTTTTCTGATCACCATATGATTGCAATGGATTGTATGTTACCCTATCATTGCTGTAAGAGTGTCCACTGGAATTTCAATGTGAAATTGTTACAAGATGAACATTTTAAAAATGCCTTCAGACTGGTATGGGAAGGATTAGAAAAGAAAAAGTGTTCCTATGTCAATATGCGACAGTGGTGGGACTGTACCAAGTCACAAATTCGGATTTTCTGCCAACAATATTGCTCGTATGCCACCAGTAATACGTCTGGGTTGATAAGTGCTCTAAAAGCAGATGTACTTAAATATGAACAAGAAGCTGGAACATCTTGGGGAAGTGACCAATATCAGCAGCTGATAGAAAAAAAGACCCTGCTGGCCCAACTGGTCAAAGAGCATGCGGCGGGAGCAATGATTCACCTGCGGATGAGCAGAATACACCTCGAGACTCCAAACAAAGATTTCTTCAAAATGCAGAAGGCTGCCAACACTTCTCGGCAGATTCAGAGTCTACGCTCTTCCGACGGTGTTCTGACTTGCCAGAGTGACATTAAACATTCACTGCAAGAGTTTTACTCAAACTTGTTTACTCCAAGAACGGTGGATAAAACGACGGCAAATGAGATGATTGAACTTCTCCCATCTCTTTTTGAAGAGCAGCAACTCCAACTGGAATGTAACATTTCTCTGGAGGAGCTCACAATAGCAGTGAAACTGTTGGAACCCATCTGTGGATCGGTCCCATCGGCCGATGGGACCGATCCTCAGATGGGTCCCAACAAAACAACTTGAAGACGGCAAGGCCCCCGGAATTGACGGACTTCCTGCTGAATTTTACAAAGTTTTTTGGAATGTTCTGGGTCCTGATTTAATTGAGATTTTACACGAGAGCCTAAATCAGGGGGAATTGCCCCTGAGCTGCAGAAGAGCTGTCTTATGTCTTCTTCCCAAGAAAGGGGATTTGCAGCAGATTGCAAACTGGCGGCCTGTGTCATTGTTAAATACTGACTATAAGATTGTGTCAAAAATGCTTGCAATGCGTCTTAAAAAGGTCATCTCGTTCTTAGTTGGGAATGACCAAACGTATTGCATACCTGAACGATCCATGTATGACAGTATTTTCTTGGTTCGAGACTTGATTACTATCGGTCAAACTGCATCGCACGCTTTTGGGTTATTACTCCTTGATCAGGAGAAAGCTTTTGACAGTGTGGATCACTCGTTTTAGTTTGCAGTTCTTACGAAAGCAGGATTTGGAGAAAAATTCATTTCTTGCATAAAACTTTTATACAACAATGTATCATGCCTGCTAAAAGTAAATAACAGTCTGTGTCGTCCTTTCCCCTTTCAGCGTGGCATCCGTCAGGGCTGTCCACTGTCAGGCATGTTGTACACACTGTCCATCGAACCCTTACTGGCTCTCCTTCGTACCACCTTATCTGGTTTGTCCTTGTCAAACGATTGCAAAATTGTTACGTCAGCATATGCAGACGACCTTTGTGTTGTGGTTAAAAACCAGGAAGATGTTTTTGAGCTATCCCGGTGTTTTGCCAAATTTGAACTTGCTTCATCAGCAAGAGTAAATTGGAACAAGAGCGTAGCCCTTTCTCTGTACCCAGATACCCTATCGGGGTCACAGGCTTCACATATGGTTCCCCCAACTCTTACAGGAGAAATGTTATGGAAAACGGATGGGTTTAAATACTTAGGCATCCATTTGGGAACTTCAAGCTATATGAAGAAAAACTGGGATGGTTTCCTAGATAACATTAGGCAGAAACTATCAAAGTGGAAAGGGATGCTCCATATCTTGTCACTTAAGGCACGGGTAACGATAATAAACAACCTGGTGCTTCCAATCGTATGGCATAAGATCATAGCACTCCAGCCTCCTCAAGCTCTGATCACCAACATTCAGAGGGGTCTAGTTGACTTCTTCTGGGGGAGGCCACCACTGGCTTAAGCCAGATGTGTTGTGCAGACCACGTAATTCAGGTGGTCAAAACCTGGTGCACATCCCTAGTCGAATAATGGCTTTTCGGCTAATGACAATAAAACGTCTGCTGTACAGCGAGGTTGTGCCCTGGCGTCCTCTCACGAATACCTTGCTCAGGCAAGTAGGTGGAATGGACTATGACAGGGAACTTTTCCTTATGGACTTGAAGCAGGTCGATAGAGCTCGGCTCCCTGCATTTCATCGGTCTCTCCTGAATGCCTGGCAAGCTCGAGGAGTGCAGCGGTTGGAGATCTCTTATGATCCCAGGATGTTTATGCATGAGCCATTGTTCCAAAACTCACTATTCGCTGAAGTATCTACCAGCCGAGCTTTTATGGAACATTTTACGAACAATGGGATTCATAAAGTGCGAGATCTTATGGAGCTATCATTGAAGCGATGGTTGTCTGCCAGCGATGTTTCTGGACAAATTGGCTTGCGTTCAATTAGAATAGTGGGCAGGGTCATAAAGATTGTATCCCAGACTTTTGTAGATTTAAATATTGGGTGGAATGGGGTAAATGAAGAAGTAGATTTTCGTTTAACCTTCCCTGAACTCTCAGTCACTGCCCAGGAACAACATGGTGTGTTTTCCTCTAACAGCGAAGAATCCGGTGTGTTCCACATCATGGGAAAAAGGGCAATGTATAGAATTTGTCTAGAGGTGTGCTTACCGGGCTGTGTGGCACCCTTAAGGAACAAGTGGAAAGAGTCTTTACCTGCAGGAGCATTTCTCATTCCAAATTGGGATGAAATGTACAGGTGTCCTACTGTCGGACGTACAGGAGACCTAAATTGGAGACTGGTCCATCACGCCCTGGCCATACAGGTGTTAGTTCAGAACTTTAACCCTGCTGTGTCTAATTTATGTCCTTTTTGTGGTCGTGTAGAGTATTTGTATCATGCGTTTATTGAGTGCAAGAGATTGTCATCTCTGTTTTTGTATCTGAGCCGAATCTTTTGTAAATTCAAAATTGTTTTTTCTGTTACAATCTTTGTTTACGGACTTGCATGTAATACTAGGAAAAACTCTGTGATTTGTCTTTTGAATTTTTTGCTTGGAATTGCTAAGCTTGCAATTTATAAAACCAGAAAAGCCAGATTAGGTAGTGGAAAAAATGAAAATGCACTTTTTTGTTTCATCGGGATGGTGTTAGCACGTATAAAGCTCGAACATGCTTATCATGTAAACATGGGGAACCTTCTTGTGTTTGAAGAGTTATGGGGCATAGGGGGTGTTTTGTGCAAATGCATTGGAAATGAGGTTGTGATTTGTATGTAAAGTGGAGTTGGAATACTTTGGTTTTATACTTTTATAATAAAAGGACACAAAAGTCAAAAAAAAAAAAGAGTCTCTCTCTCTCTGTGTGTGTCTGTGTCTGTGTCTCTCTGTCTCTCTGTCTCTCTCTCTCTCTCTCTCTCCCTATGTGTCTTTGTCTGTGTCTCTCTGTCTCTGTCTCTGTCTGTGTCTCTCTGTCTGTGTCTCTCTGTCTGTGTCTCTCTGTC
The DNA here is from genome assembly GCF_964187855.1 of Myxine glutinosa. Classification (NCBI taxonomy): domain Eukaryota; kingdom Metazoa; phylum Chordata; class Myxini; order Myxiniformes; family Myxinidae; genus Myxine; species Myxine glutinosa. Next base: position 149,086,096 of record NC_136262.1, read on the forward strand.
TGTGTCTCTCTGTGTCTCTGTCTGTGTCTCTCTGTCTGTGTCTGTCTCTCTCGCTCTCTCTGTGACACTCTGTCTCTCTCTCTCTCTCTGTGTGTCTCTCTTTGTGCCTCTCTGTGTCTCTCTCTGTGTCTCTCTCTGTGTCTCTCTTTGTGTCTCTCTGTCTGTGTCTCTGTCTCTCTGTCTGTGTGTCTGTGTCTCTGTCTGTGTCTCTGTCTGTGTCTCTGTCTGTGTCGCTGTCTGTGTCTCTGTCTCTGTCTGTGTCTCTGTCTCTGTCTGTGTCTCTGTCTCTGTCTGTGTCTGTCTCTCTCGCTTTCTCTGTGTCTCTGTCTCTCTCTCTCTCTCTCTCTCTCTCTCTCTCTCTGTCTCTGTGTCTCTCTCTGTGTCTCTCTCTGTGTCTCTGTCTGTGTCTCTGTCTCTGTCTCTGTGTCTCTCTCTCTCTCTCTCTCTCTCTCTCTCTCTCTCTCTCTCTCTCTCTCTCACTCTCTCTCTCTCTCTCTCTCTCTCTCTCTCTCTCTCTCTCTCTCTGTGTCTCTCTTTGCGCCTCTCTGTGTCTCTTTGTCTGTCTCTCTTTCTGTGTCTCTTTCTGTTTCTCTGTCTGTGTCTCTGTCTGTGTCTGTCTCTCTCACTCTCTCTGTGTCTCTCTGTCTCTCCCTGTCTCTGTGTGAGTCTCTCTTTGTGCCTCTCTGTGTCTCTCTCTCTGTGTCTCTCTCTGTGTGTCTCTCTCTGTGTGTCTCTCTCTGTGTGTCTCTCTCTGTGTGTCTCTCTCTGTGTGTCTCTCTCTGTGTGTCTCTCTCTGTGTGTCTCTCTCTGTGTGTCTCTGTCTGTGTGTCTGTGTCTCTCTGTCTGTGTCTCTGTCTGTGTCTGTCTCTCTCGCTTTCTCTCTGTCTCTGTCTCTGTCTCTCTCTCTCTCTCTCTCTCTCTCTCTCTCTCTCTCTCTCTCTCTCTCTCTCTCTCTCTCTCTCTCTGTGTCTCTCTTTGCGCCTCTCTGTGTCTCTGTGTCTCTTTGTCTGTCTCTCTTTCTGTGTCTCTGTCTGTGTCTCTGTCTGTGTCTGTCTCTCTCGCTCTCTCTGTGTCTCTCTGTCTCTCCCTGTCTCTGTGTGAGTCTCTCTTTGTGCCTCTCTGTGTCTCTCTCTGTGTGTCTCTGTCTGTGTCTCTCTGTCTGTGTCTCTGTCTGTGTCTCTCTGTCTGTGTCTCTGTCTGTGTCTGTCTCTCTCGCTCTCTCGCTCTCTCTGTGTCTCTGCCTCTCTCTCTCTCTCTCTCTCTCTCTCTCTCTGTGTCTCTCTTTGTGCCTCTCTCTGTGTCTCTCTGTGTCTCTGTCTGTGTGTCTCTGTCTGTGTGTCTCTGTCTGTGTCTCTCTGTCTCTGTCTCTCTCTCTCTGTCTCTCTCTCTCTGTGTCTCTCTCTCTCTCTCTGTGTCTCTCTCTGTCTGTGTCTCTGTCTGTGTCTCTGTGTCTGTCTCTGTCTCTCCCTCTCTCTGTGTGTCTGTCTCTATTTTTCGTTTCTTTTCATTGTACCATTTGAGGTTCCTTTGTTTTCTGTCCTTTTTCATTTCGTGTATTGAATGGTGTCTTTACCATCTGGCATATATTTTCATATTTTTTTGTAAATAAGATTTCAAAAGTCAAAGGTCTCTTTCTCTTCATTTTGCTATTCGTTCATATATTTGTGGCCCAGTGTCACAATGTCAGTTCATTGCCTTTTTACTCTCCGTCACCTCTCTTCCATGAGCCTCCATCATGTATAGGAAATAAAGGAATTCCAGGTTGCAGTATTTTGATATTCGGAGTACAGTAATGGTCTTCCAGAGCGTTTTATGGGGGTTTTCTTTCTTCCTCAACATGTATTGATAAACGAGGGACTTGAACTGCAAACACATTTGTCTTTCCCTAATTGTGTTTTACCAACATAAGAAGAGTCACAGTTACAAGCAGGTTCAAAATCATGTTACTGCACTCTTTACATCGAATGCAATACGTGTACGCATGGCCATAGCCATTACACAGGCAATCGTGAGGACAACAGCTGCAGTTCACATTTTATTACACCTCCTCTTATTGATGGCATCGTAAAAGCAAACTTTACGGCACACTCTGACCGCACCAAATTCGAGCTTCATCTTCATTAGCATGATCATTTTAATGGCTCATGGTGTCTGCTTTTGCAAAATGCAAATCTGGTTGTATCATCCGTTATGAATTCCCACGTCAACACGTTCTGCCTGCTGGCACGATTCGCTCACCTCCAGCCTGGAGGAAATCCTAACGACTGCACCAAGCTCCGACTCGGTCGTTTATGGAGACCGGAACAGGCGTGTGTGGTAGTCCCATAAAGCCACGGGCTTACTCGTCATTGCACGCAGAGCAGGGTGTGCGCTCGGAACACTCGGTGCGTCATGCTCATGCGGTCTCGCACACCTCATTGACTCGCGCGTCCACCGAGATGAAGCCTCGGAGACCTCGGAGCTCCATGCAGGGGACCGACGCGTGTCCGATGGTGCCTCGGTGTATTGGAATGTCCTGCAACAGATGTTCGATAACGACTTCCAATCGATCCGATTAGGGTGAATCGAGATGGCATGGAGGTGTGTTCCAGACACGGGATCCATCCGTGGCGCTGCGAAAGGGTGCGTTCGTAGCGGAACGTTTGCCAAGTCAAAGTGTTTTCACTTCACATTCCACCCGATCGTCTCGAAACTTGTGGGCAAGCATGAAGCGACAAATTCCTGACGGTTATGACATTTGGGACGTTGCTCGCGTTTCCAATTGCTTGCGCAGGAGACGGCTTGCTCGTTCACGCAAACCCATCGCCCAGACAAATATTGTAATCGGCATACATTCAAATTCAGCATGAGCTCCTGTATATCGGACTTCACGAACAGCTATCCGACAAAATCAGAAGAAACCAAACTTGTTCGGCCATCTTTAGCAAGCCATCATTTTTGGTTTGGCCCGTTTCCCATTCTTATCTGAAATCAGAGTTCAGAATTTTGGGATCCCTAAAAACACATCAGCCTGCTATATTATCTTTGTCCATGTTCTATTGTCAATGTAATTCGTGTTAAAAGTACACTGGCGTCTCCGAATGTCTTTGTCCTGCATGTGATGTACGACTCCATGAGCTTCCAATCACTGTAATCGATAAGAAAAGGACAAAAAATGTCATCGCCGCTGTGGTTTTAGGAATTTTGCTGTACGGAATTAAAGGCCTTCAGTCGGCCATCTTTGGTCGGATTACAAAACAAAATCTTCTGCACATGTATATTGTCATGCGTCGTCTTTGTGACAAGTTTGAAAAAAATCGGTCCATGGATGTCGAGAAATGGTTGGGGACATGTTTAAGGAACAAATTGTCCGCCGGTCGGCCATCTTGGATTTTATCTCAAAAAAAAAAAAATGATGTTCATATGTATTATATATATATAGATCTAATTTTTTTTTTTTTTTTTTTGGATACAGAATCTAGGCTCGTGTAAGAGCTAACGCATTGAACATGAAAACATGCACAGACACATAAAACATGCAATGAAGGGAGTGGGAAACGAGATGGGGGAGGGAGAGGGAAGCACACAAGCACAACAACAGCAGAGAACAGGGACATCAGTAGATCTGTGGAAGGAGGGCTGGGGGAGGAGGCAGAGATACACGGTATAAAGCTAATGAACACTACTAGGAATTTCAGGAAAGAAGTTGGAGATTGAAAGAGGTGGATTTGGGGTGAAATTAGTGGGGGTAGAAAAGATCAAGGTTTTGGATGGGGGAAGTTAAGAGATGGTGGTGAACAGCTGTTTTAAAGACCTGGAGGGAGGAGTGGGATTGAAGGGAGTGTGGGAGTTTGCTCCAGAGGTGGGAGAAAAGAGGAATGAAGGAGTGAAGGTGAGCAGAGAGTCTTGATTTTGACAGTTTAACCATAAGAGGGTTGCTAGCAGATCTTGTGCATCCTGTAGGAATATTTGGGGGACAAAGCCCAGAGAGAGCTGGGGGAGCAAGGCCGGAGAGGAGTCGGTAGAAGACGGAAAGACCACCAACCTGCCTGGGGTGAGTAAGTGAAAGGCCCTCGGAGTTAGCT